>NC_138239.1:6932288-7337288 GCF_964197995.2 Scardinius erythrophthalmus
TGGCTTGACTTGATAATCCTGACAAAGATGCTTGATGCAGCTGAATGATGTAAATATTTAATAAACACCAGGAACCTTATAAAGATACATACCAGCACAAAACGTTAACACAACACCAAAAAACTGATAAAGACTGAGGGTTTAAATACACAAGATAATGAGAAACAGGTGAGACACTAATCAATGAATACCTATGGAAACTAAGGAAACAGGAACTAAGCACACAGGAACTGACACACAGGCACTGCAAGACAAAATAACATGGGAAGCGTGACAATGATATAATGAAAAACTGGTTTCTATTTTAATATATTTTAAAATATAATTTATTCCTGTAATGGAAAAGCTGAATTTTCAACAGCCATTACTTCAGTGTTTAGTGTTACATGATCCTTACAAAATCATGCTAATATGCTGATTATCAATTTAATAGGTTTATTATCAATGTTGTGGAAACAGTGATGCATTTTTTTCAGGATTCTTTAATGAGTGGAAAGTTCAAAAGAACAGCATTTATTTTGTATTAATGTAAAAGTCTTGACTGTCACTTTTTATCAATTTAATAAATCTTTGCATTAATTTAAAAAGTATTAATTAAAAAAAAATGTGAAAGATAGTGTGTTTAAAATACATAAAAATACATATCAAGCGTAGCCACAGTTCTGGCAGGTCACATTAGTCAAGCTCGCATCAGCTGACTCTCAGCTGATCCACGTCTACTTATAGGAATATGACGCCTATCACTGTATACATATATAAGCTCCTTCAGTATTATCAGCAGCTATCGTGTTTCTCAGGAGCTAATTACCCTCCTCCATCCCCAGCTCCTCCTCTCGTCAGTCAGGATTTGGCATTCTGATTCCCCTTTGAATTAGACTAAATTCTCGAATTATGTTGTACTTTAAAATCTCAAATTAATGATATCTGCTATACATTCATGTTGGTTCTGTTCTGTTTACCCTAAGGGGGGTTCCTGCTGTTCTCCCTGCTCTTATCCATGCTAGACTGCATGGATCCGCAGGGAGTTCTTGCCCAGAACAGAACCACACCGCCAATCCAAACTGTATAATAACTGTTAATGGTATTTGACGATAGTGGTCCTGACAGAAATAAAGTTATACTGATAGTAGCCGCGTTTCCACCGCAGGAACTTTCCCCAGGAACTAGGAACTTTGGGGTGGTATTTGACCGCAGGAACCAGGGTCTAAATGAAGTTCCCTCTCAGAAAGTCCCTGCTCGCTAGGTAGTAATTTTTCAAAGTTCAGGAACTTTCGGGGGTGGAACTTGGGCGCTGAACATGCTGATTGGTTGAGTTCATGCAGCATTTCATTTCAACCACCATTTTTATAAGGCTGTTGCGGTCTGTGCAGTAATAGTTGTTGGCTATTCGAATCGACAATGGAGTTTAAAAAATACGACCGGTGCACCAATGATAAGGTTCAGGCTTTATTAAGCTTATATGTGGAAGACGAAATCCAGCGGGAACTGGAAAGTCGTGCCCAGTCCTACGTCACCCAACTATTTAGCCTAATCTTCACAGTACTTTAGGCCGCGATGGAAATACAGACCACAACAGGTCTGAGGGGAAAAAGTTCCTGGGACAAATTTCTCCAGGTTATTTTGGGAGAAACGTGGCTTAATTGTCTAGAGCCCCTAATGGAAAAGTTCTCCTATAAAAAATAATATTTTTTGATCATTTATTCACATTCATGTCGTTCCAAACGCATTCACTGTTATTTTTACTGTGTAACACTAAAGGAGAATCTAAAGAATCTTTAAACAACTCTTTTCCACACAGCGGCTGTTCTTAGTGACTGTTAATCACCGAAACGTAACATTAAATGGCATTAAAATACACTAACAACCTATTTCTCCATTCTCACCCTCAGAGTCAGGCCTATGAGTTTCAGTTCGGTCTTGAGTATGCCTGGACCATGTGCATATTTTCAGTCAGTATGACCTACAGCATCACTTGCCCCATCATTGTACCTTTTGGTGAGTCTGGTAATTTTAGGGCTTTTATTTTTCAACAAACAGACTGTTCTTTTAGGATTTCTTGTTCCCCTCCCTTATTCCACTTTCCTCCTAATTTGCACTCGAGTCCATTTGTCTATTATCTCTGCATCACTGCACCATTTGTTTCATATTTTTCTCTTCCTCTCATTCTCTCCGTTCCTTTTTACCCACAGCTCTCTTTTTTCTTTCCGTCACTCTTCATTCTCATGCACTCTGCATGTTCTAATACCTCGTTCCCGTCCTCAGTCTGTGTGGGCGTCTGAGCCGTATCTCCAACAGCATCTCAGTATCGCGGTGTGACATGGCCGCTAGGTGCGAACCCGCTGTAGTCTTCCAGACGCTCCGACCCGTCTAGCCGAGATCCAGACGCCCACTCCACGCCTGTTCTGCCACCAATACACACCATGACTGTTTATTTACTATACGCTGACATCCATCATCATGATTTTTCACTTAGTTCTTAATTAATTTGGCAACTTGCACTCACATGTGGTCTATGTAAACAGGTAAATGTATAAATGTTATGTTCAGTAGCATAAACGGACAGGAAAACTTCTTATAAGATGACTTTACCTACAAAGCATTGCTGCTGGATCATCTGAAAGTGCTTTTAAAAATGACACTGTAATTTAGAAAGATTAAAGTTTATTTTATAACTCCAGCTCTATTCATTTTGCAGGTTTGCTTTACCTTGTGCTGAAGCATATGGTAGATCGGTATAATATCTACTACGCCTATATACCCACAAAGCTCAGCCAGAGGATCCATTCGGCCGCCATCAGTCAAGTGGTGGTGGCGCCCATTCTCTGCATGTTCTGGTTGCTGTTCTTCTCTGTGCTCAGACTGGGTAGGTTCACACAGAAACGAAATGTGAAAGCTGTTGTTTTCTATAAAACTATAAAAGTGAATCAAGGTCAGTTGCAGTTTTCCTGGGTTTATGGACAATTTTTATTATATTATTCATACTGTATAGTTTGGTGTATTACCAAGAACACTAGGTATTTGGAAGATAAATCAGAATTAGTATTACATATCTTTAACTATGCACAATGGCTGTGGCAATCAATGAGCAACAATTTCTGTCACATTGGAACTGGGTTGCCCCTCCCACAGTGTTATCTCATTGGTCCACAATGTTCCACATAAATGTGTACTAAACTAAATATGTTCTGATCAGCTGTGATTGTGCCACATTGCATTAACACTTTAATTTAATTGCATTGCATTATTATTATTTTAAATAGAACCAAACCACATAAAAAACAACAAATCTGTCAAATTAAGACAGTTGACTTAAGTTTAAAAAAAAGTATTGCTATAATAACTGTGTAACTTAAAATGGAAACCTGAATGATCTGACATTAGGGTGTGTTTAATTGTCACTGTAGAACATGTTCACTTTGAGTCAAGACCAGACACTCCAAGACCCAGACCAATACCAGACCCCATAAGACCCCAAATCTGACCAAGACTACTCAAGGCCTAGATCCAGACCAAGAGATAATCCCCAATACTCAGACCAAGAACCAGACTGTCCATTTCAATAAACTGAAGTGGAGAAAATGTTGAATTTTTTAAAGCATTAATTTCAAATGCTGAGCCACTTTGACAGTAGCCAATTAGAACATGACAATCCTTGCAAATTCTTTTTAATGGTTAAGATACTTTGCTGACCTTTGCCTGAGGTAAATTCAGTTTTTTGGAAATTGCAGGCAAGACTGTGGTTTTGTCTAAGGATACTATTAACTGCATTTCCTGAACCAGAACCAAACCAAGAGACTAGTAATGAGACCCAGACCCAGACCAAAGCCATGTTTACTGTATGTGGTTTTGAGAGATCTTAAGACCAAGACCACAAAATCATGTCTCCAGCTCTGTTCCATATTAAAGCATTACCTCATGTTTTATCTCTTGTGCAGGTCCAATGCAGCCCATCACTCTGTTCACCTTCATAACTCTCCTGTGCTGTATTGTCTTCTCCTGCTTTGGCTTTTGTCTGAAAAAACTACGACATGACAGATCAACAAGCTATCAGGTCAGCCATGTAAAAAACCTTGATCTTGATGTTTTGTAGAAACATGATGCATATGCTTGTAAAATAGTAATGGTCATTAGTTAATGAGCGAACATCAAGGTTATAATTCAGCCAAAATCATCAGAAAAAGAATAAGCTATTATATTTTTGCACATTTCCCCCCAAAATTATTAAATGCAAAAAGACTTAAATGCAAAAAGAATGTAAATGTAATGTTTTTTTTATTTTTATTAAAAATGTATTTTAATTAATTAATTATTTTTTTTGGAAGTTAATATTAAGTTACTTACATTTTAGACACAATATTGCCACTGCATTACCGTTGTGCATCTCCGAGCAGCATAAAGTGGTGTTTCCTTACTGAATGAATCGCCATTTTTAAAAGAATCGATTGACCGAATGATTCAATGACTCATTCATAAAGACATCACGTGCTTCATTCCTAAATGACCATTTAGTAAGTCAAGTCAAGTCACCTAAATTTATATAGCGCAGCTTGTTTCAATGCAGCTTTACAGTGATAACAGGAAAATTATTCAACAGAAGCCGTGTTTCCACCGAAATTACCTGGAACAATTTGTCCCAGGAACTTTTTTCCCCCAGACCCGTTGCTTTCTGCGTTTCCACCGCAGTCTAAAGTACCATGAAGATTAGGCGAAACGCGGATAGTTTCGGCTGTACAGCAGCTCTAAAATAAAATAGTGTCATTGTTCAGCTAAAGTCAGTTCAGTGTCAATTCAGTTCCGTTGAAAAGGGGCAATTTTAAGTTTAGAAAAAATTGCCCTGTTGCAAATTTAATGGGGAAAATATCACCCAAGGTCATGGCTTTGTGTCCCAGGGAGTGCACAAACTAAAAATGAAAAAAATGTTCCTTGAATGCAATGTCATTTTGTGTTTGCAGTTGCCCCATCCACGTCTCAACCATGATTGCTCGCTCATGTGTGTATTGCATTGGACAAAAGTATTGGGACACACCTCTTAATTATTGATTTCAGGTGTTCCAATCAGACCCATCACCACAGGTGTATAAAATCAGGCACCTAGCCGTGCATTCTGCATTTACAAACATTTGTGAAAAGAACTGATTGTTCTAAAGAGCTCAGTTTATTCAAGATTGGTACTGTGATAGGATGCCACCCTTGCAATAAGTCAGTCTGTGAGATTTCATCCCTGCTAGATATTCCAAGGTCAACTGTAAATTGTATTATTGGAAATTGGAAGCATTTAGGAACAGCAGCAACTCAGCCACAAAGTGGAAGTCGTCACAGAGCGTGGTCACTGAGTGCTGAGGCGCATCATAAAAGTCGACCTACAAACTTCCCGCTTCTCTGTTTGGTCCATAAAGATATGGTTGGATGAGTTTGGTGTGAAATAACTAGACTGGCCCACACAGGTCCCTGACCTCAACCCCGTCTAAGACCTTTGGGATGAACTGGAACGGAAATTCCGAGCCATATCTTATCGTCAGTTCCTGACCTCACAAATGGTCTACTGGATGAATGGGCAAAGATTCACACAGAAACACTCCAAAATCTTTTGGAAAGCCTTCCTAGAAGAGTTGTTATAGTTGCAAAAAGGGGATCAACTCCATATTAATGTCTATGTACTTAGAATGTGATGTAATTACAGTCCCTGTTGGTGTAATGGTCAGGTGTCCCAGAACTTTTGTCCATATAGTCTACATTGACAGTTATGGTTGGAAAACAGTAACGTTTATGCTTGTGACCTTTACAACTAGATGCATTAGTCAACACAAGATGGGCTTTGAGAATAAGCTCTTAAAGATGCTTTTAGCAGAATAATATCTTCAGGCAGTAAAAAGTGATTGCTATCCTGATTTGTTTCAGATGTCCGATCAGGCGACAGAAGAAGGCTTCAGTGATGCGGAGAGAAGCACTGTTTCCACCACAACCACAGCTAATGTACCTGCTTATCCCGTCACAGCTAATTTAATTCATCACACTCATTTCAAGTCCCTCTTATGAAATTAATTTCTCTCTTTCCACTCATCTGCTCTAAGGCTTCCACTCACCATGTCAAAGGCACTTCACATGTAGCATGTTGCATAAACATAAAAAAGAAGCTCTTAAAATAATGGCACTCTTGCTTTCCACCTACTCACCTCTTATTCTTTCCCTCCTCAGCTTTTTATAGCCTCTGTCCTGCTGGAGCCAGAGCTGGGCCTGACTCCCATGCCCTCTCCGGCCCACCAGAGCTACGGCACCATGAGGAACAGCCAGAGTTCAGTGTGTGACGCTGAAGGAGTGGAGGAAAAGGATCTGGAGGAAACTTTGGAGACTGAACTCAAGGATGACACAGATCCCAGTTGCCCGTGCCCTCTCATGGACAGTCCTGTGGTTTTCCAGTGACCAACCTGCCCAACATTCCCACTCCCTAACTAACGCTCGAGCCCCATGCCGCATCTTAGCTAGTGGCTGATAAAGAGGCACTATGCTGCAAAATCTTTCCTCTAGAACCTCCATTTAAGTGTAAAAGACAACAAATTGCGTTTATCCATGCAAGTAAACTGCTTTAAAAGCTTGTTGGGGATTCACTGACATGGCGGTTTAGTTCTGAGGACTTGAGCTTTCAAAGAAATATCTGAAGTGGATAAAAGCAAAGATCTGTCAAAAAATGAGACCAGTCCACTTCTCTTGCTCAGACTATGCTTTCTACTTTCTTCTATTTTTCTTTTCACTCTAATGATGTTAATGGGTGTCTGGCGGTTTGGTTGACTGAAGCTTGGAACATTGCATTTTGACTGATTTTTCTGATGTACTTTTTTATGCATAGTCACGTCGTATAGCTTTAAAGAGTTTAGGCAATGCTCCAGATCTGCAAATCCAATTAGTTTAATACTTCTTTTGCTGTTGTTACAGTGTGTGCTTACTATTGTTATTTTTATTCAGTACTTGTATTTTAGCAATGGTACATAATTGTGCAACATTATGCTGAGAGGCTGTTTTCATGTGTTTTCTATTAGTAGATTATTATTACTGTTATTAACACCCTCAACCTATTTTGCAGTGTGCGCCAGAGTCAATCGCTCCCAGTTATTGTTTGTTTTTCAGTGACAATAGCAGTTGTGCTGTACATACTGCAGTCAATTGGCACTACATTTATATTTCAAAGTCAGAGACACTTATTACGTAATTTATATTTTATGTCTGTGCTGTTCAATCAGTAATTTGGTCTAAGGAGAAGATGTGAGAGGACATTAGAAAGTGAAGTTTTTTACTGACTAATATACAGTCTAATTTAGCAGACTCGCATAATGAACTGAAAAATGTGGAAAACAATCAATTTGTAGAAAAAAAGATAAACAAAAAATATCTGTTAAATCAATGGTCAAAAAGACTTAAGTTCTCGGCAGCATAATTTTGACTCCTAATTTCTACAGTAATGCACTTATAATTAAAGTCTATAGAGCAATACAGAGGATTTAAAGCATTGTGGAGCTAAAAATAAAATAAAAATAAATCACTAATATTAGAGCTCCAGACAAAATAAAATGATGAGAGAGCCACTGGCTCCGAAACAATTAAACATTGTCTTTAGAATCCTTAGATAAAGATGATTGTTCAGTCATTGAGTTCATATCATTTTTGAGATTAATATTAGCCTACCACTATTGCATGCAGTGAGGTATAGACCTACAGATTATAACGATTTAAGTTATAAACTGATTTTTTTTTATAGTACAGATTCGTTTCAGTTGTTGTCACTCTGTTTTTGCCATAAAAACAATCCATTGTGTAAGCATACTTAAAAATGACGATCAGTGAGAGTGGCAATGGTCTCCACGATGTTTTTTGAAAACGCAGCCCTTAACAATTTACTGACCAAGTCTGATTTAAACAGCTAAATCGTGGCTTTTTCGTGAATCTTTTTCAAAGAAAGAATCGGTTCACGAGTAATTTAACCGCGAATCAGACATCACGCTCTGTGTTCCGTCACGTGCATGAAACATTGGCGCGCATTTCCAACGATGTCTGACGAAATCGCATTTGAGCGGAAAATGGCGTTTTAACAACTTGATTTTAAATTATCGTTGCGCATTTTATTCTCAGTCTGGAGCCCTAAATTGTGTTATTTGAGCTGTAAATACATTTACATGGTCATGACAGATGAAAAATTTGCTCAAACAAGGTAAGCTATTTTGTCACAATAGTTTCAAGATAACATATATTACATTTTGTGGCTACATTTGAAACCATGTGTATTTTAACATGTATTCTGGTGCCAAGCTTATACCACAGTCTTTTATAGTAAATGCACTGCTATAAACACATTTTTGGTTTAAATTTTTTTTTTTTTTTACAAACTGGCGGACAAGTTAAAATTATAATTATCAATGGAGCTTAACGTATTGAAATCAGAAAATTTCTTTAAAGATTATCAAATATTTTCAGGGTAAAATCATTTATGAAAACACAAACTGAAAATGGCACATTGGTTGATCCTGCTACTCAAATCATAGTCTCCAACTGCATGTTCTTCTACTCTGTCACACACTCAAACCAGCCTGCAGCTCTCTTTAGATTCTTCTAGCGTTGCTCTGGCTTCTGTAACACCAATTTTCTTAGTAAATTTTGTATTCTTGGTCTTTGCTGCTAGTGGTATAGGACTGGAAGGGAAGGGGTGGGTGGAGGGTTTTCTTGCCAAGCTGAATGTAAATGAGTTGTGATTTGTACCGTGCTCTCTTGCTGTGCCTTGAAGAAACAGATCTTACGAAGAAAATAGAAAAAAACATGTTATGTCTGACAATCCAGCATGACCTGCAATATGCTGCATGGACTACAGAGCAAGATAAGACAAAGGAGCTAAATTCTAAAGCCATTCCACCAATGACTCACTAGAGATTCCTAACATGTGTAAAACTGACTTTGCCCTGAAACATACTCTTTGCAAGTATGCAAATGATTCTTGCTAAGCAGCGAAGTGATTTCTGGAATGTGTCAGAGCACTACTGATAACAACGCTAAAATCCATTGCGTTCTTAGCGTTCTAAATACCTCTATGAATAGGCTAAATGTTGTAAAACATTTTTTGTTGCAAAAATTTTGCCTTCGTGCCCATTACTTTGATGGCAGAGCAACAGTTTGAAGAGAATCTTGTTGAGCAAGTTACATTTTGTAAGCGGTTTTACATGTTCATTGTTAGCACGCTAAGCATATTCAATAGGGCAAATGCGCTGACCAAATATTTGCGTCTGTGTACTTGTGTAAAAGTATGTTTCTGGCCATACTGTTTAACAGCAACTCAAAACCATTGCATCCCAATCGCATCTAATTCATACCAATTTTCATTGGTATGGTCAATCACAGTATCTATAAAAACAGGTAAATAATACACAAACATATGCAAACACTCTTACGTCAATGTCTTCAATATCTAGGTACCTGACAAACTGCTATTGTGAGATACTTTTTGATATTTACTTTTCTGTATTCTCAAGCTGTTGATGTGTACTACTGACTGTGTTATTCAGTGTTTGGGGCCGTTTACACGACACCATTTTCAACTAAAATAACGTAAAACTTCTTATGTGCTTTGGCTGTTCATTTACAGGACAATGGTGCTTTGACTGCCTGAAAACTCAACTTTTGAAAATGGTTTCAAAGTGCAAGTTTTTGAAAACTATATTTCTGTCAGGACCACTATCGTCAAATACGATTGACAATTAGCATACAGTTAGGATTGGCGGTATGGTTCTGTTCTGGGCAAGAACTCCCTGCGGATCCATGCAGCCTAGCATGGATAAGAGCAGGGAGAGCTACAATAACCCCCATCAGGGTAAACAGAACAGAACCAACATGAATGTATTCAAGATATCATTAATTCAAGATTTTAAAGTACAACATAATTCGAGAATTTATTCTGATTCGAAGGGAATCAGAATGCCAAATCCTGACTGACGAGAGGAGGAGCTGGGGATGGAGGAGGGTAATTAGCTCCTGGGAAACACGATTGCTGCTGATAATACTGAAGGAGCTTATATATGTTAACGGCGATAGGCGTCGCATTCCTATAAGTAGACGTGGATCAGCTGAGAGTCAGCTGATGCGAGCTTGACTAACGTGACCTACCAGAACTGAAGCTACGCTTGATCGTTATCTTCCCTGTGTAAACTACAAAAAGGGGAATTTGTGAAAATGGTGACATCATGCGCATGCATATTACATGTTCAGTCTAAAGGCACGGAGTGTTTCTTTACAAAGTGACATCGCCAACTACTAGCCTGGCATGAATAAAACAGCGTTTTTAGTCGTTTTTGTGGAACCGTGTGCACGGAAAATGGAAAGGAAAAACTTTTATGTTTTTAGCACATAGGCTAGTTGTCGGGTAAACGTACCCTCGGTTTATGAAATGTGGCTTGAGGTGCCACTGTCATGTGATGGGGTGCTTATGACAAAGTAAATTGCTGCACCTTGTTAAATTGCTGCAACACAGCTCTTAAGGGTATACAACTAAATTTACAAAAAAATCAATGCTGTCAAGTTGTGTCTTTATTTTTTATTTTTATTTTTATCGAGCAAACATTTCGAGCAAAATCAGGCCAATGCGAAGTTCGTTTGGAGAGTTTGCAACAGCTTGCTGAAGCGAACTTTCTGGAGTAGTTCGCTCTGGCTGGTAAACACCTTCGAATTACCAGGTTCATGGCGATTACATAATAGGTTTGTGTGCTTTGTGGCTCCTCCTTCTTTGATGTGGAAATCTTCGTTCATTTCTTCTGTTAAGTCCGTCAAAATCGGACGCAAGTGTAAACATGAACACTGGAGAGCTGATTTATAGTAGAAATTTGAAAGTGACACTGGCATTGTGTTTCATGTTTAATATTGTAAAGCTGCTTGCTTTAAAGCAATCTATTGTATAAAGTGCTATATAAATAAACGTGACGGTATCTTTTGACTTGGGCCAGTAAGTAACCAACTAGAAACCACCCAGAACATCTTAGCAACCAAGGTAGCCCTTCCACAATACCCTTGCATCTTGGTGGCAACTTTGCAATGGGAAAGCAGTTTTTTTTTCTGATTTTTTCTTTTTTTAATTGTTCCATGCTGCAGTCTCAAAACCATTTTCCTGTAAGTGTTCTTAAGATTCTGTCTCTGAAAATGAAATGTCGGCCCTTAAATTAAATCTCCTGCCGTGCCAGAAGACAGCCAGTGGTCACTTGACTGGTCAATGCTTGAAAACTGCCAATTATGTTTTTCCTGCACACTAGATGTCATTACCATCTGAGTTTTATGGGACACCACAGCAGCACAACAACTGAAGCCGCACATGAGAAATATTTCCAAAATGTAGGACGTGCACTTACTCATAATGTGGCCAAATAAAATGTTCTTATTCAATGCGCTTCTTCTACACTGCCTTTTAAAATTCATGATTTCTTCTCCTGTAAATATCTGTTCTTTAGACTTGTTACAAAGACCACAACTGTAGATTACTAGAAAGGAATCAAGTTACCGTATATTCCAGGATCTCAATTATGGAAGTTTCCATTTCTATATGGAAAGTTCCATAGTTTGAGTAGTGCAGATAAATGGAATTCCATGTGTCCCACCATCAGATGATTGTGGAAATAAACCCATAAAAATGGAAGATATTTTGATATATTTAATTGATTTGCCCATTTAATCGCTGTGAATGTCCATCCACAAGCAGTCTTTGGTTTATTTAGGGTATTCAGCGGTTTTTGTCTCGGCTATTATTTTCCTTTCTTTTGCAGAACTGGCAGGAATATCTGACAGAAGGCCAAAATGTGGATACATCTAAATCTCTAAACATTTTTCCAGAAGTAACAACCCCAGAAACATTCTATAATTCTATACTAGTATGTTTGTTTTTACCACCGCTGGTCTGTATGCATGTGCTGAGATGTTCTTATGTGAGGACATTGACCCAACCATGGATGGATGGATGGATATAGATAAATCACTAATTTAACTGATTTTAGTGGGAAAGTTCAAATGTTACGATTAAAATAATCCACTGTGGACATAGTAGCACAACTTGTCTTTGCCAGGGCTTTTCGAGGGTTAATTACACTGATGTTTACCCTCAGCGGGGTGAGAATTCCCTGATGGTTGTAGTGATTAATATGTTGGAAGCATCAAATGTGGCTGAGTATATGCCACAGCTCACCTCTCTAATGACAGGCTGTGAAGAGCAGTGAGTCTGCATACTAATTACTGCAGTTTGGGCTGGCCCTGCATAAAGTCAACCTAATTATTAATGTGTGTGAGTGTGTATTTCTATAGAGAGATGGACGGTTGGCAGGTTTAAATGATAGTTAGTGTCATGGTTTTGCACTATTGTTCAAATGTTGCATCACATGAATCTAAATATTATATTTCACACTGAAAATGTGGCACATAAACACCACCTTGAAGTGGCATAAAAATATACAAAAGATATAATGCAACAATGAAGCAGCATTAATGTATTAACACAGGAATCACAATGTTTCCCGTTCTGGAATGTTTCTTGTCGATTCTCATGCACAAAAGCTAATTGTTGCCACCTAGCATCACCGTTAATCTCTGCTAAACTTTGATCCATTATCAACTGTAGTCATTTAACTTCCATTGAAAACTAAGATCTCCCGGTTACTTGAAAATTCTGGTCCTGTGTGAACGGCTCTTAGCTTTATGCAAATGAGTACCAATGGCATTTCTAATAATGGAGGTCATGTGATCTGTTTTCTTAAACAGTTGAACACTTTAGAAAAGTTGACACTAACCTAAACTCATCAATGTATAGACAGTGGTATATATTTTAAGTTAGTATTGTTGTTAGGGGGTAACAGTTTAGGACCCAAGGACCAGATGTTTGAAAGAAGACCCGGAGTCAGAATTATAATAAATTGAAGAAAAGTTTTACTGAAGATAGTTTGCAGTTTCATCAGCAGAAGTTCAGCTTCAAGACTTACACAGGAGTTCGTAGGCCGCCCCGCTTACAGTTACAAAGATCACAGCAGTTATACCCTTCACCAAGGTCTAAGCTACGTCATTGCTTCAGGTTGCAGTTTCTGATTGGCTAAGATATTTCCAAGGTTGGATTTGGCCAGACTCTAACTATAAACAGGAAAATCGTCTCAAAACATCAAGATAATGCGTTCTTTCTCTCAAGGAGAGCTACACTTTAGTCTAACTGGAAAGTAAGGTTTTAACAAAGAGATGGTCCCTTAAACTATAGACTTCATTGAGCCCTGTGACCATAGTTGTCAGAGTACCCTAGAAAAACAGATGTATGTAGTGACACATGTTGAAGACCTTTCTCAAACAAAACATCTTTCCATATTTCATTTCTGGAAGCCAGCTAAATGAGCAAGCAATGTTACTGCATTCATACCAAATACAGACATTAGAGAATACATGAAAAGAACATTTCAATAATCACACTGGTAACTTCTATAACAAAGTAAAATCTCACAAGCTTAGTGAACTCATGATATTTAGAAGGAAAAATATTGATTAATACCTTGATTATAATCACTCGTTACATATACATTGAAGTAGCAGTGGATTCCAATCCTCCCCCTTCAATGTATAGTTACAAAATGCCTCCTTTCTCAATATACAGTGAAAAAAAAATGTCCTTGTTGAATAAATGAAAGCAAAATAAGACCAAGCACAGGTACGTTTCATCAGTAATGTGCTGCACTCATGGGAGCGGTGGAGAAAGCAATTTTTCATACATCTGCCACAAGTGTCAACACAGGAGGAAAAAAAGAAATCAGCTTGACATTTTCCTTCTGTCTCCTAAGCAACCTTCCTGAGCAGGCAGTCTTCAGAAGGTGAATACCCCTGGGAACAGAACACGCTGCTTTCTCCTCCTCTGTGCCATATGCTTGGAATAGAACTGCTTCTGTTTTCCCTATTTGACTGCTACCTGTGTTTGTCTCCCCTGCTGTGCATGTGCATCTGAACAGCTTGATTTGTTATAAACCAAGCTGTTATGTTGGAATACTTGCATTTCATTTGCACAGGAATTTTGATCAAGTTAATCCTTCTTTGACTATATGCTTGACCATTTAGAGTCAAACATGAAATGGCATTCGCTACCAATTTTACATTTCGTGATTTTAGTTTCCATTGGTTGCTGTTGTATGGACATAAAAAAAACAATGAGATTTCTCAAAATATTCTATTTAATGTTCCACAAAAGAAAGAAAGTCATTCAGGTTTGGAATGGCATGACTGTGAGTAAATGATGACTTCACGACCGCTAAAGTATGGTTCTATATAGTATGAGTGTATGTAATATGAATGTAATCTGGATGTACTACATTCGCCATGTTGTCATTATCATGTGACCTACATGATGCCACTGTCAGTTACGTCGCTTCACCTGCATTCACAAATCTTCTCCCGTGGCCTCATGGGATAGCAAAGTGTCTATCTTTTGCACACTTCAGAATCTCGCCGGAAGTAGTAGGTCATCCGGGTACCTTTTTCCTACTCTTTTATGAGTACTGTGAATTTGGACATACTTTTTTTTGTTACATAATGTTTTCCACCTACTATAGGCAATTTCTATGGAATCTTGTTTTTGCCAAAGAATAAAAAATAAAGTCACAATTCTGACTTTTTTTCTCACAATTGCGAGTTTACATATCTCAGAATTGCGTGATATAAAGTCACAATTCTGAGGAAAAAAGTTTATATCTCGCAGTTCTGACTTTATAACATGCAAGTGCAACTTTATACAGTATCTCGCAGTCCTGAGAACTAAAGTCAGAATTGCAAGACTCACAATTGCGAGATAAAAAGTCGCAATTATCATTTAAAATGTTCTGTGGCGGAAACAAGCTTCCATAGATTTCGGCTGCAGCCACTGTGTTCCTGTTTTACCTACCTGAGTTCCTAGTTAGTTTCCTTGATTGTTTATTGTTAATTAATCCCTCACACTTTTCTGTTCAGTTTGATTACCCTCTCCATGTATTTAATCCCGGCATCATCTTAGTTTTGCTTGTTTGTGTTATCCTGTTCTCTTACGTGTATCTTCTTGGAATTATAATTTTTTCTGTACTCCTTCTTCCTGTGCTTTACTTCAACCATTAATTGACTACCTTTAATCTTTTAACTGTGCAGGCCAAGTTATCGAATACTGACTATACTGTATGTGTTATGTAAATATGGATGGTCATATGTCAGCATGCTCTTGGTTGTGACTTCATAATTGTGGTGATTTATTATGAATGACCCATTTTAGCAGCATAATTTCCACAAATGGTTCGAGTGGACTGGGAAGAAAGCCTTGCATTGTGAATGTCAGTGTAAATACATAGTGCATTACGCTCTTTTATTTTAAAAGAGCAGGAAAAATCTATGATTTTAAAGTCATTTAATTTTCATCTTCTTCCAGATATGTCGAGACGCACTGCTTTTTGAATTTTGGCATCAATGTGTAGTGTCAGAACTCTTTCTTGGATTTACAGTTACAGTCTGCTGCAATTTTCTTGGCAAACACACTATGACAACTTTAAATGTGCAGAGAGTATCTGATAACCATGTGACCGCTTACTGTGTACAGTCTTGTATTTCCTGTCATTAGTGGGATCCTGAGGGAAACTAGTGGAGATGTCGAGGAGAGGTGTGAAGACTTTGGCAGAGGCTGTGTCACAGAAGGACTCTCATTAGAAGAGGGAACATCAACACCATGTACAGTAAAGTGCCACATTAGTTACTGATACTACTGTAGCTAATCCACAACTTTTACGATTACGGGTGAAAGTTTGACTGTTCAATCTCATGGTCAAACTTTGATATTGTTTACCACACAGCAATGATTGGCTTATTCATCTAAAGATTACAATTCTGTCAAGCTGTCAAGCAAAAAAAAAAAAAAATCACCATTACAAGTCTCATCATGTAGCTCTTACCAGCGGTTTTCACAGCCCACTTGTGATTCGCAGAGTGGGGATAAGCGAGTCGTGCAAAGTGTGAGAATGTTGATGCTTTCATGCCACATCAGAAACATTTTTATTTCAGTTTTGCTGCAGGGCATTCACATATTTGGGTATTTACATATTTCTGCCATGATACACCAGTGTGTTGGGAAAAGCTGCATTGCTTTCCATCGCAGCGCTCCTCACGCCCTGTTTGTAACAACTTTGTTTGCATGTACAGTTTTTTATTTGCATCTAAGGTTCAATGATGAACCCTTAACATTCATGGAACCTTTGCATTGGGCAAAAGGTTCTTATGGAAAATGGTTCCGATTATTACATTAACACTAGGGAAAAATTTTTTTTTTTTTTTTCAACTGTTCACTGAAATGGTTCTTCTATGGCATCGCTGCTGAATCCCCCTTTTGGCACTTTTACTTTTAAGAGTCAACTATGTAGTCCGATTCATGAACAAATGATTCTTATGAGCCACTTCTTTCAATCAGACTATCAAAAAGACTCTCAAACTTAAGTATGCTGAATCTTTCTGACAAATCCTTCACTGAATGAACTCTTCGAATCCATCAAATGACTAATAGTGAATTGTAAGTTCCATGTGTGATTTATTTAATGTGGGATCTAGCTTGAAAATTTTGGGGTTTTGGTGTCACTGATTTCAAACCTAGCATGAAGTGACTTCATGCACCATATTTGGCAGAACTTTAAGTTTTTAGTGGAGTTATTCCTATTTTAGAATAACAGAGGCGTAAAGAGTACCTGAAAACCATACTTGAGTAAAAGTCAATTACCTTGCAGCAAAAATGACTCCATTGGCAGTTACAAGTCACCAATTCCAATGCGACTTGAGTAAAAATCTTTACTCTCGGTTTTACAGACAAGGCTTAAAGGAGAACTCCGGTCAATTTTAACATTGAGCTCATTTTTTTTGTAAATTTGGAGTGCTGTCAGTACAGAGAACAACGACAAAAATCGGCGATATAGTTCCTTCAATATCCTGTAGATGGCGATATCGCTTATTTTAAAGCAGAAATAAACTGCTGCAGAAAAAGTTAGGTGCCATGTAAAATCCCAGGCGGGTAATCCATCGACCGGAAGTTGAAGCCGGCCGCGTGCTGCCATCTTGTAGCAGAACTTCACTTGCGTTAGCATTCCATTGACTCCCATTCATTTTGCCGTCACTTTGATAGCGAATAACTTTACATCTGAGGCGTTTAAAGACTCCATTTGTCCATTATTTATTTCTAAAGAAACACGACAATGTATAAAGGAATCCATTACCTTCTATGTACATTATGGCCCTGTAAAAACACTTTTTGTAAAAATAGGCTAACGATTGCGCCATAACCACTCGACTCTCTGTCGCACAGTAGAGAAATTACCGTACAGACAGGAGGAGAAGCTCACAGGCAATCGGGGGGACGTCAAGGGAGAAGCCCATAGATATATTATACTGTCAAAATAATTAATCAGAATACTTACTCCTGCTCACTCACGCCAAAGAACTCTTTGCTCAAGCTCGCCGTCTCTGCAAGATTAACGTTGGCAGTTTGCACGCACAGCTACTAGAAGATTTACATCTGTCAGACAGGTTGCTCACGTCATCAAGCTTAGTTTGAGTCTGCGCGTCAGGAACGGAAGTGCTAAAAAAACACTAAAAACGGGTTTCACTTGTCTCAATTGAGTTCCAATGAGATGGCTCTGTCCACTTCTTATACTGTCTATGTGTAAAATGTAACAAATTATTACATTACTCATCACCAATGTATTATTGTAAAGAGTATGTAGTCAGGTTGAGAGTAAAAGTTGCTAATATCTTTGATACTCAGTAAAATGACAAAGTAGCCAAAAAGATAGGCTACTTTAAAACAGTAACTAATTATATTTACTTAAATACTGTACTTCACTGAGAATAAATAGCCATTTAAATTAGCCAGGAATTGTAAAGATATTGTAGATTTTTCATTATGAAACAAATAATGCTTTATACTTTGATGGTAAACCAGAACACTGTGACAAGTAAATGTGAACTGAATGCAGTCAGCGCTTAAAAAGATCCCAAAGTCACACTCCAGCACACTCCTGTCCTCAACAACTCTTCTCTACTGTCTGAGTCTTAAAATACAAACACTCCACTCACTCTCTCACTGTGCTTGTCATGGTTGTCATGGTAATTTCCAATGCCCTGCTTCCAACACATTGCAGACTTTCTAAAAATAATGATTTTTTTAGTCTGTTATGTTTTTATTATTATTATTATACTTATTACGCCTTTTTATCGCCGTCTCTCCCCTGCTGTCTGATTGTCTGTCAATTTTACACTTTATTTAGCTTTTGGGACAGATATAGCTGAAGTGTTTGTGGCTTCTATTCTTCTGTATTGTCAGAAATATTCTTAATTATAAATCTGGTATCATATAAATTCCAAATAGGAATCTCATAAATTATAAAAAAAACTAAAATAATGGTGTTATTATAGCAGTGTTGGATAGACGCTGGTATTTGCGGAGGCAGATTTTGCGAGGCAGAATGTGCCTAGACTTGACAGTCAGCCTTCAAGACATTTACAATAATGCAGTGTAATTGAATCCACAAACCCAGTGAGTAGCTCTCGCTTCTGGAGTTTTCCTCCATCTCATCCACTCTGACAATGTCACATCAGAGAGTGCAAAGGTGTGAACAGTGTTTCTTTTCTTTTATAACCATCTGATTGTTGGAACTGGGACATTGTGAAGAATAACATAAGTCAAATGCTATTTCTTTATACTTCAAGCCAGTGTGCCAGCGTTATATAAGGGATCATCCTCATTAAACAACGTCCTCATGACTTACAATTGATATAATTAACAAAAAAATGCCGCAAAAGACATTTTATTTATAAATTAAGATAAATCATTGGAATTCTATGAACTGTCTAGTTTATTTATTTATGCATTTTCTGAGAAATACCTTTTATTAAACCCTGTTATGCTGTAAAATGTCCTGTTTTAAAAAGAATGGGTATTAAGGGAGCACTTTTTTATCACTTTTGTATTATTATCTAAAAGTAATCAAAAAGTAGTCTGATTATATTACCAAAAATGAGTAATGTAATGGATTACGTTACTAACTACAATTTTTGTCATGAAATTTGGAATCAGTATGACGGACAACAATATTTGTAAGTAATCTCGAGTCGTGCAAAGTGTGAGAATGTTGATGCTTTCATGCCACATTTCAGTTTTGCTGCAGGGTATTCACATATTTGGGTATTTACATATTTCTGCCAGGATACACCAGTGTGTTGGGAAAAGCTGCATTGCTTTCCATCGCAGCGCTCCTCACGCCCTGTTTGTAACAACTTTGTTTGCATGTACAGTTTTTTATTTGCATCTACGGTTCAATGATGAACCCTTAACATTCATGGAACCTTTGCATTGGGCAAAAGGTTCTTATGGAAAATGGTTCTTCCGATTATTATAATGTTCTTAACACTAAGAAAAAATGGTTCTTCTATGGCATCACTGCTGAATCCCCCTTTTGGCACTTTTACTTTTAAGAGTCAACTATGTAGTCCGATTCATGAACAAATGATTCTTATGAGACACTTTTTTCAATCAGTCTATCAAAAAGACTCTCAAACTTAAGTATGCTGAATCTTTCAGACAAATCCTTCACTGAATGAACTCTTCGAATCCATCAAGTGAATTGTAAGTTCCATGTGTTTTATTTAATGTGGGACCTAGCATGAAAATGTTAGGGTTTTGGTGTCACTGATGTCAAACCTGGCATGATGTGTCTTCATGCACCATATTTGGCAGAACTTTAAGTTTTTAGTGGAGTTATTCCTATTTTAGAATAAACAGAGGCGTAAAGAGTACCTGAAAACCATACTTGAGTAAAAGTACAAATACCTTACAGCAAAAATGACTCCATTGTTACAAGTCACCAATTCCAATACGACTTGATCAAAAGTCTTTACTCCCGGTTTTGCAAACAAAGCTTAAGCCTACAGTTCCAGACTAAAATGCATGTTTGAGCTGTTTTAACTGAACGCAACTTTTTTCAACAATATTTGTAAGTAATCTACCCAGCACTGCATATTGACACAGTTGTATGTATATATGTATACTGACTGCAAATATTGTTGTGTGGTGCAGTGATATGTGCATACGCCCATTATTAGACATTTTTGCACTTAACCCTAAAACATTCAACACCAAGAAATGTAGTTCTAGCATGACAACTCTGGATATTTTTAGCATGGTAATGGATATGAAAATGTTAATGTATTTGGTCTCGGCGGAATAGATAATCAACTGCTGCTGCTGTTATTATTGCTGTTGTTGCTGGAGAGCAAGTACAGGAACATGTTACTGCCAATACAGATCTATACAGGTGGAGCTGGGGAAGGTGGAGGGTTTTAGACAAACTCTGAAAGCGCGCCGTAAACTGCTATAGTGAATGCTAACCAGCCATTTCAATGTTGAGCAGCAAGCTCATTGGCTGACATGAACCAATAGTGATTGGCGCTTTCAAAACACGCTTCATGAAGCTTCAAAACCTTTACGAATCTTTTATCAAAACTATCAAAGTCATGTGATTTCAGTAAACATGGTTTCGTAACGTCATAACTGTTTCAAAGCGTTTTGAATGGTTCACCGCTGGTGGCCGATCTCTGTAAACCCATTAATCATGAGGTTTTATGGGTTTTACCTGATCTCTGATCAGTTTTATACATTTGTACACATTTTAATTAGACATTAGTATAATTAAAAGGAATAATACTAGTTAATAGTGTCTTATTGCCCTGTTTAGCTGAGCCATCCATGGAACAAACAAAACAAAAATTGATAAAAGAACATATATTACATATAGGCCTACTTGATATTTAATCGTATTAGATTTAGTTAATTGCATTTGATAGATTTTACTTTCAATTAAACATTTGCAGTGGGTTTGTACAATGTGTTTTGTTGCATTTCCACTGTACTGACAAATAGGGGTCACCGTGGAGAAGCCTCGAAGCCTCGACACAATACGGCACTTTTGCTTCAACTGTTTTAGTGTTCCTCGAAGCCTCGCTCTGCCCACCACTACCAATCAGCTTGTGCCCAGTAGTTAACGCTGTAAATATCATCAGCTGCGATAAGGGCCGCACATCAGCCTAAGCCATCTAGAGTTTTATGACAGAACTAGGCATTAGGTTTATTCTGATTATAAGAATATTAATTTATTAACAGGGTTGAAATAATGTACTGTTTTAAGGTTAATAATAATAAATAAATAACATTTTAGCTACAGCAAGGCTGAAACTTATTTGGCATTCAGTGTAGCATCAAATGGTAGTTGCGTAGTCTGTCAATGGAGGGACAAAAATCTCTCAGATTTTATTAAAAATAACTAAATTTGTGTTCCAAAGTTCTCACGACATGAGGGTGAGTAAATTATGACCGAATTTTCATTTTTATTTTCAACCATGCCTTTAAGAATTAACCATAGAAAAATGTCACTACAGTATATGTCTCCTAAAGTTTGTCAAGTTCAGCAGTTATCCACTGTTTGCCGATCAACTGATCGATAAATATTATAAATAGCCTATTAAAAGGATATCTATCGAGAGTTCAAACATGCTAAAATGGAAACTCAATTCATTGATTTCGAGCAGAGACCTATAAACAAGTTATTCTTTATTTCTGTCGTTTATTACAAATAAGCTTCAAACACGTGTTTACATAGAGCCTTGACTGATCCTGATTCTAGTTAGATTGGTGACTGGCCAAAGAAACAGGATGTACAGTATAAGTGAAATATAACTTTTTTGGTTACTGAGTAGCCAGGTCATAACATTGCTGTTTAATATCAGCTGCTTCAGTGAGGTAGACATTGAGACAATTTAGTCACAGAATATCAAGAGAAAAAGCACAAAAGCAAACACTACACACAAACACACAATACTTCAATGGTCAATAAACATAGATTATCACAAAGGAACACTTTCACTTGAAAATGTTATAACCATTGCATCTTTGTAAAAGATTTTCAATACTAATAAGCGGATCATTCCATTAAGACAGGTTATAGAAAAGCCATTAGGTGGTACATATTCAGAAAAAGAGAACAGTCTTTGAAAGAGAAAAAAAAATCATACCTTTTACACAAAAAAAGTATCAGTGCACCATTGAGCAATACATGAAATTAAATAATCAATCCACATACACCTAAATATACAGAAAAGTCTATATACCTAAAGTAGGTATTGTCATATAAAGTAACATGTAAAATGTACCAGCAGTTTCAATATCTGTGACAGTTGTACTTGGCCTGAACCATTTAAAATGTAGAAATATCTCTCATATAAAGAGGACAACATTTCTACAAAGCTATTTAATGTTTCAATGATAGCAGCAAAACGGTTGTCATCGCTTTTAACGTTTTTCTATAGCTCATAATTATGGCAACAAATATTCTTATCTTAGATAAGAGTGTGTATGTTCTTAACTTACAAGGTTGTAATAAGCCAACTAATGCAATTTACTATTTTTAAAAAATATTATTCAGAAAGTTTGCTAACAAAAACTCTGAAATAAAGATTCTTATATATAGCTAACGCCCACTGGAGCGGATCGTTTATCATAAACACTCTTTGACTATCTACAATTCTAAATAAGTGAACAAATCATCTGGTTATGATATAACAGTCACTTTATGTTAAGTAACAGTCTACACAAGTCTTTCGTAAGTAAGCCTTGGAGTAGAGTGCTTCGATTATAATCCCATACAATGGAAATGTAAATTTATGACATGGCACAAGTTCATAAATTAACAGTCTGAAAATTCCAAAAGCTATTTCGGATGTAACAGTTCTCGTCATTTACTTTCATCGCCAGAAAGACTGATAATGGTTGATGAATGTGGCGAACAAAATTTCACATGAACATTTGGATGGCATCAAAACATTATGGCTACTGATTGCTTCATTTGGACCATATTGCCAAATACTACTATGCTCAGATAATTTACTGAACATCACTAAACTTAAACTAACATAGCACAGGCAAGACTATTGAATTAATTCAGTGTAATTTAAGGTTAAAGTGAAATTGTAGTGACTCCAAATGCCTTTATCTAAACTGATTCCAAGAGGCGACAGAATAAAACAACTTTTTCAAGTTGACCAAGCTCACATGTGCATAGTCAAACCTCAATACATTGAAACATCAATACATCAAGACAGTCATTTAAGATAGTTTGAGGAAATACATTTAGTCATTACTATATGTACAAAGCAAATTTTGCTTTTGAAGTTTCAACCATAAACTATCAATGTCCTGGACTCTTGAAAACCTTACAGGCTTTGTCATCTCTAACTACAATCTCAGTCTACATTTAGACCAAGCTACCAAAAGTTAGGACTTTTCAGGGAGCCAAAACACAACTCAGCTGAACTTACTTTCCCTTTTGGTGGTCCCATATCCAAGCCCCTCATTCTTTAAAAAAGATTTTTGAGAAGATACATCTGGTGACCTCTATAGTAACCTCCTTCTCAGTTGGACTTATGTTCACCATTCTTGGCCCAGCCTCTGGTCATGGCTGATACCACGATGCTGTACATATTGAGCCAGGCCTGGCGCAGTGGTGTTGTGTAGGCTGGACCCAGGCTGGACTGAAGCATATAGAGCAGGGACTCTCCAACCACCTAATGAACTCATGAAAGAATCCAATCAATCAACCATTGGTCTGAAAAATCACAATGACTGTGTCAATGTCAATCTCAAGGTCTTCTTTGACATTTGCGCGTTACGGCTGCAATTTCTAATTTCTGTCATCATAGATCACTAGTAAGTGATGACTAGACCTTGAAGTGTACTCACAGTGAAGGACTGGGGCTTCACCCCAACTGCCTGATGCTTTCTGCCCAGGTTCAACAAGAAGTCCTCCAATGTATGCAGGTCGTCAAGATGGCTCACGGCTGCATCGATCACTAACATGACCTGGGAAGATATACAACCACTCTTGAGCTGGTTTTAACATTTCTGTAAATTCAGTAGTTGGGCCAAAATTTGTATAAAAATAAACATTGTAGTCCTTATATAGCCCCACCCCTTTTCAGCGCTGCGCTCGTTGTGTTCTGCCTTCCGGTTTGTATTTCCGACGGTAAGATCTTACGGATTTATGAATGAACGGCTCGTTTTAAAATCTTCCCGGTCTATTTGTTATGACATCCGCCTCAAAAATTACAATGCTCATGATAACTTTTGCTAACTCCTACAATTAGGGCTGTCACTTTACGTTCGAAAATCGATTGCACAATCGATTGGACCAACCAACGCAAGGTTCGAAAACAAAAATAGGGAATCGATTTTAACGGTCTTTTCTCGGAGCGCGTCCAGCTCGTCGCGATACGCCCGCAGCGAACGCGCGTCACACAGCAACGGCAGGCTCTGACAAACACGCATAACAGCAAATTATCTTTCTGCATAATGCGTCTCTTTTTACTACAAAACTGAATTCTGCCGGTATGCAGACAGTCTCATGCATTCAGATACAAATTCGGGCTACGCGTCTACAATCGCCTACGTAGGCGAAATTTGTTTGACATTTCTAATCGTAAACACAGCCATGTTGAAGACTGAGGTAATGTTTTTCATTTATGCTATGGCAGTCCACTCTGCTTATTGTTTTTCGAGAATGTTGCACTCCTGTTTGTAACTGTGTACGAAACTTCACGCCAATAAATCATCAGAAATATTGCAGACTTGTGCACGCGGCGTCTCAAGCGCCCTCTTTACGTTCGTCCTAATGCCTGTTCGTTGTCCGTGGATTTGCCCATATTTTGCGTTTAAAATGGAAACGTCTTTAGACATGGAAAATCGATTTTACAATCGATTCAATGAACACTTATGTCTCAAAAATCGAATAGGATTTTTTCACAAAAGTGACAGCCCTACCTACAATAAGTAAATCCACTTAAGCTAAGTTCAAACACAAAATTTCTCTGGTGCATAAGGTCTATAGAAGTGTTCATTTGCCAAAATCAGTGGTGTCCAATCCTGGAAGGTCAACATCCTGCAGAGTTTAGCTTCCACCTGTGCCAGTACACCTGCTTGGATGTCTTGAGTAATCCTGAAGATTATGATTAGCTAGTTCAGGTGTGTTTATTTTGGGTTGAAGCTAAACTCTGCAGGCCCTCCAGGAGCAGGATCAAACACCCTGGCCCTAAATGATCAATGTGGCTCTATGGTGCAATAAACAACAACTAAACATATCAATGGTCTTTCGACAGATTTCGACAAATTAGTGGCCAAATTTGCTAAAGAGTGGTGCCGTGAATTTATTACAATACCCCTGAAGTAAGCTAGTGCAAGCTTTGCTGAAATGCATCATGGTCATGGCTTACTTCTGTAGATAGTAACCCTCATCCTATGGAAACTCTTAAAAGTGCATTTCTTACCACTGGTGTAGGGTTAGGATTAATTTGTCCATCTTGACAAAACCCTTGCTCCTTGAGGATCGAACCAGCAACCTTTTACTGGCCTAGCATATCCACTTTAGCAACGACGCCACAGCAAAGCTTTTTCTCAGTTCTATCTGAATGCAAAGACTGGTCTTTCCAGGCTACCTTGAAAGAGCTCGGAAGGACACAAGGGCACGGAACGCATCTTTGTGAGAACTGAGATGTGCTATGATCCTGTTGCAGGCCGTCCCAGCACAGTTCAATTACTTGCGTTATTTTTTTTGATTATTTTACCATGGGTATTTGTGCAAAGGAGTGTGGACAGTATATTAAATATTGCCTATGCTTTGCAAATATTAAGATTTGGTAATGCTTTATTTTACAGTGCCATTGTTACATATGTTACATGCACTATAAATTCAGCATAATTACCTGCAACTAACCCTAAACCAAACCAAACCCTAATCCTATAGTTGTCACGCTCATGGGTAGATGATGAAGATGATGAATGAAGGATGCGTAGTCAAAAGTACAAAAACAGCAAAGGTTTAATTCTCAATGGGCAAACAAACTGAACAGTGTGCTGGTGCACAAACAATAACCGACCATGATGAGTGAAAACCAGGAACTTAAATACACAGACAGATGAACACAAGACAGGTGATGCAGATGATGATGATGAACAGGTGGGTAACGAAGGGAGTGAGTTCAGGTGTGGAAACGAGGATTCTGGGAACTGTAGTGAGAACGAAGACAGGACGATGACAGGCGGTGAATGTGACATTACTCCCCCCTCCCGCAAGGCGCGTCCCGCGCTGAAGGCAGCATACGGGAGGGGGGGTGGGCATCCTGGAGTCCGTGACGGGAAGGTGGCACAGGTTCAGGAGTACGGACTCCAGGATGGTGGCAGGACAGACAGAGGAGGTGATCAAGACAGTGCAGACAGACCAGGGGACCAAGGAGATGCAGGCAGATAAGGGGAGCATGGCGGTGCGGACCCGTCGGGTGGCCGCGGCGGTGCGGGTCCTTCGGGAGGCCACGGCGGTGAAGACCCTTCAGGTGGCCGTGGCGGAGAAGACCCCTCAGGCGGCCATGGCGGAGACGACCCCTTGGGTGGCCATGGCGGAGACGACCCCTTGGGTGGCCATGGCGGTGCGGACCCTTCGGGCGGCCATGGCGGAGACGACCCCTCAGGTGGCCATGGCGGAGACGACCCTTCGGGTGGCCACGGCGGTGAAGACCCTTCGGGTGGCCACGGCGGAGAAGACCCTTCGGGTGGCCATGGCGGAGAAGACCCTTCGGGTGGCCATGGCGGAGAAGACCCTTCGGTTGGCCATGGCGGAGAAGACCCTTCAGGTGGCCACGGCGGAGAAGACCCTTCAGGTGGCCATGGTGGTGAAGACCCTTCAGGTGGCCATGGTGGTGAGGACCCCTCAGGTGGCCATGGCCCCTTGAGTGGCCAGGACGGAGCCCTATGGCCCCCCCCCAAAAAATACTTGGGAAAAGTCCCGGGTACCAGAGAGGGCTCGGTGCAGGGCAGCGATGAGGGCTCGGTGCTGGGCAGATCCAGCGACGAGGGCTCGGTGCTGGGCAGATCCAGCGACGAGGGCTCGGTGCTGGGCAGATCCAGCGGTGAGGGCTTTGTGCTGTGCAGATCCAGCGGTGAGGGCTTTGTGCTGGGCAGATCCAGCGGTGAGGGCTTTGTGCTGGGCAGATCCAGCGGTGAGGGCTTTGTGCTGGGCAGATCCAGCGGTGAGGGCTTTGTGCTGGGCAGATCCAGCGATGAGGGCTCGGTGCTGGGCAGATCCAGCGACGAGGGCTCGGTGCTGGGCAGATCGAGCGACGAGGGCTCGGTGCTGGGCAGATCCAGCGGTGAGGGCTTTGTGCTGGGCAGATCCAGCGGTGAGGGCTTTGTGCTGGGCAGATCCAGCGATGAGGGCTCGGTGCTGGGCAGATCCAGCGATGAGGGCTTGGTGCTGGGCAGATCCAGCGATGAGGGCTTTGTGCTGGGCAGATCCAGCGACGAAGAGGGCTCTGAGCTGGGCAGGACCAGCGGCGAAGAGGGCTCTGAGCTGGGCAGGACCAGCGGCGAAGAGGGCTCTGAGCTGGGCGGAACCAGCGGCGAAGAGGGCTCTGAGCTGGGCGGAACCAGCGGCGAAGAGGGCTCTGAGCTGGGCGGAACCAGCGGCGAAGAGGGCTCTGAGCTGGGCGGGACCAGCGGCGAAGGCTCAGTGCTGGACGGGACCAGCGGTGACGGCTCGGTGCTGGACGGGACCAGCGGTGAAGAGGACTTTGGCTCGTCAGGGCCGATGAGAGGAGGAAGGTCGCTGAAGACATCTACCCCATTCATAGGCTTGGCGGGCACGACGCTGTCAGTCACAGGCGCGGCGGGCGAGACGCTCTCAGTCACAAGGGCAGCGGGCACGACGCATACTGCCTTGGTCTCGGCAGATTTGACGTGAAGTGCAGGCTCGGCTGGACTGGCGTGAAGTGCAGGCTCGGCTGGACTGGTGCTCTGGATGAAGAGGGGTGGCTCAGCGGAGATAGCTGGTTCTGGATTAACTTCCACCGTGAAGGAGGAACCACACACCCAAAGAGTGCGGTCGATGAACTCCGTGAAGGGGAGGTGAAAATCGCCCCACAAGAGCATCTGATCTAGTGGATTACTCAATCCACTCCAAAACGTCATCTTCAGAATATGAGGATCTTTACTCACATCTTGGAAGTAGTCAAGGTATACTTCAACATATTCTTCCAGAGACAAACTCCCTTGCTCCATGTTTGGTTTTGGTCGGTTATTCTGTCACGCTCATGGGTAGATGATGAAGATGATGAATGAAGGATGCGTTGTCAAAAGTACAAAAACAGCAAAGGTTTAATTCTCAATGGGCAAACAAACTGAACAGTGTGCTGGTGCACAAACAATAACCGACCATGATGAGTGAAAACCAGGAACTTAAATACACAGACAGATGAACACAAGACAGGTGATGCAGATGATGATGATGAACAGGTGGGTAACGAAGGGAGTGAGTTCAGGTGTGGAAACGAGGATTCTGGGAACTGTAGTGAGAACGAAGACAGGACGATGACAGGCGGTGAATGTGACAATAGTAAGTACTTGTAGTTACTTATTATTACTTAGTACTTACATGTATAATAACACTGTAACAAAGACACCTTTAAAGAAATTGTAACCTAATATTCTTTTAAATATGCTAATAAAATGTACTGAAGGCTTTCTACATGTCATTGTCACAAAACAAAACGACAAATGTTTACTTTAATGAGCCACCGCACGTTTGTGTTTTTGTAGCGGTTTTGTATTGTTTGAACACAGTCTTCCATTTATCGTCCACGCACAATGAGTTCTGGGATTTCCAACTGTTTGATTCTCTCAAGTCTACATTAAATGCATCCTCGATATCAAGAACACATCCAGGTAATTTCATGCATTCTTTGAGCATTGGAATTGAACTTCGGCAAGTTGATGATAATGTTGAACGAGAACACAAGGATGCAAGATCGCATAAGAACGCATATTGAGAAATGGCCCAAAAGTAGGTTCCTGCACTTTTACTTTTTTAACAATTGTGACAGATTTGACCTTTGAGCTCACCTTGGTGACATGATCGAGGAACTCTGGGCTGGAGAGGCATTCAGGTGCGACCCCACAGTTTGTGCTGTAGCTGAAGAGAGTAAGTAGTGCTGGATCCAGCTCAAATAACCTATCAAGAAATGTTACACTTAATCAGTCAACATTACAGAGCCGTACACTGACATGGATCTTCAACCACAGGTGCCTATTTCTAGTGCTGTCAAATCGATTCATCGTGATGAATCACATTTAAAATAAAAATTTGTAAATATATGCGTGTATGTGTGTGTGTATATATATATATATATATATATATATATATATATATATATATATACATATACATATACATATACATACATATACATATACATACAAATACACATATATTTACAAACTTGTATCTTAGATACGATTAATCACACTACTTCACATAAAATTAAATTAGGTAATTTAAGTCATTTAACCTTGACTAATAGAAAACAGAAAAATGTGTATTATTTTTTTCTTTGTAGCTTTAAGTCCCTTCACTTTTTTCCCCAAATAAAGTCATTTTTAGACTTTATGGTGAGTTTGAAGAGAAATACTCAGGAAAGTGATACTTGGTAGCATCTTTCCTCCGACAAGGTGATTCTGATGAAAATGATTTTGCTGCTCCCTGTCGCCAAGCAACAAGTCAAGCCTCTTACTGAGCTGCGGTTAGAGGAACAGACAGCGGGATACTGATGGGGAATTTTTGATGGATTTAAAGAGATGACGCTTTAGTTTGTTGGTAATTTGTTATACCAACATGATTAGTATAATCTTTGAGTTATGGAAAGCAACAATCTTCCATTTTGATTGCCAATTACTGTACTGTATGCATTGTGCTTTACATAAAAAAACCAAACCATTTAATAATTTAAAAAATAGTTAATTATGTAAAAGAATTTATTTTATTTATTAAATTATTTTGACAAATGTAAAAACAAAAACACACAATGTACTGTAGATGCAAATGAAGTGCGCCACACAACTCTATTTGCAACTTTCTAAATAAACATGCAGACTAAGTCAAATAGCATTATCCCTGACTGCAAAAGAGTTTCAGCCAGCATGCAGTGCGACAAATACATTACCTCGTGAACATAACAATTCCATGTGGCACCTTGTTCTTCCCCAGACTCTCCCAGCTGTCCCGGATCAGACCCTTTTCTTTTTCAGAGAGTTTCTCCATTGTGACCCTCGGGTAATGCTGTGATTCCTGGTCGTCTTTCAGCGTCGTGGCATCAAAATGTGTTCTTCAGTTTAAAGCAGGACCTCCTGAATTCCCATTTCCAGACTTCCAGAGTTCAGTCTTCAGGTATGACCCACCCTGTGAAGTGCATATATTTGCAGATATCATTCGCCCAGGACAAATAAGACTTATCAGAGAAGCGTGCATGAGGGATTATAGGATCAAAAAGCCTTTCAAATACATTTCATTAATGCATTGTAATCAATTTTACTGCCAACGCTTTCCGACAAATGCTTCATGCACTCAACATCTAGAAGAGAAGAAACCTAACTTAGCCCTGACTTTATGGTCACAATAAACAGTGTGTGAAGCTGACGTACCGTTCCTTCACTGCTCTAGAGGTGACCTTCTTCTCTCACTGGCTTCGTCTGTCTTTCTCTGGCATTAGGACGTCTGTTTGTTCACTGCGAATATGTATATGTCAAGCCTGCTATCCTTGTGTTTGCTCTCTCTCTTTCTCTCTCTTTCTTTGTCTCACTCTCTTCCTCTCTCTTTTCCTCTTTGCTCCCCCCGCTCTCTCACACACATGCAAACACTCACTCACTTTCTCTCTCTTTATCTCTCCCTCTATCTGCTCCCTCTCCCCTTTCTGCTGCATGTAACCTCATAGATGCTGCTTGATGTGCGTTCAAACTAAGACGAAGAGACCGTGTTGGCAATCTTCTGCATTTTCTGCATAAAAAACAACAACGTATAGATCTATTTTTAATCGATCACACTGTAACTGTCCTAAATGTTCTCATCCTTGTGATATTGTGTTCATATGGACAGTAAATAAGGATAGAATGGAAATATCTCTGATCTCAACTGCTCCTAGTAATAGCACCATGTTACGAGCCATAGCTCCTCCTACAGGTGAGAGTCTGGCCGTCAACAAAATAACAACACCTTCATGCACTCTTTATGCATATAATCAAAGAAAACATTTAAGGAGATCTGATATGAATGAGTGAAAGAAGATAAAGATTCAAAGTACTTTGTTTTCGAATAGCCTAACTGTAAAGCATCAAATAAATATGTTCCGTGGCTTGCATGAGGTGGTATTCTTGCACACAATTAGTTAAATTAACTGCATCACTGCATTCTTAGTGTTTAGAAGTAGAGATGCACCGATACTAAATTCCTCAGCCGATACGATAGCTGATTATTCAGAAAAATATCTGCCAAATAGACATCCCGAGAGTTTGATTTTCTTAAGGAAAAAAAAACCTCTCCCAAATAATGCTGCAAAGTATACAGGGAACCCTTTCATTTGGTACATTACTATAATATTAGAGGTTAAAATTAACAATAGAGCTATTATATTCAACTGCTCTTTATTATCAGATATAATAATTACTCTCAAATAAAAACTGAAATGTTTTTATGTTTGCAATTTAGTTGCATATAAGGTAGTTCATAAACACTTATATTCATTGTAAAATTTAAGCTATTAAAACATTCATATATCATTACAGTATAAACTCCTCTCTAGTGTTTATTTATAACGAACAACATTTTAACAACTTTCCTGAGGTAAATGCAAGTTTAAGTGAAATTTTAGCACTAATTGAGCGATTACATGAGACACGATTCATTTCTGTAAGTTGTAGCCTACTTTATCTTTCAACATACCTTCTGATGTTCATGCATGTTTTGTTTTTTTTCGAGCTTGTATTAAAGATTTTTCTAACACTTTAATTTAAAGTGAAAGAAAAGATTCATGCTTCACGCTGCTGTTTGAACTGAGGCGCTACTACAGCAATCTGTCACGTCACATTTAAGAGCGTCAAAATGCTATTTCATCGCTGCATCTCTTCTTAAAAGCATCTCTTCTTTACTTAAATAAAGATTCCAATTAACCAATTAGAATTGTAGAGCTTCGGCCCATCAGAAAAACATGAAAAAGTTCTTTAGAAAATAATTTATGCGCTACAGAACCCAAACCATCTGAAGAATCTACAGTATAAATGCATCTCTCTCTCTCTCTCTCTCTCTCTCTCTCTCTCTCTCTCTCTCTCTCTCTATATATATATATATATATATACTGTATGTACAATATAACATCGTTAACTTTTCTCCATAGAACCGTATACTTTGAAAAAATGTCTGTCTTTCTTGAACATTCACTACCGTTTTAAGTTTAAGTTTAATTTTTTATAGAAATTAATACCTTTATTTAGCATGGATGCATTAATCAAATGTTACAAAGAAAAAATCTATGATGTTCCTTTGAACTTTCTATTTGAGCTTTCTATTTCGATCTTTTCTATTCTCTAAAAGGAATGTTTCTTGAGCATTAAATCAGCATATCAGAATGATTTCTGAAGGATCATGTGACACTGAAGACTGCAGTAATGATGCTGAAAATTCAGCTTTGCATCACATTTTAAAATATATAAAAATAGAAAGTCATTCTTTTAAATTGTAATAATATTTCACAATATTAGTGATTTTTTATCAAAATAAAATGCAGACTTGGTGAGCATAAGGGACTTTCAAAAACATTTAAAATAGACAAAGACTGAGTTCAAGATATTAGTCAATCAGTTAATGTTTGTTTTGTTTTATTATATTTTCTTCTTGATCACATGTAGAAGGTGAACAAATATGTTTTTCAGGGATTCCCTAAATAATTTGCACATTATGTCCCACTTGATTCAGAGCTATATCTAACGTGTTGTCAATGTAAGGGACATTCAGTTGTGACAGCAAGACCCAAAGCACAGGAGAGAGCACAGTTGCCATGGTGACCTCGCAGGAGCACTTGAACTTTCAGTTAGCTGTCACTCAAACGCAGCGTTCTGTCCTCTGAAACTGACACATCAGTTAAGTCATTTTGGGTGTGTGCATGAAACATAGATAGACATAGAGTTTGCCAGTCAACTTTATTAAATCTAGCTACAAATCTAACAGAAATCTCCACTGACACATGACAAAATTAAATGAATTTCTTAGAATGGTATCCTTAGATTTGCACCATTTTCAGAATGTGAGGCTGGAACTGCCAGGGCAGTTTTTTGTCAAATTTATATACCCAAAAAGTTTGAAAAAAAAAAATGGAATGCAGTTGTATGTATCAAGCCACTACTTTATGACATGGTAGTGTAAATGTTTCATAAAATCGCAAAAATATACATTTCATCAGAATATATGGCTACTTTTAAATGGTCATCACTGAAAAATCTGGGAGGATTTTGCCAGAAAACTGACTGCAACTAGGGCATTAAAAGATCAGGGAAGGAGGTCAGGAAGAAGTGGACTTTGCCAGCCTTGCTAAAAGGAAAAGGGCTCTGCAGAGGACAACATTTAATAAAACAGGTGGTGGGACCAATGAGTCCCCCCTTCTCACTGCAGAGGAAGAAAAGGCCTTGTCAATGCTTGGCACAAGTGCTTCAGATGGCATTTGTGGTGGTATTGACATCCATGGAGGAGTAGGGGTAACACAGCCTGAGCCAGAGTCAGGTCCTTCATCAGTTTCATCTGCCATCTCCCAACACCTACCATCTCCTAGTCCTCCAAACAACCCTCCCAGGCCTCAGCCTCCATCTTCTGTTGTCCAGACTGCAGCCACACACCTCAGCAGTTTGAGAATGTTTGTAGTTGTAGTCAGGGCATATGAGAGTGTCCTTACTTAACAGGGAGGAAGATGAAGAGGTGATGGAGGAGGAGGACAAAGATGGCATGGGACCACATAATGGCCACACAAGAAATGCCCAATACATGGCTGGTTTTCATGCATGTCAGCAAGTCATTGACAGATTTTTTTTTTTAGTTCATCCCTATTTTGATTAAAATTATTAAATTAAATTATTTATATATATTTTTTTGTTTTCTGCCCTTTTTAATTATTTCATTTATACATTAATTTAACAAAAACTAGTAATAAGGTGTACAATAAAGTACAATCAAAACCTTATTATAATCACATTGCATTTGAATAAAGTTCAAAGTGTAATCTGCCGGTTGTCCTGGAGGTGACCTCATAACTCTGTCTTCTTGCGATGCACTTGGGGATTTACGATTACTCCAGAGCTCTCGTAGATCCATGCTCCATGATTTTCAAGTGCTACTTAAGTTACGATGCTTTTGCGAAACAGATTAATATTAAGATCAGTCGAACTATCGTTTTTATGTTCTACTTAGGCTTACGATGCTTTTGGGAAACGCAGCCTAGGACAAATTTTTTTCTTTTTTTTTTTTGGTCCGGACCAAGCGAACCAAGTAAACCAAGTGAACCAAACTACAAGTGTGAACTTACCCTAATCAGATCTTTTCAGGCAGACTGTCCACACTATTAATTGCAGGTAATCAAATACGATTTGTGAGTCCAGACATAAACAATCTATCTGAATGGATTGCTTTGGTAGCTAATAATGTAGGAATATACATGTATGTGATGAGGCTTTCAAAACGGATGCAGGAAAAATGGAGGTGCATCATCTCGCTCTCCAAATAAGTGTCCTGTTGATTTCGGTGCAGAACTCCTCCGTTGGAATCTGATTGGAATCACATCGAACCACCTCCATAAGTGGTTTGAATCTGATTTTAAAAAATCAGATTTCATGCATTTTTTGCTGTCCACATTTTCAAAAACCCATCTGGATAAAAAAATCTGGATATGCAAAAAATCAAATTTTTGCTGGTAGTCTGAACATAGCCAGAGACCCACAGAGATACACGGAGCTGTCTGCTCTCTAATCGCTCTCGCTGTACTTTGATGTCATACAGAGTCGAACACACCTATTGTCAGGTTGTTCAAATCACTTTGGTTGAGCTAGATGACTATGCACCTTCTTTTAATCAGTTACCATTTAGTTAATCCAAAACATCCTGTGGCAAGGGGGGCTGGTTCAGCGAGGTCTATGACAGGAGAGAGAATCGGCAGACAAGTGTGGTGTAAGTGGATCAAGTGCAAATGACAAACACCTGTGTCTTGTTTCAGAGAAACCATAAAAAGCCAGCTAGGAGATGAGAAGCGGCAGAGAGGGACTGACTGAGACTCGGTAGCAGCCATTGTGAGAAAGCTCTGGCGAGCTCTGGTGGACTGAGTTATTGAAAGCGTCCGCAGCGCGAATTTATGTTTTTGTGTGATCTACTGGTTGTGAAATAAAACACAAGTCAAAGTCAAGCCGACCCTGTTTTCTTCCTTCTAACATTATTTTGAACCTGTTACAAACCTGGGAAGGAAGAAGCAGCCGCCGCCATTCAATCTCCGTCAGGAACGCCGTTTGCGGATGTCATCTCATCCCTCACGGTCCTCCATCAGGAACAACATCAGGCGTTGCTGGACATGAGTAACAACCAGGATCGTCGTTTCCAGGCGATAGTCCAGCCCCAACAGCCTGAAAAGGGCCATCTTACACCGGGTCGGCCGGGGCCCAGAACAACATCGCCAGCGGTTTCAATCGCTGGATCTGGGCGATAGTGCCCGACCCTTTGTGATGGCCCAACAGCTCCGGGACTCCTGCCGCAAATGGCTGTTGGCTGAAGGAAACGATGTTGAATGGATCATCAACCATGTGATACTGGAGAAGTTCGTCACTTGCCTGCCCAGAAAGACGGCAGAGTGGGTCCAGTGCCACCGCCCGACGTCGCTAGACTCAGCCATTCAATTGGCAGAGGACCATTTGGTGGCGTGCCCAGGGGTCAGCGAACCCCTTCCAGCAGTCCCTCTCTCTCACACTTTTTTTCTCCCTCTCCCTCTTCCCCTCGACCTGTCCCTCTTCCTAGTTCCCGTCCTCCATGCCCGCCTAGAGTCTGGATCTTGTCTGGACCATGCTGGTGGCCCGCGAGCTCCGCCCAGGGGGACACTGCCGGGACCAATGTCACTTCCTCTCCCCCGCTCTCTTAACACCAATCGCTTGATTCACTTCCTACCACTAGAGTGGAGGGTAGGTCTGGGCCGACCTGTTGGCGTTGCGGGGACCCGGGCCATTTCATTGACAGGTGTCCGGTAGGGCTGGGCGATATATCGCATGACATTGTTAGGCGCATCTCGTCAGTAAAGCCGGTTCCTTGATTAGTAGTAAATCGCCATCACCTGCTTTCAGATGGAGCGGCATTTACTACAAAGAGCCTTGGTTAACTGACAAGCTGAGCCATATCACATTAATTATCGCAGGCGATACGTCCGTGATATTAATGCGATATGGCTCAGCTTGTCAGTTAACCAAGGCTCTTTGTAGTAAATGCCGCTCCATCTGAAAGCAGGTGATGGCGATTTACTACTAATCAAGGAACCGGCTTTACTGACGAGATGCGCCTAACAATGTCATGCGATATATCGCCCAGCCCTAGTGTCCGGTAATGGAGGTGAGGACAATGATCCAGGTCCCGGATGTCCCATAGGCTGTCCCCGGTCAGGCTGGCTGGTACCAAATACCTGCGATTATAAAGGGGGTACCTATCTGGCTCTGGTGGATTCAGGATGTAACCAAACCTCAATCCATCAGAGCCTGATTCAGTCCGAGGCATTGCACATGAGCCGCATGGTTCAGGTATGGTGTGTGCACGGGGACGTGGTGAAATATCCTATAGTGTCCGCTGTTATCCATTTTAGGGGACAAAAGCATAATGTAGAGGTGGCAGTTAACCCGCAACTCCGACATCTGCTAATTCTGGAAACCAATTGGCCTGCTTTTAGTGAATTATTGGGGTATTTATGTGCGGATATCTCTTGTGGAAAGGAAAAGCAGGAAAGGGGCACAGCCGTGCAGGTCGGAAAGGCGTAGCCGGGTCCACTGAGATCAGAACCAGGGGAACAGAGCGCAAATGAGAGGCTGATCCTCTAGGAGTGCGATGACTTTCCCCTGGAACAGTCTCAGAATGAGTCATTAAAACATGCATTTGAACAGGTCTATTCTATTGACGGTCAACCCCTCCAGCCTGCTCGTCCACTCTCTTATCGTTAGTTTGCTATTTTAAAGGATCGGTTGTATCGAGTGATTCAAGACACTCGGACCAAACAAAATAAAACCCAGTTATTAGTACCAAAAAGCCATCTGGAAATGCTTTTAGGTTACCTGAACACACACAAAAAAGTGGTTCAGACTGAATTAGAGGTGATGCTCGAGATGGGGGTAATAGAAGAATCCAACAGTGACTGGGCAAGCCCGATAGTTTTAGTACCTAAAACCGACGGCTCTCTTTGTTTCTGTGTGGATTACCGCAAAGTTAATGCTGTGTCGAAGTTCGATGCGTATCCAATGCCGCGGATTGACGAACTGCTTGATCGGCTGGGCACCGCTCATTTTTATTCAACACTGGATTTAACTAAAGGGTACTGGCAGATCCCCTTATCGCCTCTATCCAAAGAAAAGACAGCCTTTACAACAGCATTTGGATTATACCAATTCGTTCCGGGTTGTTTGGGGCTCCAGCCACGTTTCAGCGCCTCATGGACCGAATTCTCCGGCCGCATGCTGCATATGCCGTTGCCTACCTAGATGACATCGTCATTTATTTATAGTAATGACTGGCAGCGTCATATGGAGCATGTGCGCACTGTCCTGAGAGCGCTGAGACTGGCTGAGAAGTGTGCTGTTGGGCGTGTGGAGGTCAGATATCTGGGTTTCCACTTGGGTCACGGGCAGGTGCGTCCCCAAATTGATAAAACCGCAGCAGTTGCAACTTGCCCAAGACCCAAGACCAAAAAGGAGGTGAGACAGTTCCTGGCGCTGGCAGGATATTATAGAAGGTTTGTGCCTAATTATTCGGACCTTGCCAGCCCGATGACTGATCTCACTAAAAAGGAAGCACCAGATCCGGTCGAGTGGACGGAGCAGTGTCAGCAAGCTTTCACCCAAGTAAAAGCTGCTCTATGTGGTGGGCTGCTCTTACATTCTCCTGATTTTTCTTTTTGCAGACTGACGCATCGTACAGGGGGCTAGGAGCGGTCCTGTCCCAGGAGATAGAGGGAGAGGAGCGGCCGGTGCTTTACATTAGTCACAAGCTCTTTAAGAGAGAGATTAAGTAGGGCACCATTGAAAAGGAGTGTTTAGCCATCAGGTGGGCCATCCTCACCCTCCGATAATAGCCGCTTTCCGACCGGAGGAACCTTTTCACAGTTCCTAGAACTATTGGCTATAGTACCCGGATGTCGGCGTGTTCGCACCGCAGGAACTAGGAACAATTTTAGTTCTAGGAACTCCATTTGTAGGAACTAATTTAGGTCCTACTTCAGAGTAGGGTCTAAACCAGCACTATAGGAACTATCCGTGACGTTAGTGTTCGCTGATTGACCGAACGCACGCGGAACACCAGCACCCGCCATTTTTAAAACAGCTAGAATGTAAACACACAGATTATAGCCTATATATTTACTCCATAAACTAACTATACCAACAGGGAAAACAGTGATAGATGGGTCTCTAAACCTTAAATGCTGAAGAGAAAATCCAACGCAACTTTGAGGGGACCAAGCCAAACATGATTAAGTAGGCTAATAACCTTTTTTCATATGCTGTCTACTTTCTATAACAGTTCTATCTAATAAGATATTAACTAATAAACACAGAGAATGCGACCATTGTTTGCTCTGGCGTTCTCAGCGCCGCCAAAATAAAGGTCCGTCGCGCCGTCAAAATAAAAGTCACCGTGCTTGCGTCACTCCCTTACCCCTCCTACCAGTTCCTATGGCCACTTGGCCAGTGCGAACGCAAACAGCAAAACCGAGTTTGGGGGAGAGTAGTTCTTAGAACTGTTTAGAAGTGGACAGTTCCTAGAACTAAGTTCCTAGAACTACTTGGTCGGAAAGCGGCTATTATATCCTGGGACGGGAATTCACCCAGACCACACACCCCTCCAGTGGCTCCACCGCATGAAAGATACCAACGTGCGGATCACCCGTTGGTATCTGGTTTACAGCCCTTTAAGTTCCAGGTGGTCAACAGGCCGGGGGCACAGACGGCTGTGGCTGACTTCCTCTCCTGGAGGACAAGCGCGGTGTAAGTGGATCAAATGCAAATGACAAACACCTGTGTCTTGTGTCAGTAATTGGCGTGAAGAGACCATAAAAAGCAACCTAGGAGATGAGAAGCGGCAGAGAGGAACTGACTGAGACTCGTTAGCAGCCAGTGTGAGAAAGCTCTGGCGAGCACTGGTGGACTGAGTATTTGAAGGACTGAGAAAGCTCTGGAGAGCTCTGGTGGACTGAGTTATTGAAAGCGCCCGCAGCGCGGATTTATGTTTTTGTGTGATCTACTGGTTCTGGTTGTGAAATAAAACACGAGTCTCAGTCAAGCCGACCCCGTCTTCTTCCTTCCAGCATTATTCTGAACCTGTTACACATCCATAAAGTGCTACAGGAATGAGTCCTAAAACCTGGAAATGAGTTTTGAGACATTTTTGCATTTATTGTTGTTGTTGTTATTGTTGTTGTTGTTTTAAATGCTTAAGTTAAAATTGGAATATCGCATAAATTAGAATATCACAAAATTTGAATATCGCATAAAACATGCAAATAAAGCAGCGTTTCCATCCCATGTTGGTGGAAGGGAACATAGCTAGTGTCACACCAACACCAACTCAGGGCTAAAAGAAAACCTACAGTTTATCACTTGTATTTTATTAAAAAAAATTGACATGACTTTAACAAATCTTGACCTCCTGACATTCCCATTACCAGTGAAGTACATACTTCTATGCATACTCTAAGCCCTACTGTACCTCATTTAACCAAGAAAAAAAAAAAGTATTTCCAAAACAAAATGAATGGGTATCGTTAGGTGAAACTGGGAGGCCATTTTTAAATGTGAAGTTCGCTCATTTGCCTCAGACCAGTAATTATTTATATTTCAGCCCTATGAGCACAAGGATTTTTCAGTGTCATCATTCTTTCAATCATAAAATAAACAACTTTATTCTGAAATTGACAGGGCTGGCTATCATATTTTCTCCAAAAGCCGGCTTTTACCCATAAAATGCACTGCATGCTACACAGCTCGTTTCAAGTAATTCCATCTAAAGATTATCAAGTCAAAGCAAAAGCAGAAATTATGCCTTAAAATCTTTAAAATAAGCAAAAATGTCCCATTCCAAACACAAATTCCTTAAAATAAACACTAAAAATTCAACTAGGACTGAAGAAAATGTCCCTAAAGAAGTGCAGTTGGAGTAAAAAGATGTTTATGTGGCCAAATGCACTAGCACAAACTCTTTTTCCAATAGCGGATAAATACACAGGACTGTTTACTCAACCAGTGCTGACTCTCTCAAAATAGCCTGACTTCAGGAATGAGAATTTCAGATGGAGTTTCATGAATAAAGCTATCCTCTGTGACAGTTATAGTTTATAATTATAGCAGACATTCAAAGCCGCATTTGACAGACTCTAGGTGGAAGATGTGTTTGTGCTAAGACAAGGATTCCCCAATTTACCGTTTGCAAACTTTTAAGGAGCCCAACACCAGACCCAAGAGCTGTTTCTGTGGTTCATAATATGATTTAATGTGCAGTAAGCAGAACTAAGGCAAATATACAGCTTTTAATATGGTTGCCAATGGTTTTTTTGTGGTTATTTCTTTCTTTGTTGGGTCGGTAGCCCCCTAACATACTTAGAATCATAAAATTAAACTTGCTTTTGATTTCTGTTTTATTAAAAATCTTATGGCGCCCATATGGAATGTCTTGAATATTCATAATCCCCTCTGTATTGTAAATCCATTAAAGTTTACTTAATTAGCACAATATGTATAAAACAAATCTACAATCAAGTTTAAAAAATACATACACAACATAATATTTCAAAACTGAAATGATCTACCAGCGATTTTTTGTCTGACCACAGTCTCCCCTATGGAATATTGAGGGAATACACTGGCCTCCAAACAAAACATGACATTCTGTCAGCACAACTCTTCCTCTTTGGTTTCCACATTCCCTTCTTTTTCCTCCTCATTTGTGACACTGTCTTCCCCACTTCCTGCACTGTAAATAAAACGATAGTAGAACCGTGTGACTGCTACATCATAATATTTGCATGGTTACTTTTTCACTATGCCAGTGACAATAAAGCTTATTCATGGATGACTTAAAATCTTAAAAAGAAAGATCTTTGATAAATAGATCTTCTCATATGTCAAAAGAAAACCACATCTATTATTTTTCCATTGAGCAAGATGATTTTAGTTTGAATGGGTCACAAGAGAGGAAGTCATGTCAAACCTTTCATCAAAACTATAAACGCTTTAACACACTGTTAAATCTTTGCATTGGCCACACTTATTTTAAACTCCCACCATTCATGTGTCTCCATACCTCTTCTGGGTTTCGCTTTCAGTGCTGTTATGATCCTCATCCACAGACTCATTGTCCACATGGTTTGTCTTACTTGTTTCTCCCTTTGATCTCACGAAATTTTCGTCCAAACCTGCTTGTTCCAAAGTGTTCCTATATCTGCGTTCAACATTATTCTTGGCATTTTCCTGAAAGCATTAGATGTATGCATATGGTAAAATTTAAATATGTTGAATTATTTATAAAAGAATAGATTTTGAATTTCAATTAGTGTACCTGCGACACCTGCTCAAAGAGGTACGGGCGAGCTGTCACTCGTGATTTGATTTCCTTCAGCTCTTTTTGATAATCTTTCATTCTCTCCAGATCAGCTTGCCTACATTCACAAGGAACCATAATCATTTATTACATTCCTTATGGCTTGTTCATTCATCACAGTCGTCTCACCTATGCAGTTTGAGTTTGTCCTGGTAGACCTCTTTAAGACTCTTATGGGGGTCCATTGCTTTGGCTCTCATTGCCACTGCCCTGCTCATGGCTTGAGATCTGATTCTGTGCTGCTTCATCCACTCGGCATTCTCCTGCTCCTTGAGGTCCTTCAGCTCCAGAGATCTCCTGTATGACAGGCAGATTAAACATCTTATTTATTAAATTGCCCCTGTTATGCTATTTTAAATGTTACTGATTTTGTTTTGGAGGTACAACAGGTTTACATGCATCCAAGGTCAAAAAACACTTTTAATTTTCTCATATTATACGCTGCAGCATTACACTGGAAATCCAGAGTTCTCGCGAGAGCACAAGTTCAATTACTCTGGAGTCGAGTAATGATGCTCATTAAATATGCCCTTGTATCCGAGCTGCACCAATCACATCGGGTTATCTGATATAGGCGGGCCAGAGGCGAGCTAAACAGAAGACGACAGCGCTGTGACGTCAAAGTCATTGGTAAACATTGCAAGATGGCTATGGATGAACACCAGTTGTTTTAAACCGCTTTAACCGCTACAATGAACGAGCTAGACTTGGCTTTTTATCTAAAAGAGGAACAGAAGACGGCGCTCGAATCGTTCCTTTGCAAGACGGACGTTTTTGCTGCTTTGCCGACCGGATACTTCAAGAGTCTAATCTACCAGTTAGCTCCGCTGGTAGCTAAGCCTATGGGGCTTGTTGTGATTGGTCATAGTGTTATCCAATTGCGTGCAGTGAGATTTTCAAATGCATGCTTGGTGCCGCCCCTCGAGCTGCGCGATTTTCATTAGTCGATGCCAGACCCTTAATCTTCCAGATTTAGGTCTGGATTTCCAGGCTACTGCAGCATTACGCTGTGTCTGAAATGGTTCAATCAAGAGTTCAGTCTCTCTAAACCCCTCCTTTTCGAGAGTCTACTTTGCTCTGATTGGTCAGACGGCCCAGTCTGTTTATGATTGGCCTACCGCTTACAGTGTGTGTCAGAAATGAAACATCCACTACCAAATCTGTATTTCAGCTCCATACGATGGCGTCGGTTTTACTGTATCAATTCCGAGCCCGAGTCCTCATCCTTTGGAAGTGCATGCATTTGCAACGGAGAAAAAACCATCTTCTCAACATTTCGGCAACACGAACCAAACTCTTCCAGTCTCAGCTACAACTACAGCGTTTGAGGACGGGGCAAAGTAGACATTGTTCACGGGCAGTCAATGAAGATCATAGGCTGGCATTATGCAAATGTATACAAAACTATATAGGGTGATGCAGGAAGTAAGACTGGAATTACTGACGACTTGTTTCAGGCAGTTCAGAATTGGTTCTTTCTTTTAGGGGACAATAACTCTATTTATCATGCACTTTGATTTCTGAAACTTTGCAGAACTTTTACTCAACTCAAAACTATAATGAGGCACTTTAAATAAATCAACACTTTTTTATGGAATTAATAAAATTATGTGTGCATACATACAGTAACATCTATGGTACATGCATTAAGTTCACAAAATAATAGTCATATAACAAGCCAAAATATGGTGCAAACATGGTACAAAATTAAAAGAAATGTTTTAAAGTGAACACATTTTATGTCTGTAATAATTAATTTTAATATTCTAAGCTACATATTTTTCAAATTTCCCATTATTATAAATATTTTATTATTGTTTATTGCTTTAAATAATTCATTTTAGTTTTGATTATTGCTTTATCAATTATTCCCTTAAACATATAAAAAAAGTTTATAATAGTAAAGAGGTGGAATAAGATTTGATTAAAAGAAAATTAATACATTTTCTTTCTTTGAAATACAGTGAAGTCATGAATTATGCTAAAAAAAAGAGAGAGAGATTTTGATTGAGTGTATTATACAGGAAAAGTCAGATTTTATTGAAAATTAGTCATTCATAAAATTGTGAAAATGTAAGCAGCAACAGGCTCACCTTACAGCCATGGATCTTTTCCTGGCAGCATCTGTTATGTAAGTCGGAAGAGTATCCATAGACAGTGATGTCAGGCCACCAAATGAACTGCTTCTCTTTAGACTCGTTTTGTCTGTAGATTTCTAGTTTTGAAAAGTTACAAAAAAATGATGTTAAAGGAATCTTCAAAAGTTAATCAAGCCACTAAAATCAATTCTACTCATGAAAATGGCGACCTGTGGGTTTTCTGGACTCCTGTGGCGAGGCTGTAGTGCAGATGTGCGAAGCTGGAAGGGTTTACACTGAGTGACATCTCTCCTCTCCGCTGTCTCCATTGCCTTCTGTTTAAAGGCCTGGTAGAGCTTGTCAAAGTCAGGCACGGCGGCGTTCGTTTTAGGTCTGAAGGACAGCTTCTGGTCCAAGTAACCCAGCATCTTGTTTTTGCTCTTCTGAGCACTGCGGGTCTGGCTATCTGCACTGGCTTCATTCCTTAGAATGGGAGCTGAGGAAGTTTTCAGAGTCTCCTGGGCTCTCAGATGAATGCGAATCTTCCTTTGCTGCTCCTGTTCTGAGCCACCATCACATGAACACAGTTTCAGAGTAAAATGAGGGTGAGTGCATTGTGGCTTATTTTAATTAAATTAAAAATAAATGTACATTCTTCAAATTAAACTTGAATTTTGTTTTTTTGTATTTTTGTTTTCATTTAAATATGTTTAATTATCAGTTAAATATGTTACATATGGTGTTTCGTACATGCATATATTAGGGATGCGACGATATGAAAATTATGGCCGATACGATAACCGATAATTCTTTATATTTGAAAACCGATAACCGATATATTGTCCGATAAATCTAAATCCAAGTTTTTATATAATTTTTGAGAGCCTGATTACATAAACAAAAGTCTCACCATTAAAATCCATGTCCCTAGGTTTAATATATCGGCCACATTTTTTTATTGGGCCGATAACGACAACATTAAAATGAACATGAAACGAAATGGTGGATGATATATTGTGGTTTGGAATAATTAAGATGTTTTACTGCTTTGAAAGAAGTCTCTTATGCTCACCGAGGCTGCATTTATTTGGTCAAACATTAAGTAAAAATAGTTATATATAAAATAACTGAATATACTTTAAATGTTTTATATATTTTCAAATGTTATTTATTCCTTTGATGGCAAAGCTGAATTTTCAGCATCATTACTCCAGTCTTCAGTGTCACATGATCCTTCAGTAATCATTCTAATATGCTTTTGACCCATAGTGCAAGTATATAGTATAATAGTATAAAAAACTATGTTCTACATTATTATGATTAAATGTTCATATAAATGGCACCTTTCAACTGTTCAGGAAACCTGGGGTCTGAGGCTGCTTTGGGTATAGGTTTCCTCACACAAACTGGTTGTGTTTTTTCAATTTTATTGGCAGAGCCCATCTCCTTCTTCTTCTCCTCCCTCTTGTGGAACCTGAAGGGCTTTTGCATGGTCAAGAGGAAATCTCTCCTCTGCTCACGACCTTCCTTCCTCAAGCGCTCTTGTTCATGGATGAGGTTATCATAAAGAGGCTTAGAGATGTGCTCAGGGACCGGAGCAACGCAAAACTGTTTCTGACACTCAACCAGGTCTGCCTCCTCTTTGGCTTTTTGTGAATCTTGAGGGAGAGGCTTCCTCTGTCTCTCTGTCACCATTCCCTGAGAAGTTTTTGGTGCCTTGATTCCACTTGGGGTAAAATTCTGCAGAATCAGCTTTGACCTGAAAACAAGAGTTGAAGATGTATGTTTCAAGCCAAACATTGTTATTACATTTAAATGATTAATTCACCCCCCAAAAAACATCTGTCATCATTTACTCACCATCATGTCGTTCCAAACCCGTATGGTTTTCTTTCTTCTTCTTCTGTTCATCTTCAGAACACAACTACCACTTTGATGCTTCAAAAAGTTCATCAAGAGATCGTAAAACTAATCCATATGAATTGAGCAGTTAAGTCCAAATTTTCTGAAGAGACTTGATTGCTTTATATGATGAACAGACTCATCATTTAACCATTCATCAACGCACACATCATTTGTGGTAAACAGAAGATCAAGCATGCTTGCTTGACGAGTGAGAACCAATAAGGTTCATTGTATTGTTCATTGACGTATGAGGTTCATTCTCGTGTTACGCAACACGTTTGAGCTTCAGCAAGAACCAATGAAGTTTCTTCTCACGCGTCAAGCATGTACGGTTAAGCTTCTGTTTATGTTCGCTGATCAATGTTTAAATGTGAATAAAAGCCTAAATTCAGTCTGTTCATCATATAAAACGAGTCTCTTCAGAAAATTGGGACTAAACCGCTTAATTCATATGGATCAGGTTTGCAATCTCTTTATGAACTTTTTGAAGCGTCAAAGTGGTAGTGGCGTAGTGGAGTGGAAGCTCTCAGATTTGATTAAATTATTAAAAGTGTTAAATAAAAAATTTGTGTTCCAAAGATGAACAAAAGTATTACAGGTTTGGAACAACATGAGGGTGAATTTTCATATTTGGGTGAACTAACCCTTTAAGATTGGAATTACCTGTGGTGTCTGCGTTTCTCTGAGTTTCGGCCATCATGATCTCTGATGCTCGGCTGCAGTATATTGGCTTTAAGCATCCACTCAGTGCTGCTGGTGAGCAGTGAGTTCTGCAGGACCCGCTTCTCCAGCCCGGTCTGATGCTGAAGCTCCAAATTCTCCAGCTGCTGCTTGCGTTTGGCCTTCAGAGCCTCCAAATGCACCTCAAGAGATAGTTCAGATTTCTCACGGTCCTCATTGAAGGACAGCAGCCTTTCCGAAACGTGCACATTGTCTCCCTCTTCAGATCTAGGGATAGCTAAAGTAGAAGAGATCTGGACGGACAATATGTATTTAGTTTGTTTGTTGGATTGATTGATTGATTAAATGATGAACTAAAGGAGATAAATTTGTATGACTAGCACTTGACTAGCATGTTTATTGCCTCTTTAAGATGAATCACTCCTCATTTGTAAATTGCTTTGAATAAGTCTCTACTAAATGGGTAAATGTAAATGACACAGTCAGCCATGAAGATATGTAATTTAGCATGTAAAAACACCATTAAATGTGCATTATGGCATGCAATATAAGTTATATAACTGAAACTACTAACTGAATGAAGATAAACAAAAGTCTAACAGGTTTGGAACAACATGAGGGTGAGTAAATGATGACAGAATTTTCATTTTTTTGGGGTGAACTATCCCTTTAACTTAAAATCTCAGGGGTACTTCAATTAAATATATTAGGTCAAAGAGGTTCAGCTGACAAAAAGGTTGGGGAACGTCTGCATGTAAATATGAAATGATGTGAATTTGTACATTTTAACGTGTTTAAAAGACAAAAGCCTTCCAAAGACAGTGATACATGGTTAAATGAGTGATAATTCAGATAATAATGAATGTGTTCGTCAGGAGCTAATTTGATATGTGATGTTGCAATGTTGAGAAAACAGCACTTCTTAAAAGTGAAACGATTTCTGTAAAGGTTAGGCTTAGAGTTAATGTTAGCCATAATCAATAAGAAAGCCACTAGTCTGATTAGCCTACAAGTATGTACATGTAATTACAATTACTTATTTTTTGGAATCTGATTACATAATCTATATTACATGTAATCAGTTACTACGCAGCAGCACTGTAAAAAATGTCATCAAAATATTGAGTTGTCTGTTGTTGATTTTCTTAGCTAGAGGAGCCCTGTTGAAATGAATGTCAACAGCATGTTGTTGTTACTATGGCAACCCCAAACACTCATAGTTACGCTCTGTTATTGTTGTTCGCCGCTGTTAGAAGCGATTCAAAATAACTGTATAAGTTACACAATAATAAAAACAAGCAGATTAATCACTGTTAAATCTATAAATGCACTGGAAATATATCAGATCGTTTGTTTCTCATTTTATGATAACCTTCCGACATCATTGCTTTACTCTCACCATCGTCATCTGATCCATGGCGTGATCAGGCCCGCTATGAGGAAATCATTCAAACACTCATCCATTTAAGTTACTGTTAAAGATCAAGACACACTCCATTTCCTTGGAATCGGCAAATATATGATCTCTGCGCCGATGACAATCTCCACCCACCAGCGGCTGAACACGCGCACAGAATCCTAAACAGCATGTCCTTCAGGAATGTTAGATACAAAATACCATATTTTCACAGCAAATATTTTATGCAGCAACAAAACACGCATACGTGATGTTGACTGATAGACAATACATTATTTAAATAAACCAAACGCACTTGTTTTTCCTCCACGACGGCAGATGGCGCTAAAGGGAACAGGCATCCATCATGCTACACAGTACGTTCTCAAACGATTCTGAGAAAGAAGTGAAAGTATTTAAAAAGACTCATGTGTAACACTTTAGTACTAGTGCTATTTGACATACATCTCACTTGTGGACCGGAGTCAAAATTAAAATGTTTTGTGAATGCCCATGCTCCATTTTCATTATTTCAGTGGCTTTTAGCACCCGGAAGAACTGTAGCAAATAGAACTCTTACGGGTTACAACAACATGGCTGGATGACAGATAAGAGTTCGCCCTTATTGTCAATAACAGGACAGGTTTAACGGGGGCTGTTAGATATATCTTTTCAGGCTTGTTAGTTGCAACAAGTTGTTTCACGTCTGTTTTTCCGCTAGAATGTTGACTAGACTCGGTGTGTTCGGGATAGGACGGCGGTGTGTTTCAGTGAGAGCACTCAATGGAGCGCGAGCGGCGCGCAGAGGCTTCGCGTCCTCCGTGTGCGATGAGGAATCCAGCACATCTGAAAACGAGCTCTTTGACATTATAATATCTGGCGGGGGAATGGTGGGCACCGCTATGGCATGTTCGTTGGGTGAGTGAGTGAGTGTGTGTGTGAGAGAGAGAGACATGCATGCGGTGCACCCGCTTTTGCCCCTCAGCTTCACTCTGCACTCTCCCACGCTTCATCATAAGCACAGTGTTTGCAAACTTCCCAGCTGTAATAAAGTCTCCCGCTGCTTTCCTTCACCCCTTGTTTTTTTTTTCACGCAAAGGAGAAGTTGTTATTTTGTGTGATGAAAGTGTTTTAGCTGGAGGTGAAGGGTGCAATTGCGGCGGCACTGCAATGTGACGTTCTCATGCCGTAGGATGCTAAAGTAAGCAGTGTGCAATCAACGCACAGATTTTAGATGAACTTGAACGAGTTCATATGCAAATGTGTTGGTAAAATCATGCAAAATGCGAGAATCAACCCCACGGTGATATTGCAAAGCAAATAAATCATCCTGTATTTTTATCTCTGTTCTTCTTTCAGGTTTAGATCCTAATTTAACAGGGAAGAAGATTCTTCTGCTGGAAGCTGGTCACAAAAAAGAGATGGACAAGGTTCCTGAGACCTTCAGTACAAGGGTCAGCTCCATCAGTCCAGGCTCAGCAACACTTCTTAGTGGTATGGACTTTTATAGCTTTTTATGTTTATTTCATAGTGTGTGATTCATATAACATTAATATGGATCTATAGAGGAACACCTATCAGAGATCTCGAAATCACTTTGATATACGTCACAGTAGGGAAGAAGACTTTCGCAACTTCCATTTAGTGTGGCTTTGAAGGGATAGTTCATCCAAATATGATATTCTGTCTTCATTTATTCATCCCCATGTCTTCCAAAAATGAACAAAGTGCATCATTAAATAGCCTACATCATAGAAGTAGTCCATACAACTGCCGCACTATATTCAGAGCAGTGTTGGGTAAGTGACTGTAAGAAGTAATTAATTACTAGAGCTATTTACATCCTTAGCAGTGTAATTAGATTACTTTCTAAATCCCATCAACCTTGACCAGTTGAACAATGCAAGGATAGACATGAAACTGCTCTCTAAATTCTTTCAAATAAATAATGTCAAATATTCTTGAATAGACCAAAGTATTTAAAGGGAGACATTTTAACATTAGTCGTTACATTTTGATGTTAAATCCATTATTGTTTTACCTAAACTTTTTCTGTAGTCTTTACCGTATTTAATGCAATAACATCAGAAGTAACTGTAATTAAATTACAGAAAAAAATAAGAGTAATTCCTTATTTAACTTTTTATGGGAAAAGTAATTAAATTACAGTAATTAATTTCAGGGGTAATGCATTACACCCAACACTGATTCAGAGTCTATCGAAACCATATCTTTGTGTAATGAACAGTATTAGTGTGAACTATTTGAATAGTTAATTGAAATTTAGCTGAAATAAAATAGAATATAAATAATACATGGCACGTCAATGAAAATGAGAAATGCTGTCCTTGCAACTTACTGAATAAAATAAAATAAAGCTAAATAGAAATATTAAAAAACGACAAAAGTACTAAAACTTAAACTAATATTAAATTAAAAACAAAAATATAATAAAAATAAAAGCTAATTCAAAATATGATTCACTACTGTAATAAGAAATGATACTAAAATAACACTAGTGAGGTCTAACATTTAGGATGTGATAGGGTAGTACTTTATTTATTCCCTGGAGAAAATTTAGGAGAATAAAGTTTATATATATCACTTTTGCCCTTAGTGATTTTACCCTTTCATAATTGTTTAGCATTTACCTTAAACATTAACTGCATATCAAATCTCTTACCTTTATTATAGTTAATGTAGTTCTTTATCTCAGATTCTGAAATAAACACTTACAGAATGCGGTTGACAAGAAAACAATAGATTTTAGTAGCACAGTAGATGTGATGCTGAGGACATTGAACTGCCCTCGGTTGCCTGGCTACACAGTGTGTTTTGTTGGATGAAACATATGCTTTTGATTGTGTCCACAGAATGCATGTTTGCATAATGGGCAATGTTGGGCATCATTTAGAACCAGTACTTTGGGTAATGTGGGGGCACAATCCAATCAAAAGGCCTGTGGCGAGGATAAGTACATCTGTTCCATTCAAAGCTCTGAATCTGCACTCCTGTCATTATACCTATTTACAGTATAATGTTTGTATATGAAAGATTCACCAGGAAGTAGGTCAGTAGGTAGCTCTCTCTGACGTGCGGTGTACTTTTTTCCATTGCTATATTCATTTATCTTTGGCATTGAATGAGTAGGAACAAATGTGGTGCCTTTGTAATTGCATCCTATTGTGTTTCAGGTCTTGGTGCTTGGGACCATATTGTAAATATGAGATGCAAGCCATATAATAAAATGCAGGTCAGTAAAACCAGTATGTTGTAACACTATGATTACTAGTGGTGTACCAATATGCAATGATATGCTACTAAATGATCATCATATTCGCGCACCACGGTATTACCTGTTGCTTCATAGAATGTCAACCAAAACACCTTTTTAATACTTTTTATTAGTAAATATATAAATTAAGTAATCAGATAATACACTAAATGAAACTTGCATCATTTAAAAAACAAGTAAACACTTAAGCAAAACATTGAGTAACCAACACAGTCATTTACTATGACCTTACCTGCTTATTTTCCTGAGGGCAGGAAGCCACTCCATTAAAAACAGCTGTATCGTGCTTTGCTCATCGTTGTTTGCCTATCATCACACTGTAAGCAGCCACCCATAAATTAATGCTACAGAACCACAGCCTTCGAATACAAAACATACATTAGAGATGCAGAACCTCAAACTCCACATCGCAACGTGACAGTTAAGCTCGGTTTTGCTTGCGGCCACAGTTTATCTATTAGAGTCTTATTTAGCGAGATTACATAAATTTAGCCCTGTGTGTGTCTACTAATTACGAAGATTCATGTGCGATGCGGGGATAGGAGTTCAAATCTGTGGAGAGTGTGGAGATCACAAGTAAAAGGACCCTTCGTTTTCTATGCTGTGGTGGGGTTTCAACTGTAAGATGTGGATTTTTCACTGCCAGAATGAAATCCTGTGGTTTCTGGGCAAACTAAGGGATGTCATCAGAGTGCGCTTTATAGTGATATACCTCGCCCATTATACCTCTCCTGCAAGATTTTTTTTGTTTGTTTGTTTGTGAGTGCCAAGCAAGGATGAAATTGCGAGGGAAATGAGCTAGGTTCCCTCTTGCTCTCCAATTAAACTCAAGCGGTTAGAGGAAAGCAACTAAAGCGGGTTTGGGAAGTGCCATGTACCAGAAAAAAGGTGTTTTTTGTGGAGTGTGGAGGTTCCCTAAAGTGTTATCAGCTAGATTTTCTTTCCTCCATATTGGTCTGAACCTTTTCTGGTATCTTTGTTGCAGAAATGATCCTGTTAAATGGGTTATTTTGGCAAGGGATGTTTTAATTTGGCAATGACCTGAAGTGCATAGCAACTCCAAAACTTATCAACAGCTGTGTTTTTCCAATGTGTAAAATCCTCATAATTGTGGGTTGGTCACGTTTTAAATCTTCCACGTAACCATGTATCAAAAATTGCAAAACCACTACTATTAGTGGTTTTAGCATGGCTGTATAACAAGGATAGAACAGTCCTTCTGAATCCATGTTACACATGTATTTAATTGTTTGCTAGTCACCTTAGTTACAAGTCATTTTAGGTTTTTAAAAAATAGCTGCGTCAATCACCAAGACTTTTTTGCACTTAAAACCAGCTGCATGTTTTATTAACAAAGTTGCAAGGCAACTTGGATGAAACAAACTTAGCCCGACAGTAATGTTAGCATATTTGTTATTTATTATTGGCTTAACTATAAATACAAGCATAAATCGCCACAAAGAATGGCATTTTACATTTCTTCCTCACCCCAGTGCGTTTACAAAGTCAGGCGTGCAACCTCAAGGGCCGTTGGTGGCTTTTGTTGAATCTAGTTTGATGTTTGGTTAGAGTATCTGGCAAAACTCTTGGCTCAGTCGAACAGCTTTGATGTGTTCAAGTTCAGTGAAGCACGTGCTTTCTGGAAATCCATAAATAGAGCCCGAGCGGTCACTTAAGGATAGAGTTGTAAACCACAGAAATAATTTGTCTCTTTGCTTTAGGTTTGGGATGCTTGTTCAGATGCCCTGATTACATTTGATAAGGAGAATCTGCAGGACGAGATGGCGTACATCGTTGAGAACGACGTCATTGTGGCCGCCCTCACCAAACAGCTGCACACTCTCTCTGGTGACAGACACATTTGGATGTTTGATATATGGATCCATTTATTTATGTGTTTGTTTTTATAATCATTGCTTTGCTCACTGAACTTTGATCATTACATGATGATATATCCTTGATCGTTGCTTTTGCTGTGCTCCTCCCATGTTTCTCCCAGAAGTGGCTTGCACTGTCGAGCTCTGAGTGGGCTCCCTGTTAATTAGTTTTAGGGATGGCTTGGCAAATGATGTCACCACAAGCCATTCCTTCCTGTCTTGGCAAAATGTTTATTTGTACTCCTTTTGAACATCTTTCTTCTCTTGTTTTTTTCCTAAAGATTCCACTTCTTTGGACATATGCGTGTTTTTCCTGCTATTTCGATCATCCAGCACATTGCTTTTGATGGGAGTTAGAAGCTCCACGAGAATTGCCACCCTGTTCGGACACGTGCAGTGGTCTATTGACCCATTTAAAGAAACCACATTCCTTTCCAGCCGTAGCATCTCGCTCGCTCGGGGTACCCGAGCACGGACAGCGTTTTACTGTAACGTTTTGTTGTAATTAACTAAACTGTTCCAAGGCTCCGCATTTGGCTTTTCCATGCCATGCTCTGTAAAACTGCATATTTTTAAAAACAGGCCTTTTTTAAAACGCATCTTACGTTTAACAGATGTGCGGTAGCACGTGCGTGTTCACGTGTTTGTCAAGTTAGTGTTTTTTAACGGTCTTCTATTTCTGCTGAAGTACTAGATGAAAAGTACATGCATTAGCCAACTGTTTTTTTCCATTACTCTGCTTTCAAATCAGTAAGAAGCCAATATTTCTCACCCGAGTTGTGTGCAAGAACTAGTGTTCAATTTTGTGGACAGAAAGGGACTCCAAGTCCGAAACGTAGGCGTAATTCTGGATCTTTTCATGTGCTAGACCGCCAGTGATTCTAAGTAAAGTGGATTTTCTGCTTCCTTTACTTTTGTTCGATGTTGTGTGCAGGATATTGGCAGCTGATCACATGTATTGCATGGCCTGCTTGTAGATAAACACCATTAGTAAGCTGTGAGTGACTAGCCAAAGCCATCAAGAAAATTGTCAATGTTAGCAAGCCTCAGCCAGAGGAAGGAAAACAACTTTGTGTTTTATGAGGAGGCTTGACGAGCCTTCATTTTTTACTTTGTCACAGCCAAACCATGTATATTTGGATTTTTTCCCATTTCTCAAGTGGAGCTGAACAAGATTTGGAGTAATGCTCCTTTTGTTAATGTGTTATGATGTTTTGGCTTTTTTTAGACCATGTTGAAGTGCAGTACCGAACAAAAGTGGTGAAATACACCTGGCCCCGTCCGTACCAAGTCTCTGAGTCCATCCCTTGGGTTCAGGTGACTCTAGCGAATGGAAAGACCATCCACACCAAACTGTTGGTATGTAGAATATGTCCGGTGTTTCATTTGATATTAGAAACCAAACAGTGCACAGCTACATAAGCAAAACCTCAGAATTTCTGAAGGTAGGTGTGATTGGCTCTTTCAGATTGGTGCCGACGGGCCGAATTCAATGGTGCGGAGAGAGGCGGGCATCCCCACGGTCAAATGGAATTACGATCAGTCAGCAGTCGTCGCTGTTCTGCATCTGTCTGAAGTATGATGGTCCTCCAGTTTGAAGTTCAAATCATATTGCGTCTTATTGTGTACTTATTGTGAATATTTGAATTCACATGCCACATTACGGAAGAAAAATGTATTTGCATTGTTGTTTTTCAGCCTACAGAAAATAACGTGGCCTGGCAGAGGTTCCTCCCAACTGGCCCCATTGCGATGCTTCCTGTGAGCTAAACTTGTGTTTATTTTACTTGTAAATGATGTCAGTTGTGCTTGATTTGTTTTATTGGCTCGTCATGATATCGCTTAGTGGTCAAATGGAAAATGCATTTCATGCCCAGACGTGGTGTATATGTGTCTGCTGTGCAGTTGTCAGACAGTGAGAGCTCGCTGGTCTGGTCCACCAGTCATCAGCATGCTGAAGAACTTCTACAGCTGGATGAGGAGAGTTTTGTGGATGCCATTAACTCTGCATTTGTAAGTAAACACTAACCCTGTTGTCACACTTGCGGTTCACCTCCTTAAACCGAACAGCTTACGAGTGCTGCGCTATTGCAAGATTTCTCGACAAAAGTTCATTTCCGTATGTAGAATAACGTAATAAAGCAGTGGTTTTTGATTGAAATGTCATGTCATATCATTGCTCTGCATTCTCTTCATTTCGGCTGAATGCCCTCAAATTGACCCTCACACCCTTTTTTTTTTCTTTTTGTTTGTGTTTCCATCAAAGAAACTCCTCTTTTCCCAAGCTGCCTATTTTTACTGGCCTTACTGGTCACAGGCCTTTGCATCTGAGTCACGCTTGCCATCAGAACTGGTTTGCTAATTAAGCCCAAGGTTTGCCAGTGTTGGTCATTACTCCACAGAATGTTTTTTCTGCAGACCAAACTCAAATTTGTGGCCTGGTCGGCATTTTACTTTAATTAGGCATGCTTTTTGCATCTCTGTTAAAATACCTTGTCTTTTGAATGACTGCTTTGAATGCACAAAAGGAAGAAGGTATAGTTTGCCTCTAGATGTCAAGATGAGGATAGCGTTAAATGAAAATTATGTCATAATTTACTTGCCTTCATGTTATTCTAAATCCAATGACTATTTTCAAAATTGCGGTGTTCCACTGAAGGATCTTTACACAGCTCTTTCCCATACAATAAAAAGCAACAGTGACCAGGGTCTGTCATGATCCAAGAAAAAAACAGACTATAAAAGTGTCAAGAAATGTAGTCCATACAAATCATGTACTCTATTCCAAGTCCTCTAAAGCAGTAGTTCTCAACCTTTTTGACCCGAAGGCCTCCCATTGTCCAAAGTAATGTTCAAAGAAAATACAAAGATATTTTCATTCAGAAAACTATCCAAATTTAATATTCAAAGAACCTCCTAATATTTTTAAGATATTTCCTCCACTATTTTTGCTGTAATTATGACAGGACTGTGAAACTGGGAGTGTCGATATAGTAATTAACAATTCATTGAGTGATTACAGTTTTCAGCTCCCTAGTTAAAAAATACTGCTCTAAAGCGTTTTAAGAATTTTTCTGCTTTTTTATGTGAAAATCTTCCCCTTCTGTGGCGCTCATACGAATTTCGATGTGAATCGTAAGGAATGTAAAGATTCTGATTCCAAATTAATTTCTGGTTCTTTTACAGTTTTATTAACAAATGTTCATTTTGAGGCAGAATTTTGGCAGATTTTTGGAAAACAATTCCTACTGTCATTTACTGCAGCCTGTCAAATAATGAGATGAGATAAATCAATTGGCTGCGTGTTTTATAATATAGGACTCTGAATGATTTCTCAAACCTGCTTGGATTAGAGCACATGACTCGTATGGACTACTTTTGTGGTGCTATATTTTGTCCTTTTTTGAGAAGTTCCACTTCCAGTGCTTCAAAATTCATCCTTTTACATGTTAGATAGAAGAAACAAAGTCATGATTTGGATTTTAAATGACATTAGCAAAAGTCAATGATTTTCTATTTTCCTTTAATTGGCCTCTCCACTTCTCCTCACTCTTCACTTTGTACTTTGCTCATCTTTCCATTAAGTTTGAGCTTATTATGAATAGAGATTCTTGCACATATCTTTCCTCTGTTGCCATTGTCTGCAGTTCTCTTCTCTGTTTCACTCTGTTCAGTGGAGTAATGAGAACCATTCTGAGCTGGTGGAGACTGCCGGCTCTGTGTTCCGGACGGCTCTGTCTGTCCTGATGCCTGACAGCGGCTCTGCACGTCAGCTTCCACCTAGCGTTGCAGGCATTGGCCCAAAGAGCCGGGTTATGTTCCCGCTAGGCATGGGTCATGCCACAGAATACATCCGCCACCGAGTGGCACTCATTGGGTATGTTTGCAAAGTTAGTGCATTAACTGACTTTAGGTTTTGAGTATTTGTCTTTGGATTTATCCATAAGTGCAGTCCTATTTATAGGTAAAGGAGATATCTCTCAATGTGCATGTTTACATGTATACCAATACGCTGATAACCTTCAAAAATCAGTTCATTGAAATACATGCAAACTAATAACCCAGCCACAAATTAGAAGACTTTATTAAATAATCAGCTTATTCCCCACTAGTGGCAACAAATTGTACTAATTCGTGTATCTGACTATTCTACTCTGACCTTACAACGATAAAGGAAACTGGATTAACACGTTTGCATTACCACATGCATTGTCGCCTTATTAAGCATAATCGGGCTAAGAAAGTGCATGTAAATGCGTTCCATATGTTAGGTTTATAGTTCAGCCATAATCTTTATGTGGTTGTCTGAGACGTTAAACCTATGTGATGATGTATTTAGGTTTGCTTTTATTAGAGGTATTACATTGGATCTAAGGTAAAATAGAGGCCACATGGAGGAAGTTTCAGCAGCTTTGGCCAGTCCTGTTAAATATGGCTACTGACTCTTGAGGTTTCTTCTCTACATTTCCTGATCTTTCTAATTTCAGAGATGCTGCACATAGAGTCCATCCATTAGCAGGCCAAGGTGCCAATCTAGGCTTTGGCGATGTGGCCTATCTCACACAAATACTTAGCCAAGCAGCGTATAATGGAAAAGACCTTGGTAAGTGTTCCAACATAAGAAGAAAGTCGAATGTATGTGCACACCGGATTTGCACTTGTGTGACAATTTTCAAATATACACATCAAATATTTTCATCTAATAAGGATTAGATTAAATCATCTAATGTGCTTTTTCGAAAAAGCATAATTAAAAACTCATAAATTATATCAGCTATATTGTGAAGAACTAACTCACGTTGAGGAAACGTGACAAAGAAACATGAAGGCCTTTTGTTGGTTTGGAATTCTGCTCTATGTATATTTAGGTCTTATTTCATACCTGAAGTATCATACTTTTGGTTCAGAAGAGCCCAGTGGAGCTATCTGTGGGTTTTCATAAGCTCTTTTCCATTTCCTTGTATTGGGGGTGGTCTTTAGTAAAAAATAACTGGTTGTCCTGGAGCAGTGTACAGTGTTTTGCTAGTCACTCCTGCCAAGAACTGCTAATAAATGTCTTTGTAGCCACAAATGGAAATCTTATGAGGAATTGTTGACATCAGTTTCTCAGAAAATCAAATATGTAAAAAGAGCAGTAACTGACATTTTCTATATTCATCCAAATGGTAAACATTGTATTTTAATCAGGAAAATCTCCAGAATGGCAACAAGTACCAAGTTGATCACAGAAAGGTCAACTTCTTAAGAAAAACTAAAAGTTGTACTTCAAATGCAAATGGTTTAACCGCTGATCCTTGACCTCTAGGAGCCATGCAGCATCTGTTGGAGTATGAGACTGAACGTCAGCGACACAATCTTCCCATGATGGCAGCCATTGACCTCATGAAGAGGATGTATTCCTCTAATGCTGCCCCAATGGTTCTACTGAGAACCTTCGGCCTTCAGGCTACCAATGCACTGCCACCACTTAAAGTATGATCACATCTCTTTTTCTTCCCACAAATTCTTCAAAATGTTATTTTTATTTCTTGCTCTGAAATTATTGTACAATTTGTTCCCTTCCTCCATCGTATTCCTTTACTTAGGATCTTGTTCTTTTCTTCAGCTCTGTGGCGTTCCTCTCGTGTTCTCGTTCCTTTCTGTCATCCGTGCCTCTCTCTTTGCTTTGTTGTACTTCCAGCCTTTTTTTTTACCTCTCCAACTTTTGCTCCCTCTTTCACTCTTCCTCTGACTTCTTCCCCTTTCTAACCCCCCTCCTCCCCAACTTGTCCTCTGATTACATGCCTTTCTACTCTTATCCGTGCCTGTAATTTACATGGTCAGGAGCTACTACTATGGCTATGTTTAGCCCTAAATTTACTGTTACCCAAAGTGTGTGGGTGGGGTTGCAGGGCTGTGCATGGTGGTGTTGGCTTGTGTTTTCACACTCCTTTTATTACAGGCCACTCTTATGAAATGGCTTCATTCCTTTACTAAGCGATTCCAACCAGAGGTTGGAACTTGTCTTAAGCCTTGAGGGATATCTCCCACATTCTGTGATTCTATTATAAACGTTACAGCCTAGTGTGTGTGTGGCTCACATTGTAAGGAGGACTTGTGTCACCCTTCATGTTCAAAAACGGGAAAGATCTGCATTTCCCTTATTTAGATGATGAAACATCACTTGTTACTTATAAATATTGCTTTCCTGAATGTCACTTACCTGTATTATATTTTTTTTCTTGTACCCACAGGAGCAGATCATGGCTTATGCCAGCAAGTAAAACACTTGGTGCACACTGGATATTTACTGGATCTGTTATTATGAAGATTCTGTTCATAAGTGTAAATTAATAAATTATATTTTATTCCTCTGTCTATGTTGGAAACATTTCTATGGCATTGTTTCCAATTACCCAAATGAAAATGTTATATAAAATATAAGATATAACTCCTACTGCTCTGCCTTCTTTGCTAATGGAACATGTAAATATGTTCTACCAAATTTCTCTGACTGTTACTTTCATACTATAAAAATGGCCCATTGAATGCTATTAAAGTTGTGAAGGATAAATAAAGGCATGTTTTTAAAATAATTATGTAATTTCAAGGAAAATCATGCTTTCCTTGTATAGGAAACATATCATCCCTAAGAATTTTTAGGCTTGTCAAAAATCTTAAAAGAAAATGCCAATTTATGATTAGGAAGAACATCAATGTTCAATAAATATTTTCTATATACAATGTCACTCCTCTTGGTTGTAAATACATTTTAGAGCCATGGCATTTTAAAAGATTTTCACACACACAAAAAATGATGTATTTGTAAGGCCTCTTTTCTTGTACAACAGAACTCTGGTGGGAATATTTACAAGCTGATGAGGTATCTCATCATAAAATTACCTTTTGATTTGACTGGGGTTCTATGTCCTAAGTTATAAATTAATATCGACGAATAAATGTTCGCATTTCAGGTCGTATCAGCAACAGACTGTTGCTGGGGGGGGTAATTTCAGAAATGGCGCGAATTTGAATCGCCTACACTACAGAACTGTTTTTGGATGTTTAAATCATGGGAACTTTCAATTTTGTTGAACAAGGAGACCCATTCAACTCAATAGTAGTAGGTAAGCAACAATAATCGTCTATGAGATGATTCGTGTTTAGTTTCTGATACACACGAACATCAAGTTTTTATTTTCATTGCATTCATTATCATTATACACTGAGAGAATAATAAAGAGAAATGTCAGTAGTTCAAGAATACCTCAAGTTGAATTTATATAAGTTACTTGATGATCCAAAAGATCAAGTTTATTGGTTAAATGTATTCAACAAAAGATTTTTATTCATGTTTTATTCATACATGTACAATATACACAACACTGATTTGGAAAGCATATTTATAGCATTTGCTGTAGAGAATACCACTTATAATGGTGAAGCATACATGATAATCTCATGTCATATGTTGAACTATGACACACAATTGGTAAAAAAAAAGAAAAAGTAAATTACTGATATATACAGTCGTAGAAAACCGACATATAAAGGTATACTGAAGCTGATGGATTAAGAAATGCAACAACGTCACACAGCATATTCAGCAAGTATCCATGTAATAAATATTTGTACAATAATTCACAAAACGCACTTAACATGATACTGCCAAGTGAGCAAAGACTTACTTTCTGACACTGGTCCTAAATCTGTCAGCAGTATGCACCTGTCACGTTTAACAAAATCTGACCTAATTTTGCCCAATTACAACTGAGCATCTGTGCATACACACAGCAGCAACTTTTTAATGTTGTTCCACATTATAACCCCTTAAAACTACCTAAAACCATCCACAATAACTAACCAAGTTTAAAGACATAAAAGAGGTTGAAGGTTCTCTAAACTCTGTTTGCATGTTGTTGTAAAAATAACTGTTTAAATACAGTAATGAATAACATCTACTTTAATAACCTCTGACCAGTAGTCATTTGAGTTATATTATAGTAGACCATTTATACTAGGATTTAGCCATGTAAGCATCTGTATACCTTTTGAATTTGATGATGGCTGCAGTGCAAGTGTATTAAACTGCATGCCATTCAGTGTTAAAAACCATGGTTGGTTAGACCTCGGTTAAAAAAAGCACCTATAGAATTTCACCAGAAGTGATATCTATCTGAAAAGCTTCCACCTCAACTCTACAACTCAGCTATGGAAACCTCTTTACCATTCAAACAGATACGTGTAAATACATGCATTACTCATTAATATGTAAAACAGCATTCATGTGCCCATGTAAAGTGACTATATTTGATTTGTTCTGATCCGCAACCTGTCCAATCATCCCCAGTTTAAGTTTAGATCCCAAACTAAAACATTGACCGATGGCTGTAGCTCCTACAGCTACGTTAAAGTGTTACGTGCCACTATATGGAAATTTCAATATAATTCACCATAACCTAAAACAGCACTACACTACTGTGCAAGCACTACTAATAACAGATAACTGTAGAAGAAGCTACAGAACCTACACTACTCAACGCAATAGTTTTACATGCATCACACTGCACAATACCCTGCACAACAGCATGAATCAAGAGCTTTGAATGGGTCTGAGATGACTGCTGAAAAAAAATGTAAACATACAGTAGAAATAGCAAACTGGCCTGGCCATCTGTACAAAAATATAGTGATTTCTTTGTGAACAGTTCTTTGGGTGTTTAGTTGGTGAGGAAGGAGAGTGTTGAGATACAGGGCTGCAGTGCAGGACAGATCTGAAACCCACTTAAGAGTTTTAGGGGAGGAGGAAGGGGGGAGACTGCTTGACCAGGTGAGATTTTCCCCCTGCTTGCCCCATGTGCTCCCCCTTTATGCTGGTATCCACAAAACTGCAGGATTTAATGAATGTTGAGATTGTGGAAATGATCAAAGATGGCGCCGAGTGCCCAGCTTGTCTCCACGTTATTCACCTTTTTGGTAAGCTGTGAAGAAAAAGAAGATCATTAATCTATGACTAAAATTGTGCCGCCAAGGAATGTTCAGGCTCTTGGCACTTTAATTAAGCACAATCAAAAATGTACAGAAAACAGGTTTGAGATCTCCTGCATAGTGTATTTCCTGTAAATTTGTTCAAGCTTCACAGGAGTTTCCCATTTTTAAATTGTTGTTTTAATATTTCAGCCTCACCTGCAGAACAGTGCTATCCTTGAAGCCGAATCCCTCTTTCAGTAGGCATGTGATGTAGGTCATGTCCATGCACAAAAAGGGGCTGATTGGGCGGTATTTAGTCATCTTGTTGCACACTTGATTAAGAAAAAGAAAAGAACTATAATTAGTTTGCTATGGGAAGCTGCAACGATTGCTCATACAGTTAAGGATTTTAAGAAAAACGCTTAAGCCTTAGTATTAAACCTTGACGCATTTATCCTCCCACACGGTTTGTATGAGTTATTCCTCAAATTGGGTGGCTTGTTGAGTAAAAAGTACTACCCAGTACCCAGAACACCCTAGAACTAAGAACTACTTTGAAAACCTTTGCAATGAGTTTTGCACAGACAATGTAAACATTTTGTAACTCTTTGAGTGTAGAATTGGGCAATAAAAATACATAAAGACAGGATTAAAAGACTAAAAGACGCCCACATGAGATAAGCATAGTGTTGACTCTATCTAGTGAGGACAGACTGTTGATTGTCAGGCTACTGTGTGTCAGAGTCTGGGGAAAATTACGTAAGACATTGAGGCACCAGCACTGTGTTTGCTACAACCGTCTAGCACATCTTTGTGAAACAGGTCTTCCCAATGTTTTGTTTTTCCTCCAGCTGACAAGGTGACTTGTGAAAGTTTGGGAAGAGGGGAAGAAAAGGAGAAAAGTACAAAAAAATAATTTTATACACGTGTGCTGATCGTGCTCCAAACCATGAGACATGCCAAGCAATACCAAGTGTTCCCACACAGAGTGAGACATTAAGTCCTGCCTGCCTCCAGTTAGATATTGGGCATTAGGTGTTGTCTCACGGTCAAGGAGGAGGGAGTACCCACAGGGCTGCTGCCATTGGGATAACCAACGTGCCAAATGTGGTTCATCGGGACCATGCGACAGTGTCAGTGTACAAATAAATGCCTTACATAAGGCGCCAACTCATTCCCCCTAGTGATAAATCTTCTCTGTGGACATTTACTGTTTGACACAATCTACCACGTGAGCCATATTCTATGAATCAGTTTCAGGCCTCAAACTGACGTATGCGTCACATTCTGTACAAGAACTCATAACATAATCTTCTACGCAAAGGGCATGGAAAAGCTGAGATAGCGGGTTGGAGAGTTACAAAAGAAGGTAGAAGTATTTGTGTGGGAGAGGCGCAACCTATGTTTATGTGGTGGCAGAGCTATCATTTTGTGAAGCCAGTGTGATTGTCGAGAACCTCAAATGCAAATAAGCACCAAGGGTTTATGTTTGTGCAATGTGTGCGGCAGGACTTTGACCCGAGTGTTCATTGGAGATTGGGAGAATGTCCAAGGACTTACCTTCTTTGGCTTTTTTTTTGAAATCCCTGACTTCCACAGTACCACCACGAGATCCGTCTAAAGGATTGAGACAATACATGTTTGTTCAGCATAATTTTTAAAGATGATGCATGTGTAGACATTCCGTAACATTGACCCTTATCCCTAATGTAATCCTACTCACCAATGAGACCGGTATCCACAGCTCTGTCATAGTAATGGGAAAAGGCATAGAAGACGCTGCTTCCCTTGACCTCAAAGGGCTGGTGCACAATTCCTTTCACCACTCGCGTCACCTCTTGGTAGCACAACTTGTACCCTGCATAACCTGGAAATAAAGGACCAAATGGATTTATACTCCTGTTATTGAGATCTTGTAAATTGCAGTTGCAGGTTTACCTCACAGCCTTTTATCGTAAACCTAACTTTGTCCTTTCTCTCAAATTCTCCAGGGAAAGATTTTCTCACAGGAAGCTCCAAATAGGCAGCTTTCATATGACCTGGAGCTAACTGGTTGGTCATTTCTACCAGTTGGAAACCATATGGACTGCTTAACAAGGCCCATCATAACTGGTAAATCTGCACTACAACATTGCTGAAGGGAGAAAGGGGCAGGCTAAATGTCAAGCCCGTAACTGAACTAGTTTAATTTTTATATTCCTATGTGAGTGTTGAATCAAGAGTGTTGAGTGAACAATTTTCTCTCTGCTTAGATACAGTGTTCATTTTAGTATTTCCGTGGAGCCAGAAATGACAGTAAATATAGAAAAAAAAAACCCAGAGAAGTTAACTAAGGTAAAATCAAATTGATTTTAAATTCTGTTATATTCTGACTCATAAAAGGAAGCTTGAATTCAATGTGAGTGTGACATTTTTGTATAACAGGATATAGAAAATAAAAAAAGGATTAGATATGTTTTGTAAGACTTTATCTATTGAAAATGTATTGATTTGTGAAAAGCAGTGTTCAACTTTGGAGTATGACAATGAATTGATCACAATAAAAAAAGTACATTGATTCATTCTAACTTTATTCTATTCTTAATCTGAGGTCACTCACCATCTGGGGTTCCACTGACTTTGTAGGTGTTGTCACCAAAGCTCCAGTCTTCTCTGAATTTTTTTGGCAAACAAGAACTTCTGAAAACTTTCCAGTCAAGTCCTGAAGGTTGAACATTGTGAGAAAATATATTAATCATCAATTATAAAACATAAAGTAAACAAACAAACAAAAAAACATTAATATTTACCATCAGCACCAAGAGCACCAAGAGTTGCCAGTCTGCCAGCCATTAATCCATTTCCAAGGTAACTGGAAATGGGAAAAGAGTAAAAATGATGTTGGCAAATTGTTGCATATTGTTTGTCTTTGTCTGAAAAGGGACAAAATAACTATTGTTTCATCGAGTTATCTGACCTGTGAGTATACAGCTCATAAGTCTTGTTGAACATATTGATTTTGGCAATGTAGTCTGGAGGAGCAGACAGCACAGTTTTCTGTGAAAGAAAATAGTGTCAATGTAAGGCAGTGTAATACTGAAACAAACATATTAGCCAGTATGCCAACTTTTGTCTTATCTTTATACCTTTAATTTAGGAAGGAACGTAATCTGAGTTGAACCTCCACCCAAATCCAGGATCCCAACAGTTTTCTTTGTTTTAGCATACAAATGACCTGCAATACAAAAGTATAATAAACTTGTGTAAAATTAACTTTAATATCAGTCATCCAAATCCATGAAAAACATATTTTTAGCAATACTTTACCTGTGAGGAAGTTTACTGTAACCCATGCCAATACCCCTGTAAAATAGAGAATCCATGTTACTGAGATGCATAATTTGAATACTAAAAATCAAGTTTTAACTCTAAATAATATGGTAAACACCAGTCACCACTCAGACATTATTTAACATTTGAAACAGTTTGATATCTGACACCTGCAAGTGTTTTTTTATAGACATATTCAGTAAATACAGTACTGCATGTTTATTATTAAGGTTTTTGTTACTAATGTCTTCATAGAAAGTGTACATCTTATGTTGGGGCCATCAAAGAACAGCCCAGGTAATTAAACATGTCTGAGATGTGAAATTAGTCACACCTCATAAAACCACCGGACAAGTATGCGAATGTCTGGGTTTGCGTGAAACGAATGTCAACTTAAATTAAAAAATGTGGAGGATTATTTTATATTGCGCGTGGGAGGCTTCCAGACAAGGTTTAATCCAGACAGCTATATTAAATACTCAGGTCGCTATCACAATAACAGACACAGGAAAGCTGGGGTAAAAGGGATGTTTCAAAGTCTGTGCATTGCATCATGGGTTTAATTTACATTTGTGCTTCATTATCTTGGATATGTTAAAGAGAGAAAAGTTACAGTATAGTACCTTCATTGGTGCCATTCATTATGGTGATACTGTTGTTTGGCACAAAGAAAGGAGAGTCATCAAAAACTTCTTTGACCTAAGGACACAAACCAGAATTTACATGTATTAACCATAGTGTACAATTTCAACTCTACAATGTAATGAAATCTAAGAGTTCATGACTCATGTGTTCCTCTGTAGTGTACACCATAAAAAAAACCCATTTGGTTGTTACAACATAAATATTCAAGCCGGCTCTTTTTATCTGGAGTCAACGGGAAGTGCACTGAATCAATCTTGGGCAAAATTGTCTGAAACTGGGCAAGCTAGAAACCACAAGTGCGGCTGGTGTGGTGGCATTGAATACGATAATTCAAAAGGCATTTGGGTTCCTTTAACTCCAGACAGCCTCAGAACAGCTGCTTTTGCACAGTACTGGTTTCTCTTCTCTCTTACGTTTCCTGTCTTTCTTTCTCTCTCTGTCTCGCACACAACGTGGTTTGCATCCCTTTGGGATGGTTGGTTTCTCTACCAAATTGTCTGAGAAAGAGAGGAAGCCTTACCTCATCCAACAGGGCTTTGGCTTTTTCTTGAGGCAGCAGGCGCAAGCCAGCAGTGGCTTTCAGAACCACAGGTGTTTGTATCCATTCCTCTTTGGGAATCGTCTTCTTTGCCACCTTCAGCAGTTGCCTAAGGGTTTCTCCCCCCTAGCAAATGGAAAATATGTACATATTATTGCAAATACACCACAGTTCCTCAAAGAGAACTCAAAGGAACCATCCTAGCCCTGTCCTGTAACATAATATGATCTATAAACAGTTGAACTGGCATCTTGTTTGTCTACCAGCAACAAGGTTTTTCAATGGAGAGCAGAATAATTAACCATTTCAATGTCCTTGGCTCATGGCTACATTGAGCATGGGGAGAAAAACCCATCAGTAGAATACTGGCATAAAGCATTTTTTTTATTAGAACATCTGCAAAAAGTACATCTGCAAAAAGAGAAATTACTGTGTGGTCACAAACTAAAGTAAAGAATCATTGCACAGTCTATAATTCCACAGTGCTGAGTTATCTTCAGTGGAAATATATAAATACATTTTTTTTTAAATTATATATATATGCTTTCTCCATCTGCACTGCACAGACAAGACTGGAAAAAGTCAAAGACATTAGAATGTAATAGAAATAACATTCCAAAGAAAAAGTTATTGGTTCTGACTTGGCTTTAAATCCAAGACTGGTTCTACTTGGAGATGAATCTATGTTACCTCGATATTCTTTCTACAATATTAGATTTGTTAAAATGGCATTGATGGCTGTTAACAAGTGTATCGCACTGAAATGGAAAAGTGTTACACCCCCATGCTTCAATATGTGGTTGAATGAAATCATGTCCTATATTCCACCGGAAAGAATCATGTATAATTTGAAAAAGAACTCGATGGCCTTTGACGAGGTATGGGGAAAATTTATTCTTTTAATGAGAAACTCTGACGGTTAAATTGATTTTTTTTTTTTTTTTTTTTTTTTTTTTTTTCTTTTTTTTTTTTTATTATTGTTTTTTTATGTGTATATGTATACTTTGTGTACAAATGGATGTGTGTGTACACATATGTGTGCGTGTGCATATGTATATATATGTATATGTATATGTTTGTAGGTGCGGTATGTGAGAGTATGTATATGCATGCAGTGGTTGTGTAGATGCATTTCTATTCAGATGCTTATGTTAAGTATACCCTTCCTGTTGATATGTGGGGTGGGGTGGGGGTGGGGGTGGGGGTGGGGGGAAATTCTCTGTAATTCTTAAATTTCTTTGTTTTGTAACTTACTTTTGTGAAAACTTTTTGGTAAAAGAATTGTCTGCTGAAATACTTGAGAATTAAAAAAAAGATTTGAAGAAAAAAGAGAAATAACATTCCCTGATGTTATAAGAAAGTTAGTGGCTTACCACTTCAGGCATATCTGCATACGCTGACAATCCAGGCTTCACGGCATGGTACATCTCATTGTCAAGCACTGGAAGCATCGCTGTGGGACACAGAGACACAGAGAGGGGACAATTGAAGACGTATGCTATTAGAAGGTGCACATTAGCGATGGACTGTGGGCAACTTGACTCCATCTCTTAAAAGGTTATTGTGCATGAGCAGAGACTTTTGGTTATTGTATGTTTACCACAAATGGCGACCACCAAGATTTTTCCAGACAGGCAAATTAAGAGTTTCTCAAGGCTCAGAGTTTACCTCATCAGGAGTGATGCCATGTCTCCATTTGATGGGTGTTTTGTGGAACCGATTACTGCATTATCAGCTTAAACCCATAATCTTTAACATATTGCTCAGGGTTGCAATTTATTAAATGAAACTGCAGCTGCTTATTACCCATTGTTCTCCATCCCTCTTTCCTCTTCCCACCCCTGTGTTTCTGTTTGCCTTCACACCATGCAGTGAATGAACCACGGCAAACACAGACACAGTAAGCAGACGTGCTGTGAGCCACAGGCTCCTGAGAGGGATGCAGTAAGAAAGAAATCAAGAGAGAGAGAGAGAGAGAGAGAGAGAGAGAAATGAAGAGGGCAGCCGTTCACAGCGTGTGCAAGGCGGGACTCTTCAAGATCATTCTGAGTTCATGGTCTAAGCTACACCGAAGCATGGATGTGAGTCAGGACAATCAGAGCAACACATCTGGAGAGGAAAATATTGAAACTCTAGCTACAAGAGGAGCAAGTAGGTAACCTGGGGATCTGCAGAGCTCATTTAGTGCGTAAAAAGGGGATATGGCGAAAGGACATGGAGAGACTTACCTGGGTCTTTTTGAATGAACCTGTAAATGTGGATACGGGTGCCGGTGCTGCCAGCATCAAACATGATCCCATAAAAGGTGCGACTGAAGTTGACCGGACGAGGGGCCACTGCTTCCTTCACCACAGGTACCTCTGGAGGAAGCTGATTGTCCATGTTGGTATGGTAATTGAACGCACGATAGCGGTTGTGCATATAGTGGTTGGAATATGTTGCCTCTGCCAGAAAGTACCCGGCAAAAAGCCACATGGACACCACCGTCAAGAGCAACATCTGCTGAGACATGGTTTCTTTCTCCCACGCCGACACTACAAACAGCTGAAGGCTTGACTGGCGGTTTGTCGAAAAGTGACTCAAGAGTTTTTATGGAGGAGGATGTGTTTGCTGTTTTTGCCCGGTCTTGTTGAAAGTCTTGAAGGGTGTGCAGATGCAGCGACAGTCTACAGAAAAGATGAAGAAGGGAAGAAAGAGAAGATGGAGAGAGCCCAGAAAGAGAGGGTGAACACAGAGACACACTCGGGACTGGTCGGTCATCTGTTTACAGTATATAAAGACATAAGTTCTTGGCTGGGGGCCATGCCAAACAACGGCATCCACCAATCCTGAGCCTCTCCATAGCAAGCCCTCTGAAATCCATCCTCCACCATCCCCTCCCCTTACTTATAAAAAATGGACATGGAATACCTGCTAAAGAGTGTTGTTTCTTTCTCGTCAATTACGTGCAAGGCGTTCAAATTGGCAATACCCTCCCCCATCATCTGAAGTGGCTTAGATGCTGCTAAAATGTCTCCAGAAGAACAAAAGAGAGTATATATTAAGACTTCAAACCAGTTGGATTGCTAGGAGTAAATGCATTGGTTTAAAAATACATTTTATGGGTGTACTTAATTAAAACTTACAGCTTTACTTTCTACTTACGGCCAGTCTTGTTACTTCACCACTTTTTCTTTCTCCTAACAAGCATTAAAACCTACTCATGCAAGCTTCCAATTGCTGCAAGCCAGTTTCCTTTCCAAGAATAGTAGTTATATCATGAACTGGCTTCTAAAGAATCTTAAACCACCGTTTAACTGGGATCTTGAGATTCTGTGTTACATGTAGTTAATTTGAGTTATTTGTCTCGTAATTTCTAAAATAGGGCTTTTCCCTCCGTTGCTCGCTTTAAAAGAGGTGTAAAGAGATGTAGACATTATCTAATTTATTGAAGGAGTTTGTGGCAAAGATATAAAATGGCATTATTATCATTAAACTTCAGAGCTCAAGCATAGGGTAGACAAATGATTCTTGTGTTGTTTTCACATCAGTTGCCAGGTATTTTGGCACGGCAGATGGTAAACTTCAGTGTCTGTGTACTTTCAGTGCCCACAGAGTAGTGGAAGATCCTGTACTCAGGACACGTAGGGTCACATTTTAGACACAAAACACTTTACAGTTTCAGAGGTACAGTAAATGACTAAATTGGCTAAATTATTTTCTTTTCAATTTACTTTCAAAGACTTGTAGCTAGGCAAGAAGATATTTTAGGATTATACAGAGAGAAAGCGTATGAGTGATTGCATTTTCTTTGGTGGAAGTTTTGCAAAGCTTCTTTATGTCTTCTTTATTGGTTTTGACAGAAAAAAGCATGTAGGGATCAAATCCTGTGTGCAGGAGCAGACACCATTGAAAACCTCATATGAACTGAACAGAAGGGTTTTAGAGGGCTTTTCTCGACTCTGTGAACCTTGGTCTCACATCAAGGAGGGTTGCTTTAATGAATTGTTGTGCAATCCTAAAACATTCAGGCCCGATGGAAGGGTTGCATTACGATGACATGTCTTTTTCTCTTTCACTTGCAACTAATGAAAGTGGTTCACCGCACGTCGAGTTAAGAATGGCTTTCATTGCCACTGCCGGTGAGACCCAGCTGAGGGACAGGGAAAAGGAGAAATAAGGGGCGGTGGAGCCAGGTCTGCGATTTTAGTGCCTCGAGGGGAGATGAGAAGCACCGAGAGGGCAGAGGGAAGGAGGGAGGGGACCTGGGTGGAGTTTGGCAGTGGCTGCGCTCCCATCATGCCATTCCAGTCCCCGGACAGTCGGCTGAGCAAAGCAACAGTTCCAACGTTGTAATTTGGAACTAAAAATATTACACTTTCTTTCCTCTTTTTCTTCTTTTTTCAAATTGCGGTACCCCATTATGGTCTTTTCTCCCGTGCCAAGCATGCATGTGCAGGCCCTCATATTGACTTCTGACAAGTTTCAACCGTTTTAACACTTTCAACCGTGCCATAGCAACACTATAGTGCATCTATGAACTAATTTAATAGGTGGCTGGCCTGCAAGTGTCATAAAAATGATCCTGCAAAAGATCATTATATGCAGGCTGTGATGCTTCATGAGGATTTCTGTCCTTCAGGCTGGACAGGTCTATATGGCACCACTCCACAATATGGTGACTGTTACATCTGCTGTTAAGAGCACCCTCAGCTGTTGTTTTTTTGGTCTCTAAATGAGCACTTATGTTCACACATATCTGAGACAATTACTGACAAGGCAGTCTGTACATCCATGGAATTATGACAATACATCATAAACTGTGTTTATGGCATAAAGCAAGGCAATTACAGTACACTGTTTGACTGATGCAATAAAAAATAAGCCATGATGAGCGCCAAAGCCAGACACAATCCAAACCATTTGTGCAGTGTTGACTGAAACATGTTTTGCCACAACGAAACAATAATAATTTAGAATAATTCGTTGCCAGCCCAGTAGAATGTGCAATGCATTCTTTAATTTAAATGATAATAGAGTAACAAAACAATAGGGTACTTTTATAGTGCATAAAACAAAAATATGACAACAAAATTGTGAGGTTTGATCATGCGCAAATGAACTGAATGTGTTATTCCTTATGCAATATGCATTGCTTTTTAAAGTAATAGTTCACCCAAAAATAGAAACGTCATCATTTACTTATCCTCATGTATTAATTCTTCTACAAAACGCAAAAGTAGATCATTTAATGAATGTTGGGTATTTCAATACAATGGCGGTACACTGCGACTCGCTTTTACACTAACTTATTGTCATTTTCCAATTTCAACAATCAGTTTTGATGAAAAAGTCACATGTTCACACAAGATCCAGTATAGAATGTACATGTAAATTAATTTTATTTGGCAATCAAAACACCCATCTTTCACTTAAAATTGTTTTAGATTTTTATTTTGGCGATACCTTTTCAAAAGGTACACTTTTGTAACTAAAGGGTGCATATTGGTAACTTAAAGGTACATATGTGACCGTGGACCACAAAACCAGTCTTATGTGTAATTTTTTTTAAATATAGATTTATACATCATCTGAAAGCTGAATACATAATCTTTCCATTGATGTATGGTTTGTTAGGATAGGACAATATTTAGCCGAGATACAACTATTTGAAAATCTCCATTTCTATTGGCGATTGTGCTGCATTCACTCACAAAAATTCATGTTTTATATATTTAAGGTGGGAAATTTACAAAATATCTTCATGGAACATGATCTTTACTTAATATCCTAATGATTTTTGGCATAAAAGGAAAATCTATAATTTTGACCCATACAATGTTTTGTTGGCTATTGGCACAAATATACTCGTGCAACATAAGACTGGTTTTGTGATCCAGGGTCACATATTAGTACCTAAAAGAAACAAAAGTTTATCTTTTGAAAAGGTAAAACCCCAGTGAAAGCTTTTGTACCTTTTTTTCTGAGAGTGCAGGTGTCCGGCCCAAGAACTCGTAATGAAGAGACCAATTCTTGTAATGACAGATTTGATGATAATGACAGTTGTATATGGGGGGTGTGGGAGAGGGGTGTCTCTTCTTTCATCTCTGTCATAGCAATTAGCTTTATATTTAGTTGCCCAACAACATAGACGAACTTAAAGCCAAGAGCCGCCATAAGGTTATAGTAGCTACACCCTGACATTTTGACATATGTTCTTTAGCCTTTTTCTGCCTGTGGAATGTTTTATGGATACACTCCAGCTTCATCAAAAACGGAACAGAAATGACCGGCTTGGAAGCCGGCAAATAACTTGAGTACAAGGCATGCAATGTGAGGGTGGTGCTGCTGGATGGATTCAAAATGATTCTGTGCTATGTTTACATTGTTTTTTTTTTTAGAAGCGTGGCCCTTGAGAATCTGCTAAGTCAACTGCAATTGTGTTTAAGTTTTGTGGCTAATCCAAATCTTATGCAATACTGGCTTTTATCTTAAATTTGTTTGGTGGCTCAATGGCATGTCAATCACTGGCTGAAGTTGCTCTCCTCTAGAAGAACTGGAAGTGAACCCCTTTTGCTTACATAACCTTATGCAGCCTCGGTTACCGCTCAATTCTTTGGTTTCTGAAGGCTACACCCTAGTGTTGCAAACAACAGAGTGCCGACCATTCCGTGACCCCCTTTTTTATACACAAGTCCCCACAGACTGAACAATTTTTCAAATGAAATCATAGGGTGATGGCAACCAATCCCTTTTGATCACAGCCATGAATATCAAAATAAGATTCTATCTAAAGACTAAGCAGCACTGTCAGCAAAGAAATAAATCAGTCAACTACAACAAAATATAATTGTTTCTTATGACCGGTACACATTGTATGATTTTGGGCTGTCCCAGATGAAAAATGACCAATTGTGGTGATTTCTGTGGTCGTGGCTCCTAAACGCCGTTCAGTGAGAGAGGTTCAAAGACTGCTGTTGTTGCGGTCTTGCGACCAAAGATAGCCTGCGATCATTTTCTGACAGTGTCAGAAGTTTAGCATGATTATCTCAGTGTGTTTGCTGCTATGACATACGTCTACTGACTAACCAATAAAAATGCAACATGAATTGGCATATTGATCAAAGCGACGGGTGTTAAAACTTAAAACTACTTACCTCAAGCTCCATTTACAAAATAGGCATGCCAAGTTGGCTTCTTTTCCTTAGAAACGGCCGTGTCCATATTCTCCTCTTTCGCTTGCTTCTCTTATTTTCTTCGCACATAAAACCTAAATTGCCAAAGTGTGATTTATCTTGCTTTATTTGTTTACCACTAGCGCACTGTGATGGTGTTTTATTCTTTTATATATTTACTTGTCAACAAAGGTGTCAACATCGTACAGTCTGTCTACATACATGTCATACCCAAGTTTATTAGATCTATGTCGTACAGTGTGATTTGTAATGATCTTATAGTATTGCCGAAATCGCAAAGTCTGTAGCAGGCATAAAACTGCTTGTCAAGTTACAAAACTCACCATTATACATGAACACTAATGACTTTCTTTAATACATTTTAGCAGCTTCCGTAAAACTGTGTCTGAATATGTTATGATACACATATTTTCACGTGGAACTTGCATGTTTTTCCCCATGGATAAAGTGTGTAATAATGCCTGTTTATTTTTTCCACTTGTACATTAAACTCAAGAGATGTTGCATTTGTCATAGTAAAAACTCACAACCAATGAGACCAAATATTCTTCAATACCCACATGTCCATAATCCTGTCACCGGAGAATGTTCCCTGTTCAATTTGCTTGATATTTATTTGTCTCAGAATGTTCAGTGACAATGTTTGCCAACATTATGAACATGAATTTTAAAATGTTCATTTTTAGTTTTTTAGTTTTTGTGTCCCTCACGTGTCCAATGAGCTGGTGGTGGCAACTGGCAAATTACAAAAGAAAACTTACAAAGAAACTTGAACCCTAAAGTTATTATTATGCTGAGGCAAGCGTTTTATGAACCCAGTATTTCAATCATGAAATGCATTGCAAATGCTCATTGAAGTGTAACATCACACCACACGTTTTAAAGTTTGAAAATGAGCTGTTTTGGTCAACAGCTGGTTTCCATTTACCATCCCTTACTTCATACTGGTAAAAATGGGTCCCAATAAGTGTTCAGCAGAGAGAAAACAAGAAGCTTGGTCTGGACAACCTTAAAACACCCCTTTTTAGACACTCATGGAAATTTCATATTTGCCAATTTAGCAAAATCCTGGTAAATGTATTGTTGTGGTGGGCTCAGATGTCATTTCCAGGCCCACTTCCTTTGGCATTCACGTTATGTGATAAAACATTTGAGAGAGGGCTTAGATAATGGAAACAAAGCGATAGAACGTGAGTGTCTGCTTTTTTTTTAACAAGTGAAGTGGTCTGACATGTGACTAAAAACAGGGTGAAATTCAGTCAGCCAAACTGTTATTTCATCAAGGATTTTCCAGCTGTGTCTCTTGTGACCCAGCCATTTTTGACAGCAATTAGAAAAGGCAAAGGAAGAGAGAAAGGCATGAAATTCAACCACAGAATAATTGACCTTTGATGTGGAGATTCATCTCCTAATTCAGTTTGACAGTACGGTCAAAACCTTAAGACAGTGGCAGCTATGATTAAATTTGTGTCAGTGTTTCAAACCAAAACACACACATAGAAGCACTCACAAAAAAAATAAAATTCAGCTATATAGTGTACAGACGGTTGACTGCTCTTGTCTTTAATAATGGGTATTCTGTCTGAATTATGTTTTTGAACTCTAATTTACTCAACAAATTTTATTTAGCTGGGACCCACAATTTGTTCCTATACGAAGAAAGTAACATTTCTTAAAATAATGACATTCATGAAATAACATCATATACCACAAATAATGTCATTTTGTTTTATACATTTAAATGTTACATTTATCAATCTGTTCATTTTATGGGATATATCAAATTATATTAATTTCTTTACAATATATAAATATATAATATCTATTTATGTTTTAGGTAATATTTAAATGTTACTGATGGCTTTCGATTATACTGTATACTTTATTGTTTCTACATTTATTTGGAGATTCAATGTGAAAATATGTATTACAATATAAAAAATATATTTGAAATTTTAATATTAGGGGCAATTAATCACAATTAATTACAGGAAAAAATTTGACCTGTTATTGACAAGATTTTTATATACAGTATATTAAATTATCAACATTTTTGGAAGGTTACTGATTTTTTTGCAAAAATGTAAGAAATCGTTAACACTTTATTTCAATGGTCCACTTTATACATTCAACTAACTTTGCAACTACATGTCAACTAACTCCCATTAGAGTGTTAGTAGACTGTAAACTGTTGGTTCCGATTAGTAGAATAAGTTGACATGTAGTTGCAAAGTTACTTATGGAGGAATATCTGTTGGGGAGCATCAAAATAAAGTGTTGGCAGATATTAAGCAGACAGTCTACTAATACTCAATTGAGAGTTAGTTGACATGGAGTTGCAAAGTTACTGATAGTTAGTAGAATGTCTAAAGTGGACCATCGAAATAAAGTGTTACCAAACATTTTTTGGAAGGTTTCCAGTCCCTTTTTATACACTGTTCATGGAACAAAAAGGAATGTGAAAAATAAAACAAAAACAGAATGAATTTGTGATAAAAGTGATGATCCAGTCAGCGGAAACTTAATTTACTCCAGTAAAAGTTCTAAACTGAAATTTTAAGTGTTGTTCATTAAATGTGGTCAATAAAATATAAAGCACAGAATATAAGGTCTTTAATTATAGAATCGGTAGCTGGTATTTTGCTATTGAAGAACTATCTTTTCTCTGCCCAGAATCACAAGAAAAGGGCATAGGTCAGACTTTGTACTTATCCCAGTAACCCTTTAGGTTGCGGTACTGGCTTTGCAGAATTACATTCTCAAACATTTTCTTTTAAACGTTTTGGTTCTGGAACAGGAAAGAGAACTCCATATTTGCTGTAATGACTAACTGTTAGATGACACTGCACTAACGTACACTGTCATTGAGCTTGAAGTTACATAAATAAAGACTACAGCAAAGTTATACTGTAAGTTCTGCATGGACAGAAAAGGCAATAAACCCTCAAGGTCTTTTCCATATTAGCAGTACACAAATAAATGTTTGTTCACACAGCAAAAGAATACGGTTGTCAGTCCTGTATTGAGTCCTAAAATGAAAATTAAATAAATTCACCCTGGTGTTGTTCTAATGCTCTATGCTCTTCTTTCTTTTATGGACCACAAAAGGAGTAAAAAAAAAAAAAAGATGCTTAAGTATCACAAATTGATCCAATGAGACACTTGTCGTATATTACAAGTGTTCTGGGGGTATACGATATGAAATGAAATGTATTATTTAATGTAAAAATATGTGTGCGTTAGTGTCTCTGTTAGCGCCACATGTTCATTGCAGCTTAAACAAGTGGACTCCGCAACTGCATAGCAGTAGACTGTGAATTAGTCTCTGATGAAAAATTAAGCTTTAAACACGTTAAAGGGATAGTTCACCCAAAAGTTAAACCTACCACTTTGACACTTCAAAAAGTTCATTAAGAGATCGTAAAACTATCCATATGAACTGAGTTTTCAGAACAGAAGAGACTCGATCGCTTAAAGGGATACTCCACTTTTTTTGAAATATAGGCTCATTTTACAACTCCCCCAGAGTTAAGGCCCGTTCACACAAAGGACAATAACTATAAAGATAACGATAAAGATATAATTCTAAAAATCGTTCTCCATATTAAAGAATAACAGAGTTCACACCACAACTATAACGATAAAGATGTGAGGAACGATATAGTTGGGATCACTTTCAGAACGATTTTTTTCCAGCTGTCGAACGATAAAACACTGACAGCCATTCAGAATCCATTCTAATTTAAAGGTCTCGCGCATTTAAAATGGATCTGGATCATCCGGGCGCGCGCATGCTTAGAATAAAAAGACCGTTATCGGTCGTTGGTGTGGACGCATATATAGTTATCTTTATCGTTATCTTTATAGTTATCGTGCTTGGTGTGAACGGGCCTTTAAACAGTTGAGTTTTACCGTTTTCGAATCCATTCAGCCAATCTCCAGGTCTGGCGGTACCACTTTTAGCATAGCTTAGCATAGATCATTGGATCGGACGAGACCATTAGCATATCTCTTTTAAAAAAATGACCAAAGAGTTTAGATATTTTTCCTATTTAAAACTTGACTCTTCTGTAGTTACATCGTGTACGAAGACCGACGGAAAATGTAAAGTTGCGATTTTCTAGGCTGATATGGCTAGCCGAGCTGGGGACACCTGCTGCACTCATGGTACGGCAGCAAAGTTTCTTGATTATTACGCAGGAATGAGAGTATAGTTCTCATTCCTGCGTAAAGTTGCGATTTTCTAGGCTGATATGGCTAAGAACTATACTCTCATTCCTGCGTAATAATCAAGAAACTTTGCTGCCGTACCATTCATTCCTGCGTAATAATCAAGAAACTTTGCTGCCGTACCATGAGTGCAGCAGGCGTCCCCAGCTCGGCTAGCCATATCAGCCTAGAAAATCGCAACTTTACATTTTCCGTCGGTCTTAGTAAATGATGTAACTACAGAAGAGTCAAGTTTTAAATAGGAAAAATATCGAAAATCTTTGGTCATTTTTTTGAGAGAGATGCTAATGGTCTCGTCCGATTCAATGATCTATGCTAAGCTATGCTAAAAGTGGTACCGCCAAACCCGGAGATCGGCTGAATGGATTCGAAAACGGTAAAACTCAACTGTTAAACTCTGGGGGAGTTGTAAAATGAGCCTATTTCCAAAAAAAGTGGAGTATCCCTTTAATATGATGAATAGATTTAATTTAGGCTTTTATTCACACATAAACATTGATCAGTGAACATAAACAGAAGCTCAACCAAACCTGCTTGACGCACGAGAACAAACCTCATTGGTTCTCGCAGAAGCTCAAACGTACTGCGTAACACGAGAATGAACCTCATTGGTTCTTGCTGAGACTCACACCTGTAAGGAAATGCGGTTGTCAATCACAAAACCTGACCGTGTGAACGTATCCTTAGTTTCTATTAATGCTCAACAGCAGGAATGCTCAAAGAACAACAAAAAATAACAACCTTTGAAACATCCACGTTTTAGACACCCATAGAAATGTCATATAATAGTAGCATTATTTTAGCCCTTTCTACTCAGCCTTCATTTTATACGTGATAGAACACCTCTTCTCGAAAATAAACTTGTGGAGACAGTCTAGTGCAGCTTGAGTGAAAAAAAAAAAGAGTGGGTTTTTGAAGAGAAAAAAAAAACACTGCAAAAATGGTGTCTTTGTATAGAAATTTGCTTACAGAAGGAAGCAGTGAGGATCGCCCAGCTAGCACTTTACAGTCCATGATTCTACCCTCTTTCCAATTATAGGCTAATTTTACACATCAAACTGCACTGTCATACAGTAAATGGAAAGAAATAACCTATGTTTAAAAAAAAAAAAGGTTATTATTGTGACCATTCTATATTTTCCCCCTTGGAGACGGTATACATCACCTAAACCAATGATTACCTTGACCGGATGGGACTGTTCTCCAAACACAGTGTGGGAAGCACTGGCATGCGTTTGATTATGATAGTAAATGTCATTGTGTTTAGCTTTTCATAGCCACTAAGAACCATGTAAGTTTATTGTGATTAGTTCACCTAAGACATGTCAGCAAAACACCTATCTAGTTCACTTATGTGGAAATGGGTGGAAGCCTCTTGCCAGGGAGATTTGGAGTATTTCCACTGGGCAATCCTTCACCTGCTTCCCCAAACCTAGCACTTGAGGTTAGCCTAATTCAATTAGATGAGTCAGACTTAAGCAGAGCCAAGACCAGCCCAATGCCCCAGAATTGTTACTTGGTGGGATGTAAACGCAATTTGTGGGAGTTCCATGGCAATTTTGCATCATCTGGTCTCGCCTCTGACACATTTCTTAGTGCCCAAGGTATTTAAGATGGATGATTTGCAAATTTCCTCGCTCAGTGACCTGGCATTAGTCAACATTAAATCAAAATTGACCCTATTTCCTTTCTCATATATATGTTATTTTGCAGGATTCACCAAGTTTCTGAATGTTGTTCCATTCAGAGAAAACAAAAATGTAATTTTTATGCGAATTTTGGGTTACAATGATGATTAAAGCTGCAAGCAGCGATGAAAGGGCCCTCGCACCCGTGCCATCAACACTCGGTGGCTTTAGGAAGACAGAGCATGGTTGGGAAATGTACATTTAAGGAGGTATATATAGTAAGAGTATGTCAAAGTCAGTTACAAAATGTTTTGTATAATGGTGATAATAGCATGCTTCATGACTCAGCTAAGTGTTGCTAGCATGTTTAGTGTGTTTCTAGCATGCTTAGTACACAATAATTATGTGGTTAGTACTGCATTACTGTGTTAACCATGTCAGTTTCTGTTGCCAGTAGGTGGCGTTATGACTATAACTGAATATGAGCTTGGATGTGTGTTCAGGACAGAACTCTTATCAAACGTGTGAAGTTTGGTGCAAATTGGACATTGCCTTCTTGAGTAACAACAAAGTCATGTTTCATTGAATTAGCATGCTTTAGCACTTAGCTAAGCATTGTTAGCATGTTTTAACATGTTTCTAGCATGTTTAGAACTCAATGGCATTTTTAACATGTTGCTAGAACGGCATCAACGTGTTAAACATGTCACTTCCTGTTGCCAGTTGGTGGCGCTATTACTATAATTGAACATTCTCATGTAGATGTGTTCAGGCCATGACTCTTATCAAAAGTGTGAAGTTTGGGGCAGATTGGACATTCCATGCCTGAGTTACAGCAAATTCCTATTTAATTGCAATAATAGCATGCTTTAGCACTTGGCTAAGAGTTTGCTAGCATGTTTTAGCATGTTTCTAGTATGTTGTTAGCATGTTTAACACTTGCTGGCACTCTTTTATATGTTATTAGGAGTCCATAACAGTGTTAAACATGTCACTTCCTGTTGCCAGCAGGTGGCGCTATGACTGTAACTGAATATAAGCATGGTCATGTGTTCAGGACAGAACGCTTATCAAAAGTGTGAAGTTTGGGGCAGATTGGACATTCCATGCCTGAGTTACAGCAAATTCATATTTAATTGCAGTAATATCATTCTTTAGCACTTAGCTAAGTGTTTGCTAGTATGTTTTAGCATGTCTATAGTATGTTGGTAGGATGTTTAGCACCTACTGGCATTTTTTTATATGTTATTAGGAGTCAAGAACAGTGTTAAACGTCACTTCCTGTTGCCAGCAGGTGGCGCTATTACTATAACTGAATATTCTCATGTAGATATGTTCAGGACAGAACGCTTATCAAAAGTGTGAAGTTTGGGGCAGATTGGACATTCCATGCCTGAGTTACAGCAAATTCCTATTTAATTGCAATAATAGCATGCTTTAGCACTTAGCTAAGAGTTTGCTAGCATGTTTTAGCATGCTTCTAGTATGTTGTTAGCATGTTTAGCACTTGCTGGCACTTTTTTATATGTTATTAGGAGTCCATAACAGTGTTAAACATGTCACTTCCTGTTGCCAGCAGGTGGCGCTATGACTATAACTGAATATGAGCATGGTCATGTGTTCAGGACAGAACGTTTATTAAAAGTGTGAAGTTTGGCGCAGATTGGACATTGCCTTCTTGAGTAACAACAACATCCTGTTTCATTGAATTAGCATGCTTTAGCACTTAGCTAAGTATTGCTAGTATGTTTTAACATGTTTCTAGCATGTTTAGAAGTCAATGGCATTTTTAACATGTTGCTAGAATGGCATCAACGTGTTAAACATGACACTTCCTGTTACCAGTAGGTGGCGCTATTACTATAACTGAATATTCTCATGTAGATATGTTCAGGACAGAACGCTTATCAAAAGTGTGAAGTTTGGGGCAGATTGGACATTCCATGCCTGAGTTACAGCAAATTCCTATTTAATTGCAATAATAGCATGCTTTAGCACTTAGCTAAGAGTTTGCTAGCATGTTTTAGCATGCTTCTAGTATGTTGTTAGCATGTTTAGCACTTGCTGGCACTTTTTTATATGTTATTAGGAGTCCATAACAGTGTTAAACATGTCACTTCCTGTTGCCAGCAGGTGGCGCTATGACTATAACTGAATATGAGCATGGTCATGTGTTCAGGACAGAACGTTTATTAAAAGTGTGAAGTTTGGCGCAGATTGGACATTGCCTTCTTGAGTAACAACAACATCCTGTTTCATTGAATTAGCATGCTTTAGCACTTAGCTAAGTATTGCTAGTATGTTTTAACATGTTTCTAGCATGTTTAGAAGTCAATGGCATTTTTAACATGTTGCTAGAATGGCATCAACGTGTTAAACATGACACTTCCTGTTACCAGTAGGTGGCGCTATTACTATAACTGAATATTCTCATGTAGATATGTTCAGGACAGAACGCTTATCAAAAGTGTGAAGTTTGGGGCAGATTGGACATTCCATGCCTGAGTTACAGCAAATTCCTATTTAATTGCAATAATAGCATGCTTTAGCACTTAGCTAAGAGTTTGCTAGCATGTTTTAGCATGCTTCTAGTATGTTGTTAGCATGTTTAGCACTTGCTGGCACTTTTTTATATGTTATTAGGAGTCCATAACAGTGTTAAACATGTCACTTTCTGTTGCCAGCAGGTGGCGCTATGACTATAACTGAATATGAGCATGGTCATGTGTTCAGGACAGAACTCTTATCAAACGTATGAAGTTTGGGGCAGATTGGACATTCCATGCCTGAGTTACAGCAACTTCCTGTTTCATGGCGAAACATCAAAATTTGTCAGGCCGCCGAGGACCCGCCCTTCGACGAAAACTCAAGATCTTCGCAATTTAACGTCGCAAAGGCCTTAAGATTACACTCACCAAATTTGAAGATGATCAGATTAAAACTGTAGGAGGAGTTCGTTAAAGTATGAGGCCTGAAAATGTCAAAAACTGCACAAAAATCTGGGAGGAAGTTCAAAATGGCTGACTTCCTGTTGGGTTTAGGGCTATGCTCCAAGAGACTTTTTTGTAGGTATTAGGTCATTACATGTATGTACCGAATTTCGTGCACGTACGTGGAACGTTGCGGGAGGCGCACTCCGTTGAACTTTTATAGGTGGCGCTATCGAGCCGTTTTGCCCCGTCCAATTCTGAAACCTATATCAGATGTAAATTTTCGCCAGTTCTGACGCGTGTGCAAAGTTTCGTGAGTTTTCGCGCATGTTTAGGCCCTCAAAAATGCAATTCAATGCGGAGAAGAAGAATAATAATAATAATTAAAGCTGCAAGCAGCGATGAAAGGGCCCTCGCACCCGTGCCATCAACACTCGGTGGCTTTAGGAAGACAGAGCATGGTTGGGAAATGTACATTTAAGGAGGTATATATAGTAAGAGTATGTCAAAGTCAGTTACAAAATGTTTTGTATAATGGTGATAATAGCATGCTTCATGACTCAGCTAAGTGTTGCTAGCATGTTTAGTGTGTTTCTAGCATGCTTAGTACACAATAATTATGTGGTTAGTACTGCATTACTGTGTTAACCATGTCAGTTTCTGTTGCCAGTAGGTGGCGTTATGACTATAACTGAATATGAGCTTGGATGTGTGTTCAGGACAGAACTCTTATCAAACGTGTGAAGTTTGGTGCAAATTGGACATTGCCTTCTTGAGTAACAACAAAGTCATGTTTCATTGAATTAGCATGCTTTAGCACTTAGCTAAGCATTGTTAGCATGTTTTAACATGTTTCTAGCATGTTTAGAACTCAATGGCATTTTTAACATGTTGCTAGAACGGCATCAACGTGTTAAACATGTCACTTCCTGTTGCCAGTTGGTGGCGCTATTACTATAATTGAACATTCTCATGTAGATGTGTTCAGGCCATGACTCTTATCAAAAGTGTGAAGTTTGGGGCAGATTGGACATTCCATGCCTGAGTTACAGCAAATTCCTATTTAATTGCAATAATAGCATGCTTTAGCACTTGGCTAAGAGTTTGCTAGCATGTTTTAGCATGTTTCTAGTATGTTGTTAGCATGTTTAACACTTGCTGGCACTCTTTTATATGTTATTAGGAGTCCATAACAGTGTTAAACATGTCACTTCCTGTTGCCAGCAGGTGGCGCTATGACTGTAACTGAATATAAGCATGGTCATGTGTTCAGGACAGAACGCTTATCAAAAGTGTGAAGTTTGGGGCAGATTGGACATTCCATGCCTGAGTTACAGCAAATTCATATTTAATTGCAGTAATATCATTCTTTAGCACTTAGCTAAGTGTTTGCTAGTATGTTTTAGCATGTCTATAGTATGTTGGTAGGATGTTTAGCACCTACTGGCATTTTTTTATATGTTATTAGGAGTCAAGAACAGTGTTAAACGTCACTTCCTGTTGCCAGCAGGTGGCGCTATTACTATAACTGAATATTCTCATGTAGATATGTTCAGGACAGAACGCTTATCAAAAGTGTGAAGTTTGGGGCAGATTGGACATTCCATGCCTGAGTTACAGCAAATTCCTATTTAATTGCAATAATAGCATGCTTTAGCACTTAGCTAAGAGTTTGCTAGCATGTTTTAGCATGCTTCTAGTATGTTGTTAGCATGTTTAGCACTTGCTGGCACTTTTTTATATGTTATTAGGAGTCCATAACAGTGTTAAACATGTCACTTCCTGTTGCCAGCAGGTGGCGCTATGACTATAACTGAATATGAGCATGGTCATGTGTTCAGGACAGAACGTTTATTAAAAGTGTGAAGTTTGGCGCAGATTGGACATTGCCTTCTTGAGTAACAACAACATCCTGTTTCATTGAATTAGCATGCTTTAGCACTTAGCTAAGTATTGCTAGTATGTTTTAACATGTTTCTAGCATGTTTAGAAGTCAATGGCATTTTTAACATGTTGCTAGAATGGCATCAACGTGTTAAACATGACACTTCCTGTTACCAGTAGGTGGCGCTATTACTATAACTGAATATTCTCATGTAGATATGTTCAGGACAGAACGCTTATCAAAAGTGTGAAGTTTGGGGCAGATTGGACATTCCATGCCTGAGTTACAGCAAATTCCTATTTAATTGCAATAATAGCATGCTTTAGCACTTAGCTAAGAGTTTGCTAGCATGTTTTAGCATGCTTCTAGTATGTTGTTAGCATGTTTAGCACTTGCTGGCACTTTTTTATATGTTATTAGGAGTCCATAACAGTGTTAAACATGTCACTTCCTGTTGCCAGCAGGTGGCGCTATGACTATAACTGAATATGAGCATGGTCATGTGTTCAGGACAGAACGTTTATTAAAAGTGTGAAGTTTGGCGCAGATTGGACATTGCCTTCTTGAGTAACAACAACATCCTGTTTCATTGAATTAGCATGCTTTAGCACTTAGCTAAGTATTGCTAGTATGTTTTAACATGTTTCTAGCATGTTTAGAAGTCAATGGCATTTTTAACATGTTGCTAGAATGGCATCAACGTGTTAAACATGACACTTCCTGTTACCAGTAGGTGGCGCTATTACTATAACTGAATATTCTCATGTAGATATGTTCAGGACAGAACGCTTATCAAAAGTGTGAAGTTTGGGGCAGATTGGACATTCCATGCCTGAGTTACAGCAAATTCCTATTTAATTGCAATAATAGCATGCTTTAGCACTTAGCTAAGAGTTTGCTAGCATGTTTTAGCATGCTTCTAGTATGTTGTTAGCATGTTTAGCACTTGCTGGCACTTTTTTATATGTTATTAGGAGTCCATAACAGTGTTAAACATGTCACTTTCTGTTGCCAGCAGGTGGCGCTATGACTATAACTGAATATGAGCATGGTCATGTGTTCAGGACAGAACTCTTATCAAACGTATGAAGTTTGGGGCAGATTGGACATTCCATGCCTGAGTTACAGCAACTTCCTGTTTCATGGCGAAACATCAAAATTTGTCAGGCCGCCGAGGACCCGCCCTTCGACGAAAACTCAAGATCTTCGCAATTTAACGTCGCAAAGGCCTTAAGATTACACTCACCAAATTTGAAGATGATCAGATTAAAACTGTAGGAGGAGTTTGTTAAAGTATGAGGCCTGAAAATGTCAAAAACTGCACAAAAATCTGGGAGGAAGTTCAAAATGGCTGACTTCCTGTTGGGTTTAGGGCTATGCTCCAAGAGACTTTTTTGTAGGTATTAGGTCATTACATGTATGTACCGAATTTCGTGCACGTACGTGGAACGTTGCGGGAGGCGCACTCCGTTGAACTTTTATAGGTGGCGCTATCGAGCCGTTTTGCCCCGTCCAATTCTGAAACCTATATCAGATGTAAATTTTCGCCAGTTCTAACGCGTGTGCAAAGTTTCGTGAGTTTTCGCGCATGTTTAGGCCCTCAAAAATGCAATTCAATGCGGAGAAGAAGAATAATAATAATAATAATAATAATAATAAACAGAGCAATTCCAAGAGGGTCCTCACACCATCGGTGCTCGGGCCCTAATAATAATAATAATTAAAGCTGCAAGCAGCGATGAAAGGGCCCTCGCACCCGTGCCATCAACACTCGGTGGCTTTAGGAAGACAGAGCATGGTTGGGAAATGTACATTTAAGGAGGTATATATAGTAAGAGTATGTCAAAGTCAGTTACAAAATGTTTTGTATAATGGTGATAATAGCATGCTTCATGACTCAGCTAAGTGTTGCTAGCATGTTTAGTCTGTTTCTAGCATGCTTAGTACACAATAATTATGTGGTTAGTACTGCATTACGGTGTTAACCATGTCAGTTTCTGTTGCCAGTAGGTGGCGTTATGGCTATAACTGAATATGAGCATGGATGTGTGTTCAGGACAGAACTCTTATCAAACGTGTGAAGTTTGGTGCAAATTGGACATTGCCTTCTTGAGTAACAACAAAGTCATGTTTCATTGAATTAACATTCTTTAGCACTTAGCTAAGCATTGTTAGCATGTTTTAACATGTTTCTAGCATGTTTAGAACTCAATGGCATTTTTAACATGTTGCTAGAACGGCATCAAAGTGTTAAACATGTCACTTCCTTTTGCCAGTAGGTGGCGCTATTACTATAACTGAATTTGAGCATAGACATGTGTTCAGGCCATGATTCTTATCAAATGTGTGAAGTTTGGGGCAGATTGGACATTCCATGCCTGAATTACAGCAAATTCCTATTTAATTGCAATAATAGCATGCTTTAGCACTTAGCTAAGAGTTTGCTAGCATGTTTTAGCATGTTTCTAGTATGTTGTTAGCATGTTTAGCACTTGCTGGCACTTTTTTATATGTTATTAGGAGTCCATAACAGTGTTAAACATGTCACTTCCTGCTGCCAGCAGGTGGCGCTATGACTGTAAGCATGATCATGTGTTCAGGACAGAACGCTTATCAAAAGTGTGAAGTTTGGGGCAGATTGGACATTCCTTGCCTGAGTTACAGCAAATTCATATTTAATTGCAGTAATATCATTCTTTAGCACTTAGCTAAGTGTTTGCTAGTATGTTTTAGCAAGTCTCTAGTATGTTGGTAGGATGTTTAGCACCTACTGGCATTTTTTTATATGTTATTAGGAGTCAAGAACAGTGTTAAACGTCACTTCCTGTTGCCAGCAGGTGGCGCTATGACTATAACTAAATATGAGCATGGACATGTGTTCAAGAGATAACTCTTATCAAACGTGTGAAGTTTGGGGTAGATTGTACATTGCCTTCTTGAGTAACAACAAAGTCCTGTTTCATTGAATTAGCATGGTTTAGCACTTAGCTAAGTACTGCTAGCATGTTTTAACATGTTTCTAGCATGTATAGAACTCAATGGCATTTTTAACATGTTGCTAGAACGGCATCAAAGTGTTAAACATGTCAATTCCTGTTGCCAGTAGGTGGCGCTATTACTATAACTGAATTTGAGCATAGACATGTGTTCAGGCCATGATTCTTATCAAATGTGTGAAGTTTGGGGCAGATTGGACATTACATGCCTGAGTTACAGCAAATTCCTATTTAATTGCAGTAATAGCATGCTTTAGCACTTAGCTAAGTGTTTGCTAACATGTTTCTAGTATGTTGCTTACCTGTTTAGCACTTGCTGGCTCTTTTTTATATGTTATTAGGAGACCACAAGAGTGTTAAACATGTCACTTCCTGTTACCAGTAGGTGGCGCTATTACTATAACTGAATTTTCTCATGTAAATGTGTTCAGGACAGAACGCTTATCAAAAGTGTGAAGTTTGGGGCAGATTTGACATTCCATGCCTGAGTTACAGCAAATTCCTATTTAATTGCAATAATAGCATGCTTTAGCACTTAGCTAAGAGTTTGCTAGCATGTTTTAGCATGCTTCTATTATGTTGTTAGCATGTTTAGCACTTGCTGGCACTTTTTTATATGTTATTAGGAGTCCATATCAGTGTTAAACATGTCACTTCCTGTTGCCAGCAGGTGGCGCTATGACTGTAACTGAATATGAGCATGGTCATGTGTTCAGGACAGAACGCTTATCAAAAGTGTGAAGTTTGGGGCAGATTGGACATTCCATGCCTGAGTTACAGCAACTTCCTGTTTCATGGCGAAACATCGAAATTTGTCAGGCCGCCGAGGACCCGCCCTTTGACGAAAACTCAAGATCTTCGCAATTTAACGTCGCAAAGGCCTTAAGATTACACTCACCAAATTTGAAGATGATCAAATTAAAACTGTAGGAGGAGTTCGTTAAAGTACGAGGCCTGAAAATGGCAAAAACTGCACAAAAATCTGAGAGGAAGTTCAAAATGGCTGACTTCCTGTTGTGTTTAGGGCTATGCTCCAAGAGACTTTTTTGTAGGTATTAGGTCATTACATCTATGTACCGAATTTCGTGCACGTACGTGGAACGTTGCGGGAGGCGCACTCCGTTGAACTTTTATAGGTGGCGCTATCGAGCCATTTTGCCCCGTCCAATTCTGAAACCTATATCAGATGTAAATTTTCGCCAGTTCTGACGCGTGTGCAAAGTTTCGTGAGTTTTCGAGCATGTTTAGGCCCTCAAAAATGCAATTAAATGCGGAGAAGAAGAAGAAGAAGAATAATAATAATAATAATAATAAACAGAGCAATTCCAAGAGGGTCCTCACACCATCGGTGCTCGGGCCCTAATTAAAGCTGCAAGCAGCGATGAAAGGGCCCTCGCACCCGTGCCATCAACACTCGGTGGCTTTAGGAAGACAGAGCATGGTTGGGAAATGTACATTCAAGGAGGTATATATAGTAAGAGTATGTCAAAGTCAGTTACAAAATGTTTTGTATAATGGTGATAATAGCATGCTTCATGACTCAGCTAAGTGTTGCTAGCATGTTTAGTCTGTTTCTAGCATGCTTAGTACACAATAATTATGTGGTTAGTACTGCATTACAGTGTTAACCATGTCAGTTTCTGTTGCCAGTAGGTGGCGTTATGGCTATAACTGAATATGAGCATGGATGTGTGTTCAGGACAGAACTCTTATCAAACGTGTGAAGTTTGGTGCAAATTGGACATTGCCTTCTTGAGTAACAACAAAGTCATGTTTCATTGAATTAACATTCTTTAGCACTTAGCTAAGCATTGTTAGCATGTTTTAACATGTTTCTAGCATGTTTAGAACTCAATGGCATTTTTAACATGTTGCTAGAACGGCATCAAAGTGTTAAACATGTCACTTCCTTTTGCCAGTAGGTGGCGCTATTACTATAACTGAATTTGAGCATAGACATGTGTTCAGGCCATGATTCTTATCAAATGTGTGAAGTTTGGGGCAGATTGGACATTCCATGCCTGAATTACAGCAAATTCCTATTTAATTGCAATAATAGCATGCTTTAGCACTTAGCTAAGAGTTTGCTAGCATGTTTTAGCATGTTTCTAGTATGTTGTTAGCATGTTTAGCACTTGCTGGCACTTTTTTATATGTTATTAGGAGTCCATAACAGTGTTAAACATGTCACTTCCTGCTGCCAGCAGGTGGCGCTATGACTGTAAGCATGATCATGTGTTCAGGACAGAACGCTTATCAAAAGTGTGAAGTTTGGGGCAGATTGGACATTCCTTGCCTGAGTTACAGCAAATTCATATTTAATTGCAGTAATATCATTCTTTAGCACTTAGCTAAGTGTTTGCTAGTATGTTTTAGCAAGTCTCTAGTATGTTGGTAGGATGTTTAGCACCTACTGGCATTTTTTTATATGTTATTAGGAGTCAAGAACAGTGTTAAACGTCACTTCCTGTTGCCAGCAGGTGGCGCTATGACTGTAACTGAATATAAGCATGGTCATGTGTTCAGGACAGAACGCTTATCAAAAGTGTGAAGTTTGGGGCAGATTGGACATTCCATGCCTGAGTTACAGCAAATTCATATTTAATTGCAGTAATATCATTCTTTAGCACTTAGCTAAGTGTTTGCTAGTATGTTTTAGCATGTCTCTAGTATGTTGGTAGGATGTTTAGCACCTACTGGCATTTTTTTATATGTTATTAGGAGTCAAGAACAGTGTTAAACGTCACTTCCTGTTGCCAGCAGGTGGCGCTATGACTATAACTAAATATGAGCATGGACATGTGTTCAAGAGATAACTCTTATCAAACGTGTGAAGTTTGGGGTAGATTGTACATTGCCTTCTTGAGTAACAACAAAGTCCTGTTTCATTGAATTAGCATGGTTTAGCACTTAGCTAAGTACTGCTAGCATGTTTTAACATGTTTCTAGCATGTATAGAACTCAATGGCATTTTTAACATGTTGCTAGAACGGCATCAAAGTGTTAAACATGTCACTTCCTGTTGCCAGTAGGTGGCGCTATTACTATAACTGAATTTGAGCATAGACATGTGTTCAGGCCATGATTCTTATCAAATGTGTGAAGTTTGGGGCAGATTGGACATTACATGCCTGAGTTACAGCAAATTCCTATTTAATTGCAGTAATAGCATGCTTTAGCACTTAGCTAAGTGTTTGCTAACATGTTTCTAGTATGTTGCTAACCTGTTTAGCACTTGCTGGCTCTTTTTTATATGTTATTAGGAGACCACAAGAGTGTTAAACATGTCACTTCCTGTTACCAGTAGGTGGCGCTATTACTATAACTGAATTTTCTCATGTAAATGTGTTTAGGACAGAACGCTTATCAAAAGTGTGAAGTTTGGGGCAGATTGGACATTCCATGCCTGAGTTACAGCAAATTCCTATTTAATTGCAATAATAGCATGCTTTAGCACTTAGCTAAGAGTTTGCTAGCATGTTTTAGCATGCTTCTATTATGTTGTTAGCATGTTTAGCACTTGCTGGCACTTTTTTATATGTTATTAGGAGTCCATATCAGTGTTAAACATGTCACTTCCTGTTGCCAGCAGGTGGCGCTATGACTGTAACTGAATATGAGCATGGTCATGTGTTCAGGACAGAACGCTTATCAAAAGTGTGAAGTTTGGGGCAGATTGGACATTCCATGCCTGAGTTACAGCAACTTCCTGTTTCATGGCGAAACATCGAAATTTGTCAGGTCGCCGAGGACCCGCCCTTTGACGAAAACTCAAGATCTTCGCAATTTAACGTCGCAAAGGCCTTAAGATTACACTCACCAAATTTGAAGATGATCAGATTAAAACTGTAGGAGGAGTTCGTTAAAGTACGAGGCCTGAAAATGGCAAAAACTGCACAAAAATCTGAGAGGAAGTTCAAAATGGCTGACTTCCTGTTGTGTTTAGGGCTATGCTCCAAGAGACTTTTTTGTAGGTATTAGGTCATTACATGTATGTACCGAATTTCGTGCACGTACGTGGAACGTTGCGGGAGGCGCACTCCGTTGAACTTTTATAGGTGGCGCTATCGAGCCATTTTGCCCCGTCCAATTCTGAAACCTATATCAGATGTAAATTTTCGCCAGTTCTGACGCGTGTGCAAAGTTTCGTGAGTTTTCGAGCATGTTTAGGCCCTCAAAAATGCAATTAAATGCGGAGAAGAAGAAGAAGAAGAATAATAATAATAATAATAATAAACAGAGCAATTCCAAGAGGGTCCTCACACCATCGGTGCTCGGGCCCTAATAATAATAATAATAAACAGAGCAATTCCAAGAGGGTCCTCACACCATCGGTGCTCGGGCCCTAAATATAATCATTGAAATGAGTTTAAAATCCCAAATGAGATTTGAGTCCAAAATGCAGATAAATGCTACCCTGGAAATCCAGAGTTCTCGCGAGAGCACAATTTGAATTTGCTCAGCAAGTTACTTTGGCATTGAGTAATGATGCTCATTAACTATGCCCTTGTAGCCGAGCTGCACCAATCACATCGGGTTATTTGATATAGGCGGGCCAGAGGCGAGCTAAACAGGGGAACGTTCAAGTTCAAAACGGTGCGCAACGTTTTGCTACGGTTTCCGGGTTGAACGTCATGTTTCCTGGAAACGGCGTGCACCAGTGTGCAACGGGGTTTGAGATACGTTTTCTCTTGTTTGGTGGGTGTGTCAGAACTGCAGTCCAATCAGCAGCAACATGTATATAAAGCACGCGGTATTAAAGTGAACTCGCACAATGGGTTCAAGGAAAGTAATTTACAAATGTGTTCGATGCAGCTCGGTATACGCAACAAATGAGGATATTAGAAGACATGTTTGTCGTAAGTTTTATTGTAAAAATATAGGATATCAACATAATGATATAGTTGTTTATATTTTTAGCTTCATTGCAAGTGTATGACATTTGGTATAGAAATAAACAATGGTAATTAAGTGCCTTTCCTAAAAATGAGTAAGAAAATACAGGGTATTAAAACAGTATGAACTACAAATAAAGTCAGTATGTGAGGCTAAATAGATGTGTTTTAGTCTGAATTAGGTAAGATGTGTGCTAGCTTCCATTTCAGTTTCAGCAATCCCTTCACTCGATTGGGATGTTCTCTTTTGTTCTGGGCGGCAAGTGCAGTAACTGTAACATCGGGCATATTTTGTAGTATTAAACACATATTTATACCGACTTCATCAGGCTCCGAAAATTCTTCACAAAGAACACAAAGAATGGCCTTCTCAGCTGCCATAGTTGCAACTCTTGCGTCATCAGAACAGTGTGTTCAACGCATCACCGTTTCTGTTTAAAAAAGGTTGTGCAACGTTTTGTCGGAGCTGAACGCAGCCCAGGTGACGACAGCGCTAGTGACAGCGCAATCACGACAGTGATTGGTCGTAGTGTTATCCAATTGCGTGCAGTGAGATTTTCAAATGCATGCTTGGTGCCGCCCCTCGAGCTGGGCGATATTCATTACTCGATGCCAGACCATTAATCTTTCAGATTTGGGTCTGGCTTTCCAGGCTAGATAAATGCTTGACTGGGAAGGAATTTTTTTTTATTTCATTGACAAAAACAATATAACAATATAATATAACAAATACATGAATAAAATATATTCCTAAAAGTGTGTAAATGCGCTTCAAAAAAAAAAAAAAAAACTGCTAGCAAACCATCACCAATTGCTAACATTAGAGCGTTTTGTCTGCACATGCTAATTTGTTAAATATATGAAAAGAGCCACAGTGGCTCTAAAGGCTGCAGGTATAGCTTATATTTCTATTTTTGTTTTGAAATGAACATTGAATGAACTTCAATAAATATTTAAGTTTCCATTAATCGAAAAATAAGAACACACACTAACTGGAAGCACAAGCTGTGCCCTATAACAGGTATTCTTTCCATGAGTTTGGTGTGCAAGCTCTATTTCCAAACCACATTCCTCTCGTTTTCTAACTAGGGTTTGTTTGACCAGACACCTTCCTGATGTCCCTTGAAGGAAAATGAATTGGAATGAAACGTGTCCATTTTTTAAATATGTTCCACAGAATGGGAAGTCCTCTTGGTGCCAAAAACAAACCTGTTGAAGCTACAGCAAACTTATTTATAGATGTAGCCTACAGTGATGTATGGGATCAAATTCCCGCCAAATATATAGCGGTCGCGTATAAAATAATTATAAGCGTGAATCAAAAATTTAAAAACACATGTAAACATATATTGCACAAACTGAAAAAAAGAATGCAAAATGATCAGAATGGCAAACAACGTGGTCACGGATCAAAATATAATAAGCGTGAATAAAGAAATAACAAGCATGAATAAAAACTTTAAACACATTAAAAGTTATTTTGCACAAAACTTAAACTTATGGTCATGCTTTGTTAAAAAGTATGGTTTTATTACTGTGTACTTTGTGCTTTCTTGCATTTTCTGCTCATATTTTACTCTTTTGTACGCTTGTGATGTTTTTCTCTTCGCTCTTCTTTCTATGTTCTGCGCTTGCTCTTCCAAATGTTGGGGCGGGCTTAAGCGTCACCATTGGTCCACTAGTTCTAGATTGACAGATACTCCTCTAGCCAATCAATCGAAGAGGGGAGTTGACGTCACACCAATGCGACTCGTGGTACAAGCTGTTTATGTTTGTACAATTTCTTCAATTCCATTATAATATACTAAAATGTTATTTTTCTAATACTTTTACATACTGTTCAATTTCTTATTTGTGCTTTGATATGTGCATTTATTAAATTAATTATTTTCGCTTGGCATACCAGCGTGATTGCGTCACCGCCATAGACTGTAAAAAAATAGGTCACCGCACACTTCAGTAGGTGGTGCGCGCCCGTGATGCACTTCATTCTGAGTAAATATAACAACAAAGAAGCACTGCTGCACTCTCTTTTATTTCATTTTTCTTTAATCATTATACTCCTTTTCAGGAGTGCTACACTTACAAGGGAAGACGGCAGTTCAATTTAACTTTACAAAGACTTTCAAGCAGTAAAGCTATCTGAACTCTGGACATAAATAATTATATTCATTTTTTTTGAGATACATGAGAATGTTAATGTGCACACTGGTAATTGGTGTTAAACAATATTACTTGGCTCATGATGTCAATATGCTAAGGCTGCTGTAAGTAAAACATCCTGCAATTATGAAACACTACAATTCGTTGCAAAAACGAAGTTAAAAACGGCCATTGTCTGAAGACTTTAGGACTTTGACCTGTCGCCGCTACGCATTGCCTACCTTTTTTTATTAACCTCGCCAAATTTGACAAGATTATTGAAAATGATTGTGTTACAGAGAAGATAGAGAAACCAGTTGAATTTAATACAGTGATTTATTACAAACTTACTGTGTTTACTTACATAGCTACATAATTGCATATTACTTTAGAATTAATGTTTTAAATATAGCTTAAAATTTGAATACAGTAACATCTCCATCAGCGATAGGTAACGTTGTTTCTAGAGTGCCGCAGCTGTCCTGCAGAGTTTAGCGTCAACTCCGATTAAAAACCTCACCTGTCTTAAATATCCTAAAGACGATGATTAGCTGGTTCAGGTGTGTTTGATTAGGGTTGGAGGAGCTAAACTCTGCACCCAGGACCGACATTACACATCCTTGTTATTGATTAAATATTAAAGTAAAACGGCCAGTAGGTGGTGGCTGCTCGGAGAAGATCGACGCTCGCGGTGCCAGGTCAAGTGCATTAGAGGTGAATGATGGATCATCAGACAGGCATAACTGTAACAGGTCGTTGTTAGGATGACGAATTTAACTATACCATATTGCCAGGTATACGTATACCGGCAACAGTTTGAGTTGCAGGCACACATGCAGTTTAAAGGTGTCCTGTTGATGGTCGTCTTCCCCTGTATAACAAGTAAGCATCAGTAGCCACGAGTCGCATTGGTGTGACGTCAACTCCCCTCTTCGATTGATTGGCTAGAGGAGTATCTGTCAATTTAACTAGTGGACCAATCGTGACGCTTAAGCCCGCCCTAATTTACATGAAACTCGAACTGCAACATTTGGAAGAGCAAGCGCAGAACATAGAAAGAAGAGCGAAGAGAAAAACATCACAAGCGTACAAAAGAGTAAAATATGAGCAGAAAATGCCAAAGCACAAAGTACACAGTAATAAAACCATACTTTTTAACAAAGCATGACCATAAGTTTAAGTTTTGTGCAAAATAACTTTTAATGTGTTTAAAGTTTTTATTCATGCTTGTTATTTCTTTATTCACGCTTATTATAGTTTGATCCGTGACCACGTTGTTTGCTATTCTGATCATTTTGCATTCTTTTTTTCAGTTTGTGCAGTATATTTTTACATGTGTTTTTAAATTTTTGATTCACGCTTATTATTTTTTTATACGCGACCGCTATATATTTGGCGGGAATTTGATCCCATAGTGATACTTCACTAAATGTTCTTATTCAGGAAGTTCCTGATCTCTGGTGGGCACAGCATACGGCATTCCCTCCCAAGGTATTTATTTGCACCGTCCTATGTATTTGTTTTGCTTGTGGTAGCTTTTTCCCTTCACCTCCACAGTAGGAGGCAGTCTCCTGTCTCTGTGGCCTGGCACTTGGCGCTAGCGAAGCTCTTGCTTTCCAAGCCGACAGTTCTCTAATCCCTTTGTTGCCCTTGGACCTTTTGCTGGGAAATGCAAATGTGGGAGATGGTAATTGTGGACACACTGGTACCAAACACACGCTTCGATCTGAGATATGAATACCCTACACACAAACCAAAATTATTACAAACTTGTTCCCAAAACTTGAAAGAGCCTAGACATTCAGCTTCCATGCATCCTAAGTTATGTAACATTGTTTGCTTGCTAATGCAAGTATTGCTATTACAACTGCAAATGCATAAGGTTGCAGAGAGGTGTGCATTACATTTCTAAATGATCAGAACTATTACTGGCAGGTAGTTAAATCAGTGGAGACTTACATTTTGTTTATACCAGGTATTAAGATGCGTTTTGGTCGATCGGATCACAAGTGGACGGCGCTAAATAGAGGTGTAAATGGGGTCTAAAATGTTTTGAGCTTGTCCACTTTCGACCACTTCTACAGGTAGATGAAAACAGCATTGCTTTCACAGTGTTAATGCTCATGTGTTCGAATGCGTTCGAACAGCTTAAAGACCACCTACAGTACTCTCCGCTTACTGACCTAACACGTGAACATTGAAGCTGCTAGTGAGACAGGATTTAAACTTTGTCCGAACACGACCTAATATTAGTTTGAAGATGAAAATGTACCAAGCACAATGTTCTCTCACCATTCCTGATTTCTAACACACACTCACAGCGTTCGGTGTGTTCTAGCGGCTGTAAGAGCAGAAACGAAAGCAGCTGCTCTCTGTTGTGTTTTCTGTCATCCCTGTGTTTGTTTATTTTATAAATTACACATTTTGTCCCACATTTTGGATTATTTTGTCCATTAGATCGAAAGATCTGAGAAATAAAAAGCTCATACATTTAGCCTCCTATAGACCCTCCCCTCGAAGATATCAGGACAGAAGTGGTTGAAAGTGGACAAAAGAGACAGATTAAAACACCAAGTGTAAACGGGTATGTCTCCCTCGTCTACTTGTGATCCGATCAACTAAAACTCATCTTAATATCAGGTGTAAACAGGACCATTGACATACATGTATATATACCTTAGAACAGGGGTGTCTAATCCCACTCTTGGAGGACAAATTTTAGCTGGTTCAGGTTTTATTTATGTTATTTATGTTTAATTAGGGTGGCCCTACAGGAGCAGACACCCTGGCAAAGGCATAGAAAAATTTGGTATCATGGATTTTTAGAGATTACCATAAATGTAGACAATTTAGTGTCTATATGAGGAGGAGGTTAAACTTTAAGCAATTCAAAAATGTCCTGGCAGTCATTGCACCTCATCTCAAATGAGCTGTCTGCAGCTGGTGCTGGTGGAAAATATTTTTTACAGGGTGAAATTTTATTCACAAACAGCTTGCTTAAGATTAGCTTTAAATATAGTCATGTGTGTCCAAGTCCATCATTTTCTCTGCTTACATTTCAGTTTGTTACCCATCAACATTTTGCAGAACCACTGACAATACTCCTAGTCCACATATTTTTCCAGCTGTGTGCATTTTGCGATTGTGTAAAGGATTCAACCCGGGTTTTAATCCTGGATTTTTTTTTTGGTGCAAATTGCTGGAAATTATTCAGTGTGAATACAAACAAAGTCAGAATACTAGAAAATACAATCACAGCTTTAGACCCTAGTGATAATACATTGCTAAAATGTGTCTGTGTGAACAAAGGATGCGTGTTGTAGTGATGACAATGGCTCCGTCTGAAATCGTTGGTACTTCTTTTGAGTAAGCTTGTAAGTGTTTTAAATAGGAAGATGTCAAAAACTTTCTTGGAGGTGGGTCTCGACTGCTAAATGTGTAGTATAAATTGGTTGCGTTGTGTCACTTCCAATCATAAATCTTCTCAGGTGGCCTCATGGGATATTCAATTGTCCACTGGATGCACAATTATATTAGCCTGGCAAGCCAGACCTACATCATGATGTTAGGTCTGGCAACTCACCATTGGCACGGCTCAATCCGAGGGGCGGGATAAACAGTTGTCTCTCAAAATCCCTCTGCACGCAATAGGATAGCGCTACAACCAATCAGAGCAACGAAGAAGGCTAGTTGGTATATTAAACTTTTTCCGTAACCAGTCGACAAAACTTTGAACACATCTTTCTTTTTTAAAAATGACTTAAATGTCGTTCTTTGCTCTTTTCTCAAAGAAAAGCTTAACTCCAAACTTAACCGCCAAAGCCGAATCGAAAGACCGCTGTCCGCCAGCAGCAGCAGCCATTCTTTGTTTTCAAGTAGCAGGGAACCGTCGCAACTCTGTCGTCATTATGTTAAGCCCGCCCCGCCTACTCTATACACGATGTGATTGGCCTGACCTGAGTTTGGTTTTTCCAGCTCGAAAGTCAACGGAGAGTTGCTAGACCACACTGGCTGCCAAATAAATTTTGCTGCCGCTAGGGTGCGTCTATATTTCTAGGCTACACTTATATCAGAATCTCAGCACAAACAATCATCCAGGTGCCTTTTGTATACTGTTATATAAATACTGTGAATTTAGACATACTACTCTATGCAATTTCAGATGAAGATTTAAATAAAGATAAACATGGCTAACTAGCGAAGATGATGGAGACCATTTGCATATAGACTCAGAAACGAAAATGAAGATAACATGGCAGCAGTTATACGTAGACCAGGGAGCTACTTGCCATTCGGGAAGACGACAAAATTAACGGTCAGCTTAGTTTCATTTGATTTCATTTGTTTATTTATATAGCACATTTAATGCAAAAGCAGTTGCCCAAGGTGCTTCACAATCACTAATAAAACACAAATAAGAGAAGTACAGAGAAAGAAAAAAAAAAAATCAAAAAAAAAGTTGAAACGATCAGAACAGACAAGATAATGATCAAACACCCATCATGAAGATGCCCAGGAAGTTTTTAGCAGATGTGCTTTTAACATGGCCTTACATTTCGGTGGTGACTTTACTGACCTTATAGAAAGCAGGAGATAATATCAAAATGTTTGGGTCCGACATGGGAAAACGGAGCTTAGTGGTACCACATGCAATGCAGTTGTTTAATGGAACAGAGTAAGGCTTCTTGATGAGAAGTGTTACCTGCACTGTAAAAATAAAAGGTGCCTGGAGGAACCTTTTGGGGTTCTTCACTTCGCCACACCGGCGGAACCGTCTGTAGATCCTCTAGGCACCCTTTAAAAAGGGCCGGTTCTCTGAGGAACCACACAGGTTTCCTGAGGAACTCTTATATTAGGCACTGTGTGGAACCACTTTGGGTGCCTCCAGGAACCAAATTTCATTTTTTTTTTTAATATTTAATTTCATGTTGTTACTATGGTTACCTTTGACTTCTATTATAATAAACAAATTGAACCAAATACAAAATAAGAATTGTTTATTACATATTTGATATTCATTTTTATACATACACTTCCATGCACATGGGGAAAAAAGCTAACTACAGATTAATATCAATGACTACACAAAAAAATAGTATAATACATAAGCAACATGAATAATCAACCATGTATATACAATAGATAAACAAGAAAAGACATCTCAACAAAATGCATGGAAACACATATGTTCCACTAAATAAATCAATGTAAAAAAATTACATTTGAACTAATTAAAAATGAACTAATTTAAAACATTTGTGTTTCAGTACGATGGTTAGTCTGACATCACTGTTTCCAAGTCCAAAAGCTCTATCAGATGCCAAAAACAAACAACAGTGCTAATATACACTCATTGTGCTGTAACCTTTATCTCTATACTGAAATCTCTGATGGTTAGTTATTCAGCTATTTTGAATCATAAAATGTTTAAGTCTGGGATGCCATTAGACTGGAGACTGTAATGTACACTATGGCTTTTGAAAAGCTTAAATGTGTGACTTGAATCAACAGTGTTCATAAATGGTTGTTGAGTATTCTCATGAAACAAGATAGAGGAAGTAGAAGTAGAGGCTTCGACCCGAAACAGAGTTAAGGTGCAGTAAAATGATCTGTTGTTCTGTGAATGTTCACTGGTGAATTCAGTCATTTCAATATGAATTCACACGATCAGCAATTTTGTTTGTGGTCAAAAATGTCACTATGGGACCAAGTTGGTGTGAGATACTTAATGAGTTAGAAAAGTGAAAAGGTACAGCATCGTTTTCCGTTTGTTTTTCCTCTTTTCTGGTGGATGGTCCAGGCACTTCGATGATTTTCAGGTCTACAGGAGGATTTTTATTCTTGGTCAAACTTGTATTTCAGCTTACCGAGATCCCTGCAAAGTACAAAATTTACTGTTAGTAATGTTATTAAAGTGATAGTTGTGAAATTTAAATAATTTCCTCAGCCTTGTGACGTTCCAAACCTGTTTGACTTTCTGTCTGTGGAACCCAAAAGCAGATCTCAGGCATAATGCAACCCCAGTCACCGATCGCTTACACTGCATGAAACACAAGCAGAAAACAAATGTGTAAATCATTCATGAAACCATTCTTATGTACTCTTGTCTAGTTCAATTCAATGCAACAATTTATATAAAAATGGTTAAGCTCCAAAAATGTCCCAGAAAAGATCCTAAAAATAATCAATGAGTTCACAACTCATGTGTTATGGGTTGTGTTGCAAGTCTTCTGAAGCCTAATTGCTTTTTCCTATTTATTTATTTTTTTGTCAAAAAAGACTAAACTTGAAGTTATAATTCAGAGTTAAAATGTCTATAGCATTTTTTGTGAATCAAACCTGTGATATTATTTTTCTGAGTAACATGAATGAGATTTGAGATCATGAGAAAAGATTTTCAGAGAATAACTGATTAAAAAACACAAGTACACAGTCAAACAATACAATTTCACACAGAGAAAGTTCATAGTAATAAAGTACTTGCATGTGGTGCAGGTAACTTACTGTAATTCAATGTTGCCACTGAAATGTTCAGATTATTTTAGAAATGTACTGGTTGTTCTGGGGAAACAAAAGAACAAAGCTGATTATTCACAACATAATATTTATTGACCAGTAAATGGCTTTAAAATGGTATTTGAGAGAATGAGGGCACCTGTAGTAAGTAAAGTTAGGCTAAACAAAAACAGAGCAAACTATAACCTGTTTTTGTTATTCATAACAAACGCCAAGAATCAGAGAATTTTCTAAATTAGTTAGGCTATATCAGCAATTTGAAGACACAGTTGTACAAAATATGTTGAATTGAATGACTAAATCAATCTAAGACAATAAGTCAATCATTTCCATTTGTTCATTAGATCAACATAAGTTAGTTAGCATCGCGGCTAAAACCTTCATACCAGATACTGTGCAATAAACGAGTGGTAAACACTGTAAAAACGTAGTAATGTATAATAAATTTAGTTTATATAACGTTATATGTGTGTTTAAATATATAGTGAGTAGACTCTGTATTTATATTTATTTGGCGAGTTTACAAACCTTGTAATGGAGAGCCGAACAAACGGCGGAAGCTTTGATGAGAGGAGCCGTTACTTTCCTGATGACGATCAGCTGAGCTTTGGTGCGCGCGAGCAGCGCGAGGATCACTGAAGTGACGACAGCAGAGGAATAGCAGCAGTTTTGTGACAGAATAATACTTTTCTCCTCCTGCTTTTTCTTCTTCATATAATATTATTATTATTTAGTGTTGTTGTTTAAGGTTTAAATGACTTAATAAAATAGGCCTATACTAAATATATGTAAGCTACCCAAGTGAAAAAGACTATAGTTACTGTTAAATGTATTAAAAATGCATTAAAGTATATTTGTATTGTAGGTCTACTAAAAACACACTCAAGTACATTTTTAATACATTTAATAGTACATCTTTTTCACCTGGGTATGTATACTGAATCAAACTTGCCTATAATAATAATAATAATAAAAATGCATTAAAGTAGGCTATATTTGTATTGTAGGTCTACTAAAAACACACTCAAGTACATTTTTAATACATTTAATAGTACGTCTTTTTCACCTGGGTATACTGAATCAAACTTAAGTAGCCTATAATAATAATAGGATAATAATAATAATAATAGAATAATAATCTAATTCGGGCCTCACTGAACCATTGGGTTCCTCCAGATGCTGGCTTTAACATAAGAGATCTTCCAGGAACCACTTAAATGTTAAAAGATCTTCCAATAACCCTTTTATCGCATTTAAGTTCCTCTATTTTCCCCCAAAGCACTTCGAGGTCTCATGGTAATGAAAAGGTGACTCCAGAACCTCTGAAGTAAATACAAAGTGCTTAAAGGATCCCATAAGTTCCAGCAAGAACCTCAAAGATTGTCAATGCTCCTCCAGTAACCCTACTATAGGAAAAAGAGCTTTGAGGCACCAAAATTACATTTTGAAGTTCCTTGAGTATCCAACAGGATACTTGAGGCTCCTTTAGTTTTTACAGTGTGGGAATCTCTTTTTAAAAGATGCATATCACAGTCGTTTGAAAGTTTCACTCCCGGAGTTGGGTTCTCTTCAAGTAGCCCTCTCTTTTCAGGGTAAACGCGATGGCAACATGATGCAAAATTGGCTTTGACAGTACATTCAGCTGAATAGATGAGGAGTTAGTCAAAACCAGGAGTCAAGGGTAAAAATACAGCTGCACTGGCCTTGACATAACTCACCGCAAGAAACATCTGCATGCTGAGTTTGAACATGCCACTTATCTTCACATGCACATTTTGTATTTTCAACTTATTTGTAGATATCTAGAGAAAGCAGGGTAGCGCAATTAGATCATGCTCACATTTGTGTTGCGGACACTGGCATACCCAAAGAATATTCAGTGGCCAACATTTGTGGCATGCTGATGATCACCTAAGAAAAGAATTTTGACTCATCCCTCAGCTTGTAAAAATGAACGGAAAACGCACTTACTGTCATACTGGACTGTGTAGCGGTGGAAGCTTAGCAGGTCAGTGGGACAAATGGTTTAAAAGCAGAAATGTGAAGCTTGTAGTTTTAAAGCACTTACATGAATTATTTAGTACAAGACATGTTTTTTATTAAGCTATGAAGTTGTTGAGCTGGAACTACTTTTCTAGGTTGGTTCTCTGTGGGTTAAGTTTGCAGAGGCATCATTTACAGATTATAATCACACTACTTTGTGGAAACCTTCAAGTAACTGGGTTCAGTTTTTAAAAATGTACTTTTAAAGTCTTAGTTTACCCAGAACTGTCATTATTTATGCACACCCTCAAAAGGGTCCCTACTGACTTTTATTATGGACAAAATTATTATCATTTTTTTCAAAATATCTTCTCTTTTTGTGTATTTTACAGAAGCAAGCAAGCAAGCCATACCAGTTTGGAATTTTCATCTCTGCTGTGTTAGACTTTGGTAAATTAAAGCATGTCACTGATGCTTCAGTTATTTATTAAGTTGCAAACAATGTAAAATGTTTCTTTAGGTTCAGCCATTTGAAATGTACGTACTGGGAGCAAACTTTTAGTGTACAGTGGAATTAGCTTCATAGTAACAGCCAGGTAGTGTATAAATGTTAAAAATGTTTTATGTCGTCTCTGCATTTTTTCTTCGCCCACATAAGAAACCAGCCCATCTCTTGGCTTTGTCAGCTTTTTTCAAGGGTGCCAGGGTTAGACACTAGCATGCCAGAGGACGCCATGCAAATTACAAAGCATCTCCAAGATTTACTTCATGTGAGGTTGGTTGTTTAGCAGACAGAGCAGCCAAGCTGTAAGAAGAAGATCCAGAGTAATTTATCTCAGCTTTGCATCTTTCCTGTGCTGGTTCACCATAATTAATGGCGTACTGCAGAGTGCTGTCTCCCAAACCGGATAGTTAAGGAATCAAATCATAAGACCTCTATAACCCAGGAAACACAACTCATCACCTCTGACTTCATTTGCCCACCTAATTTGCAGATGATTTTCCACCAATTTTTCAAGTTGAATAAGCACATAAGTTAAATTTAATACTTATGGATGTAGTGAAACTGAAGCCGGGTTTACACTACGATTTTGGCCACGATTTGGCCGTCTGAGACAAATTTTGTGAATCCTAACAGATTCCTATGATCCTAGGCCAAAGTCTTTTATCACTAGTTTAGCATGTTCGCAGACAGCCGATTGATGGCCATTGCAATAAAATTTTACCTCCAACTAAATTCTGGCAGTGTCAGAAGTTGAGGTGCAATGCTGCAGTTTGGCTCCACATGCTCCACCATCTTCGTTTTATCCAGTTTTCTTTTCAAGAAAAGCCAATATCAAAATTAACGCAAGAGATTGTTTTTGTTTGCTAGCCACCATTTCTTACCCGCATGTAAATGCAGCTCACGTCACTGAACTACGTCACAGATTGATGATGTAAAACTCTGGACGAGTCTTCTTGCATGCGTCCGTTTTGACTGTCATAGAGTCTGACATTATGACAACTGAGATCCTACAGTGTGACATGGCTTCAAGCAGGAATCATGTTCGTACAGTTTGACAAGCAACATACGTAAAGGACTATTATAAATCATATAGTGTGCACCCGGCTACTAAAAATAAACAACTTCAACAAGAACAAATTCATTGTCTTTTTTTATTGAGGCGAACAGCCCAAAACAGTCTTCTATTCATCAACAGTTCAAAAATTGTGCACATTCATAACCAGAGATAATGCTAGTTGAACAGTTCAGAAAAGCCAGTTAGCTACAGATATTAGATATTGTTGCACTTAACCTTTTTTTGTAGACTTAATACAGCTTGTCAACACTCAAACTAAATTTAGTGTTGAATGTGGAGTCATTATCTTATGAAACATAGAAACTTCTGCTATATCAGGGTAAGAAACTGCCAACCATTTGACAGATGTAAGATGTTTTATACAATTAAAGAGCAAAATGAGCTACATTTATTTGATTTTTTTTTTAATTATCAAAGAGTGGAAGAAGAAAAAGAAAAATCACATTTTTTGGAATTATTTAACTACACAGAACATTTTAACAGTGAAAAGGTCAATTTATTTTGAAAATATCAATGTTCAGTAGTTAAAACTTGTAGTTTTGAAGATTTTGGGGGGCAGGGCGGAATTTATACAGGTGATCAACACTTAACGTCCCATTGTTGGCATTGTCACGGCAGGGGACTTCAGCGTAGCATCTTCTGCCTTCCACTGTGAGGTAACAGTTTTGATCTGTGTGTAGAACTGAATGCCCTGTGATGGAAAGAATACCAAAATACTTAAGACTAAACAATGACTCAAGATTAGTCATCTTTTTAATACCCTCCCAAAATGACAATGACATCACATGAGAAATGGCAGGTGGCTGGCAAACGTATGCTGGCGAAAGCAATAAACCACTTGTGTCAAAACATGTCAGTCAGTTTTATGACAAACTACAGCTGATGAAATTTTATCCCAAAACAAATTTTAAAGCCAAACTCTGGAGGCAAAACATGGTAAACCAAATGGACCATGTCAACATGTGAACAGATTTGAAATGGTTTATTTGACATCTGGGGAAGATATGACGTGACCAATCATTCTAAAATAATTTATTTTCCCAAGGCAGAAACAAATGTCAACTTCTCAATGTCTCTTTCAATTTGGCAATTATTTTGTTTTGTTTATTTTGTATAATTGAAATGAGTCTTTTCTGTGTTTTATTTAAAAAACTGTTTCTTGTCAAACGTTCTACTTTTCAACCATCTGATTAATTTAAAGGGGTTAAACGCATTGTTTGCGAATTGTCTGCTTGACTTCTGTCTGCTTTTTCCACACAAAAGTTTTAAAATTCCCGTCTTGGAAAGTATCCTAGTAAACATAGTTGGTTATGTCTTAAGTAAACATAAACAGTTGAGAAAGAAGACGCATGTGTAACAGTATCAGTATATTGGATCTATGCATTGTCTTAAAGTGACAGTGGCCTAATATACCTGTGCTTTAATGTTAATCATACAACGGACTCACTGCAAAAAAATTCATTCAATGCTTTTGACAATAACTTTTGTAACTTTAATAAGGATGCATCTTTATTTAATTATACAGTGAAGATTATGCAGTTATTTTACATTTGATTTAATTTCTGTACCTAATTTGTATCAAGTTAGATCTATCTGAAAAGCACAGATTATTTAATTAGCATCTTTGCTCTATGGTCTTTATTTGTGCTATTGCTTGTGGTTTAATTATTTGTTATTATTTTATTACAGATGGTTTACTTGACTTAGTGTTTGAAATGTATATCCAGTGTATATTATATAGTGTATATATATCCAGTGATGAATACTTACTTGCTTTCCATAGAAGTTCGTGTCCCCTCTGAAGGAGCCTCTGGAACCGGTGAATGAAAACATGGGCAGCGGGACGGGGATTGGTACATTAACTCCAATCTGTAAAAGGAGCAGCATATTAACACACGTCTCAGAGGTCAGCTGTGTTTGCCCTCTTGAGCAGTCATGTTCACTGCATCTCACATATCTGACACACTCACACCCTGATGACAGTTAAGACAACAGCGTACCCGTCAGACGCAAATGCATTTTTGTCTGCCGCAGAAAGCTGTATGCTTTCCTCACGTCGCTAGACACCATGTGGGAGTGACGGTTTGTAAATTCTATACATTACCTCTTGACGTTCGTCTCCCTACTCAATGTTAAATTAGAAATCTCACCATACAAGTATAGCTCCAACCTTTCCAGTGTGTACTGAAGAGCTTGCCTACTGCGCTTCAATGTCAATGTAGCAATTAAAGTCCAGAAATAGGAGTTTAACATAACTACAGTTTAAATGTAGTGTTAACCTTTACTAGATAGCAAGCGAAAACAGGATAATCATCCCAGTGGATTTCGTTTCTTTTTTCTGACATGGGTTTCTTCCACTATGAACATCTGCCTTGTGGATTGTAAAAATAACCCTAAACTTTCTTAAAAACCTGCTAACGTCTAACATGCTTGTTTCAAAGAATTGTAATTTTTTTTCTAAAAGTAAAGTAAATTCCCTCCACAGTGTAATTTCCAAAGTTTAATAGCTTTCTGTAATGGAAATGACATTTTTGGAACAAAATGGCCGACTCCTTTTTTTTTTGCTAATTTCATAGCCAGCCTTTTTCTGTATCCTGAATACACACAATCACAGACTCCTCAGCACAGACCCCTATGGCGAGCAATGAACCCACCATGCCAGGACCTGCTAGGACCACAACGTAGTTTCATCATGTTTACAGTCATTGATATGCTATTCGTCCACTACAGGCAAAACTGCAGCCCTGCCGGACAGACTACAACTCCCACCTAATGATGGCTTGCCGATATCTATCCACAATCTGACTTGTGACGAAGCCTGGAATCATAAATCACATCATGTTCGTTTATTTGGCCAGAGGAGAACTGGCCTCCTCCTGACTGAGCCTGGTTTCTCCAAAGGTTTTTTTTCCTCCATTTCGGTCACCTAATGGAGTTCCTAATGGGTTCCTTGCCACTGTCACCTCTGGCTTGCTTAGTTGAGGTTTAAACAACACCTAGGGTATGCTCACACTTGTAGTTCGGTTCGCTTGGTTTGTTTGGTCTGGACAAAAAAAACAAAAAACACAACAACATTCAGTTCTGGGCTACTTAACATTCACATTGGCATTTTAACACCGACCCTAAAGACATAGGGATATGTTCACATCCTGATTGGTTGGCTTTTATTATGTATATTTCGTGACAGAACTGACTGTGTTCTGGGCTAAATGCGCTCGTTGTATGTGCGTAGCCGACATATGATGGTATTTTGACCAGCTGAGAACTCGTGAAGAGCTTATAAAATGTGTAAAGGAGTCAAAACAGTGGCAGGAATCGCTCCATCACACTCACAAACGAAGATCTGCTGACGCGGTTCTGATGCCTGTACCGACTATGACGAGAAAAAACACGTATACTTGAGCATTCTGTCCTTTTTAGGGTCACATCTTGTGACATCATGTCCTATTTTTGGTTAGTTTACATGTCTTTAGTCCATGTTGCGTTCATATTTCAGTCGAACCGCATCAGAGTTGGTTTGGAAGTGGACGAGACCCATCTTTTCAGCGATGTCCGCTTGTTTGGTGGCACCAGGGTTCAGATGGCAGCGTTCACACTAATTCAAATGAACCGCACTAACAGTAATCGCACCAGGGTTCGTTGAAATCAAACCAAGCATGCCAAGTGTGAACACGCCCTTATAATATTCAGGTCATACTGCATTATCCATTTGACTGCACTGACAATACTGGATGAGAACAAAACTTGAACTGAATTGAGATGGACAATGAAACCACTGTTTTCTGCAGAGCTGCATTATAGCTGATTCGACTGATGAATTTTCCATTGAACTAAACTGAATCAACACTGAATAAATACATTACTGTCTTCCGTAGAGCTGCTTATTGCTGAATTGAACTTCTTTCATAATTGATGAACTTTAAATGGTTATTGACACATAAAAGTGCCTGAAGTTGAAGAAACACCCATGCACATCTTTGCTTTGGGAACAAGCTACTGTAGGGCTTCAACAACTGTGTACGGAAAGTGTGGAACAATCAGCTCATTCTATTGAAAGAGTTGACGAGGCAGTCGACACACAACTGAAAGCCACAATCATTTGTTTGTGTACCAGCTGAGAAAAGTAATGGATGCAGAGAATAACTAAACAAAACATTTTGTTTTTGGGATGGGGTGAGGCTGGAAACTGGCAGAGTTTTTTTTTTTTATGCGGTTGCACAATTTGAGCCTTCTGGCCGAAGGTGACTCGTGAGGGAGTGGACGGAGGGAAAAAAAGGCAAAAGGAGGTTCTTGTGTGAGGGGGATTGAGAGGCCAGCTCAGCACATGGCCCGTGCCGTGTACTCCAGCATGTGAATCGCAAACACACGGCATAGCGGCTCGCCACTGGCAAACAAACGGGGTAAAAGGGGGTTGTTTTTTGCATAATCAACAGGTTGCAAGGGATCCCTTTTGAGTTTAATTTCAGACTCAGACCTTTACCAGCTAAATATTTTGGCATAGTGCTGGTTTTAATAAAAAGCACATATTTGCTGTGAACTATTTGTAGTGTGCATGTTTTGTGGTAGCCGCTGTATTTTGTACATTTTAAAATATGTGGCAAACAAGGTAAGTTCAGGAAGGTTTTACATACATTTTTAAAAGAAGGCCTTGTGTTACTTATGGCAGTTAAAGAGACAACACTTGCATATGAAGCGGTCGAGGAGTGGCGCCAAGGGGATTTTACACATTTCATTTACTTCACATTCTAATATTTACTCTAGAGGTGTGTGCCTGGGACTCTTTACCTACAATGGTCTTGTCAAGAGGCTACTTGACATATGGAGGTGCCCGATACGACACAACTGAACATTAACATGTCTACACTGTCTATAAGGAGGGAGTTTTCCAGACGTCCAGAGGTCTCTCAAAGTTCTGACCCTTGCATGCACCCATCTCAGGTCACACAGATACCGTTTCAACAGTGTTAAACAGCACTATCATGGTGGAATAACTGTGTATATAATCAGATACTGATATACCACAATTCACAATTGCATTAATACAAGCATTCCCATTTCCTGCAGTCCAAAAAAAGAACCAGTTCAACCCAATAAGCATAAACTCTAAAACCAGAGTTTCACAATGGGATATCTCTTGTGTTTAGGCTGCAATCCAGTTGAGACAGTTTGATGCATCTCAATGTGTATCATAAACCCATTATTGAAAGAAATATTGAAATATTGTCAATATTGAAAGAAATCTCACCTGACCAACATCAACTTCATGGGTGTATTTACGAGCTGCGGCACCGTTGGTGGTAAAGATGGCAGTTCCGTTGCCATATGGGTTCTTATTGACCATTTTGATGGCTTCATCCAAGCTGTCAGCCCCCAGAACCACCAATACAGGTCCAAATATCTCCTCTGTATAGCACTTCATGTCAGGCTGAAATTGAGGTATCACAAACAGCAGGTGTATAACATTACATAGCCTTTGCATCCTATTGACATGTTCCAACTTCGTCCATATAATGAAAGTCAATAGCTGCGTTTCCACTGTCGGCCAAAAGCTATGAACATGGGGAATACCAGAGACCTCTTGAAGAACTTAGACAAAGCATATACGATTACAATCGTGCCTTTGGACTTAAAAAGCCTTAGAGTTGTTTTGTGCATTCCTTTGATCAAAAATAAATGGAAGCAGGTTTGACTGAATAAGTAGGCTATTGCGTGTCTCTTTTTATGTGCAATAATGATAAATGCAGTATAATTCAGCATGATTAATGTGCACAAATTAATAAATAACTGTCAATGTAACATTTTTATTGTAAATAATGGTAAAATACCAATGCTGGACTCTTCTGTCATGTAATTTTTTTTTTGTGATCTAGCTAGTTTTCAGTCAGCTAGCTACCCCATGCTGGTGAATTGGTGAGGTTGTGTAACGTTGTTCTACAGAGGCGTGTTAAGGGCCGGTTTTAGGGTAGCGCTGTGGGGCTACTGGCCTGACAGTGGATAACACAGCTTGATTTTGGCCTTGCGGCTCAAGGTTACTGGCCCTGCCCGGCACGTTGTTAGCCCTGGCTTGAACTGGCCTAATAGTGGAAAAGCGGTTAATATCTGCGTTTCCACTGTCACTTCCGGGGCTTGATCGGGCCTTACTCGAGGCCAACGGCCAGGATTTTCTGGCCCATCGAATACCTTGGGCCAAAGCGGGCCAGCTCGGGCTAGAGGAGTGGTTACGAACAGAGGCAGAGTCTGGCAGCGCCAGATGATTCTGTCAACATTAAAGACTTTTAAAATAATTTAACTCACTTTCACGTTTGAATGCCTTCTGTTTGTGATCCGATGTGGATTCTGATCACCGTATAAGGTAGAAATATTTATATGCGAATGTATATATATACTTTTGTGAAATAGACCTAACGGTAATTGAATTCTGTGTGACTAATGTGCAATTTTGACAAATTAATTCATTATGATCACTGTATCACTTTTTAAATTGTAAACCTGTGGTAAAGCTTCGATGCTTGGATTTAAAATATTCAAGTAAACAACAAAAATGGCAGCAAACGGTCGCTCTTATCATGTTTATTTTGCGATCACGCTGTTTCCAGTGATTTCTTTCTGATTCGTTTTCTGATAAAACTTCCATTTGTTGGTGAAAAGATGGGTTAGTGTGACATAGTCCCAGAGAGGTGTGTTACGGGCATCGCTGTGGGGCTTCTGGCCCCCGAGGCTATTAGATACAACACCCGTTTAAAGCCCTGGCTCGCACTGGCCCGACAGTGGAAACGCAGCTAATGAGGTCTAAAACGACTCAACCCCATTGAGTTTCATTGTATATATATATAAAAAAAAAAAAAACACACCAAGACATTCTGCACAATATCTTTTATGTTCCAAAGAAGAAAGGCATACAGGTTTGGAGCAACATGAATAAGTGGGATGAACATACGCAAATAGTGGTTCTTACCGTAACATTGCTAATGATGGTTGGTCCTACGAAGTTCCCGTTTTCGTAACCCTTGACCTTCACATTCCTGCCATCAAGCAGCAACTTGGCGCCCTCATCCACACCACTCTGAATAAGGCTGTTCACTCGCTCTTTGGCCTGAGGCGAGATGAGAGGTCCCACATCAGCTCCGGGCTGGTCACCTTACAGAAGAGAACATGGAAAATAACAGAAAAACATAATTAAGGAGTTTTTGCAAAACATACCCAAACCACAGCCATTTCTGATAATAATTAGATTTTTGTTAACATGTTTTTAGTCTTAACTGTCATCATATGTGGCACTTTGAAACGAAAGATGAATGATCACACTATTCATTACATAATGAATGGGCAGGAATCTGATGACCACAAAAACGTGTGAATTCATATGTTAACAATTCAGCGCCCAACCAAGATGCACTCATTTGCTGAATCATTACTGTAGTGAAGATGATTTAGGTGGATAGTTTGCAGAAAATGTTGCGGTTTCCCTTCCAAACAACAATTTACTTGGTTAACCAGAAGTGTAGACTTCCAAAATAATGGAGAAAGGGTTTCTGTGTCGTTTTGTTGGTTTTCGCTGAATAGATGGATGAAGAGGATGACTTTCCTTTAATTTGCCCTTTTTTTACTGGGTTATAACCAAAGGGACTGGCAAACACTGACATATCCATATACACTTGCACACGCATACATGCACACACATGAATAAACACACAGCCACACACACAATTTTAGATACCCTAAGGCCATTTGTCTTAGAGGGCTGTTTTAAGGTTTCAGAATAGCTGCTGCGGTTTAGTTCCTCTGATTACAAAACTTTTTTTTCAAACATTTGATCGGCCCATACTAATTTCTGGTGCCCTTTATACCACAAAATGTGCTTCATCTTTGTGGCATGACCAAGAAAAATAGTGCGTCTCTCCTCTGGGTGAGCTGAACATGTTTTAAGTTGTTCAGGGAGAGGTGTGGTCATGAAGGCATGGGTGGTCTACAAAAAGGCTAAAAAAGAGGGATAGAGCAAAAAAATCAGAGAAAAAAAACAAAAACAGTGAAACTGTGGAAGAGAGACTTTATTCAATGAATATCAGGAAAAAAATATTCTAAGGTGACATTTATGGTACTGTCTATCATAGGCCCTGTTTACACCTGGTATTAAGATGCGTTTTGGTTGATCGGATCACAAGTAGACGAGGGAGACACATACCCATTTACACCTGGTGTTTAAATCCGTCTTTTGTCCACTTTCAACCACTTCTGATTTCTTCAAGGAGAGGGTCTATGGGCGGGTAAATGTATGTGTTTTTTAAGATCTTTCGATCTAATGGGCGCAATAAGCTCATGCAATTTATTTTCGTTTCTGCTCTGACAGCCGCAAGACGACGCTGAACGCTATGAGTGTGTGTTAGAAATCAGGAATGGTGAGAGAACATTGTGCTTGGTATGTTTTTCGTCTTCAAACCAAATTTGGGTCTTCAGCCGACAAAGTTTAAATCCCGTCTGGCTAGCGCGCTTCCCATAATGTTTATGCATAAGGTCAGTAAGTAAGCATAAAGTAGGTATCTTTTGTGGCTGTTCAAACACATTCGACCAAATGAGCGTTTACAATATGAAAGCAATCCGGTCGAATGAGTTTTCGACTACCTCTGGAAGTGGTCAAAAGTGGACAAGCTTAAAACGTTTTTAGACCCCATTTACACCTGTAATCCTGGCTGGAAACGTAAAAAACGGAATTGGTCAATATTCATATCATGTATTCTAACTGGCACGAAAACTTTTTTTTTTAATTAAATTTTATATTATGGGACCCAACAGAACCACAGCCAATCAGAACAAATTTAATGTTTGCAACAAAATCTCATCGGTCCAAAATTATAAGTGACAAACCCTAGGTGGACAATCCTTTTGTCTATTTAGTTTTTTTCCGCATTCTGCTCTGCCTCACACACAGTTGAACATGCAAAACTTTCACATTTACATTCATTTTATCAGACACCGTTATCCAAAGCGGCTTACAAATGAGGAATACAACAAGTGATTCATCTTGAAGGGGCAATAAACATGAGAAATGCTAGTAATATGAAGTTTTGTTCAGAATAGTAAAAGCATAGAAGTAGAATTTGTTTTCTCCAGGATGCAGGTAAGTGCTCACGGAAGAGATGACCATTGTCAGGGATTCGGCTGTCAGGCTAGGGTTGGGAAGATCATTCCACAAGAAAGAGACCGAACGAAACCGTTCTTTCAAAGTAAACTCCACTGCACGTAAGCGCAAACGGACACATTCGGTGCATTCACCAAACCTAGTGGTATTCAATCATAGCAAGTGCAGTTGTCAGGCGGGATGCGGATAGCATGTGCAAACAGGACTATGCTGATGATGAAATTTACATCATGCGCACTGTTCCCAAATGCAGACAAGCAGAGTGGATTTTGGGCTTTATCGTGTTGTGTCTGATTAGGACACTGTGCTCCACGCCTAAATTGGGTGTCAGATTTGTGAGACATACTTGGGTACACCAGGATCAGAACTGAGGAATATAATAAAGCTCAAGTACCTGCATTGACACGGAGACTCTTTGCACGTTCAACTAGCTCAGGCAACCAGTTTTGGGCTTCTCCTATGAGGATTGCAGTGGAAAGTGCCATACATCTCTGACCTGCTGCTCCAAAAGCAGCACCGACCAACTGGTTGAGTGTGTTCTCTTTGTTGGCATCAGGCATCACCACACCGTGATTCTTTGCCCCCTGGTGGACAGAAGAAGCAGCTCTACAGCTTTATCAAAATACAAACTCTAGCACTAGCACAATTGGAAATGGGCAAAGTACAAGTGAGGGAAAAATGCAAAAAACACAGTTTACCATCTTGAATATCTATTAGATTGCAGTTTTGCAAATGAACGTGAATTTTACATTTGAATCTTATGCCAAAGAAATGAAAAGGATTGTGGTAGTGGAGGGGATTGTTATAGGGTTTCAAAAAAGGAAGTGTATCTGCAGTGATAAATCCAAGGCATCTGTAAACTGCTAACTTATACATTTCTACAGTTTAACTTAATTCACTGCTGTGCATCATCTGTGAGTCAGTCATGCTAATTGTGAAAAGTCTGAAAAAGGGGTAATCTAAAATTTCCTTCCCAAATTTTGAGTCAGACTAAAATTGCAGCCTCATTATAGAGGTTAGGAATGAACCAGAATGGTGAAGATTCATTTGTAACCAAACGCTGCCACCATCTGGCCATTCCAGTTGTGCTGAGATACAGCTGCTCGTGAAAGTTACACTGTTTATCGTCACACTACTAAATATTAGTTTATTAACATCACTGCTTTTAGTCAATTACTCCCCTCCCCTTCTTTTAATGAAAGAATCCTGGCCACTCTTTTCTATATAATGAAAACTATCAAGCTTCAAAAAGGGTGCAAAGATACAACAAAAAAATGGTCCATATGGCTTCATGCACTGCAATATATTCCAAGTTGTTATTGACTGACAAATTCTTCTCCAGTGGAACCAACCGATCATTTAGACCAGGGATGGGCAACTTCGGTCTGGCAGAGTTTAGTTTCAACCCTGATAAACTCTCACATGCCTGTAGCTTTCAGCTGTGTCCGAAATCACCCCCATACCAGTGTTCACCAATCTTGGTCCTTAGTTTAGCTCCAATCCCAATTAAACACACCTGAACCAGCTAATCAAGGTCTCACTAGGCATACTAGAAACTCTCAAACAGGTGTGTTGGAGCTGGTTGGAGCTAAACTCTGCAGGACAGCGGCCCTCCAGGACCGAGATTGGTGAACCCTGCCCTATACCCTTAATAAGGCACTATTTAAGGGGACAGCCATTTGTCGCGGTGTCCGAAACTGCGAATGGACGTTATCGAGTGCACTCATTCATTTACTCCCTCAAGTGGACTAAATTAGCAGAGTAATGTAGGGAATAGTGAATGAGGGTATAGGGGATGATTTCGAGCACAGCCCTTGATTAGCTTGTTCAGGTTTGTTTGATTTTAGCTAAACTCTGCAGGACAGTGGCCCTCCTGGACTGAAGTTGCCCATCCCTGATTTAGACGATAAAGACATATGTGAATAGGATGTGAATTTATTTTTCAACAAAATATTTGTTCATCATATTGGAAAGTGCGACCAGGATATTCTTAAAAAAAACTCACATTTCAGATTCCCTGGAAGTAACTAAGTAATATGGATTTGAAACAACATGGATTGAATTAAATTCATTAATTCCTTCATTATTATTTATTCATTGTAATGATGCATTCAGCAGTTTGGAATAAAACATTTCCGTACCATGCGTTCAAGAGAACAAAATTGTCACTTTCTGGGAAACTGGCGCAAAATATCTCTAATAAAACTGAACGTTGCTGCAATCGGTGAAGATACTGGCTCTATTTTCCTCCATCATCATAAATGGCTTGCGTCTCAGAGCGTGCAAACGAAATGCAATAGTCGCTGTCATGTTATCTTGCGTTCGGATGCTGGAGTTTGGGAATCCAGATGCTTTTGGGAGAGAATTAACCCAAATCATTCTGATGACAGACTTTGGCTCAGGAATTTCAGAATGATCAAATCAACACTTGAGATGCTGTACAATGAAACTGATCCGCTGGTTAGTCCAGTTATCCAATCACATCCACTGTTGAGGCAAAGTCACGCTTTTTTTTTTGTTGCGCATTGAGGGATTTATTTAGTAAATGTGTTTCCATCATAGTTTACACGCATGTCTTCTTATCGGATTTAAAAAAAAAAAAGTATCCGCCTCGAGTGAGAGTTTTTTATGTGCATCGTGGCGTTTCAATCCAGCATTTTTTATGCGATATCCCAAAATCCGCATAAAAATAGGTGGATGAAAACATAGCTTGTGTAATTTAACATAAAACCAATGAACTTAAAGAACCTAATGCTAGCTAAAGAACTACTGAATGCCTCTTTAAAGAAGTTAAGACTTTTGGAGAGGATGCTTGAGAATGGTTTTGTTGTTGCTAAATGACACATGCAGTATGGTTTTCTGTGAAATGCATTAACTTCATTTTCAAAACCAACCATGTTGCTCTGCACTCTCTTGCCATTTTTGGAGCCTCTCTCATAGATGTACTCGCCAGCCTGGTTGGAGCCGACGAAACTGATGGCTTTGATGGCGGGATGGTCACAGATGAAGTTCACAGCTATAAAAACACATGAAAAAAATTATAATTTAGTTATCTGCACACATAATCTAGATTATAATGCGGCCAAATTGTAATCCTTCTGCGCAGTTTTCTGTACCGTCATGCTGTCCGTGGATAATGTTTAATGTCCCATCTGGAGCGCCGGCGTCCTGCAGCAGTTTGGCCAGCAACATGGTGCAGCCAGGCACTCTCTCTGAGGGCTTCATTAAATAGGTGTTCCCGCACACCATGCCCATTGGGAACATCCACAGAGGAATCATGGCAGGGAAATTGAAGGGGGCGATACCGGCACATACGCCAATGGGCAACCGGTATGTGTACGTGTCCATGTCTTTAGTGATAGAGGGGAGGGTCTCACCCAGCATAAGAGATGTGATACTACAGGTGTGCTCCACCACCTCTGCAAGATCAACAAACAAATAGAGTAAATAATGTGAAGGCAGACAAACAAAATGTGCAAACAGATATGGGGCTAAAGGCTTTCTTTGGCCCTAACAGCCAACAACACCTCATCTATAGCACTAAAAATTAGGGCTGGGTTTTGACACAAATTTTACAATTCGATTCGATTTCGATTCACAAGCTTGCAATTCGATTCAATTTTGATTCCGATTCGATTCAATTCAATATTGATTTTGGATATCAGGTACAATACATGGCAAATTTTCTCAAGGAAAACAAATCTCTAAACTAATGCTGTAAACTATGGGAGTCAGTTGTAGCCTTCTATAATATTGAAGGTAAAAAATAACTGATTTGTAAACACTTAAATTAAACTTATTTATTTTAATAATAATAAAGTTATATGAAATATAAACATTTAAGTGGTGGCTGTCATAAAAACTTGACAGATTTATTCAAACATGCATTAAATATTGAAGAACATTAAAAATTATAATGAATATGTAATATGGTGCATATATTTAGTAAAATGCTCCTCTCTAGAGTTTTTCTAGCTGACTAACGAGTTTATGGTCACTGGATATGGTTTTTCTGAGGTAAATGTGACGTTACATGACATTGTTTACTAACGTCTTTCCACGGTTGAAACACTGATCGAACGATTCCATGAGACATGATACGAATTTCGATAAGTTGTACTCTATCTTTTAACACACTTTCAGATGCTCATTCATGTTTATTTCGCGCTGTAACTGGGATTATTAAGGCGGAAGAGAAGATCATGTGCTGCTGCTTCTCTTGAGCTGAGCTGCGCCAGAGCGATCTCACGCCACAGCGCCAAAACGGAAATTATGTTTTTGAATTTCGTAAGAAAATGGACATAATTTGAAATCTGAGACTTTGTTTCATATAGGCTATAGCACAAAGATTATTGCGATTTATTTGATGGGATGCACGCTACAATGTTCCATTCATTCATCAACTGAAAACAGGATGACTAGCCTAATCGATTCTTGGGATTTAAGAATCGATATCGTTTCGTAAAAATGAAAATCGATTAAAATCGAGAAATCGATATTTTTTTACCCAGCCCTACTAAAAATGGAATATCACAGGTTTTTTTCAACATTATGACTATTATGTCATGTGATATGTTGGTTTTATTTCTCAGTGTGTATAACAGAAAAAGAAGCATCTTTATAGTAAATTTACTTATGGTGGAAGCTTAGCAGGCAAACATCAGGAAGGTTTAGAAGCAGAAATGAGAAGCTTACACTAACGTTCAAAAGGTTTGGGGTTGGCAAACAATTATGCTTTTGAAAGAATTATCTTATGCTCCATCCAAAAATAAAGTATTAATTGTCCTTTGAGTTGGGATTGCTTTGTTAGACAGGGAAACTTCTTATGTATTACCAATATAATTCCTAATATCCCTATCATCTTGCAGAGTGAATCTTCAACCAGCTCCAAAACGAAGTTTCTAATAAATCCTGAAGACCTTGATTAGCTTGATTAGGTGTGTTTCATTAGGGTTGTTGGAGCCAGATGTGCATTCACACCATGTTGTAAATCGTAACTGTAAAAAGCCTTCACATGCTTGTAGAACTTGCAATTACAATGTGTAAACTCATCATTTTCTGAGAAATATGACTTGTACCACGTGGTGTAAAAACAAAACATTTTTTGATGTTTAGCGCATTTTGGCGTTTTCATCAAACATTTTTTTATGCAATATCCCAAAATGCACATAAAAATAGGTGGATGGAAACAGCTATTGACAATTAGGATCTGCAAGGATAACAAGCCGGTTACTGGTCATGACAGGAGTTAAAAGACTGGACATATCTGGACACACTCAGTGTATTCCATCACACATTTGCAGTGCTTAAGCCTCCTTCATAAGGCTGTTCACTGTAAACGCATCATGTTTGCTTAACATATCATAAAGGATGAGTCAAAATGATTGTCTGTAGTGGCTGCGGTATGGTCATTAGGTTGAAAATAACACCCAATATTCCTTTAAATGTTCTATAGACTTAACTAAAACATTCAGACAGGAATTAACGAACAGAGATTTTACTCAAGAATTGCCACAAGAGACTCACGCAGTCCTCTGAACACATCGCCCTCAGCATCAGCCAGGGTTTTACCCTGCTCCAGGGTTATCAACTTGGCCAGCTCTTTCTGAAACACAAATCAAATCACATATTATACATTTAGCAGGCAGTAGGGCAGAACGATTAATCAAAATAATAATCACAATCACCTCTTTTTCAAAGCTCCATATTTCAATTATTCACATTACAAATCAATAAAGGACTATTAATTGCCACTATCAGTAACCATTTGCATAATTATATTAAATTATAATCCAGTTACTGAAAACAGAACTGGAAATAATCAAATCAAAGGGGTTGAGGTTGAGCAGCAGTCACTTACAATATTGTCTTTAATGAGCTGCTGATAGCGAAGGAAGATCTGCTGGCGGGCCAGGATGGACGTTTCGGACCAGGTGTGGTACGCCCGTGAGCACGAGTCCGCGGCGGCCAACATCTCCTCTTGTGTGGCCTTAGGCACTCGACCAATGACCTCGTTGGTGGCCTGAGGCGAGCACGAGCATTATAATTCAATCACAGAGACAATGCATCTATAAATGATGGTTTGTGCCCATTTTTCTGCAAAGTGCTGATACAGTAGGTCATTCTGCTTGGTTACAAAGGTTGTGCTTTCTTGCTGTTACAAACATTAACATAACACTGAAAAACAACTATTTCTAACACGAGATTCACTCATTCATAGCAATCGAATTATACAAGAATTATATCTAAAAAAAAACTGCTCTAATGAGATATTATTCAGAGTTTCTAGAATATAGAGTGTAAATGCAAAAAAGCAATTATTATTAGCATCTGTTTTCTACTGTGTAAAGCAGATTAGACCAAAGCTCAAGCCCTATTGTGGTAATACTCAGTGAATACTCCTTTTCAAAACCATGAAAACACCAAACAATATGAGTGAATCTGTAGTATATACTGACTGCTGGTATAAGTAAGTAGTGCAGGTGCATGTAGTTTAGTCACATGTGATTAAAACACATTCATCTAATAGGTTTTAACTTGGCCTAAGTGTGCTCGAAGAATGTAATCCATTAAACTGGTGTAGTACATTATCTCTTCCAGTGTAAATTCAGCAAAAGCATTAGATGTCTCTGCTAGTACAGTATGAACTTACAGGATTGTGAATGTCCAACCATTCTGGACTCTTGGATTCTACAAATTTCCCATCAATGAACAACTTGGTGGTAGGCTGAGGAAGGACACAGAGAAAAGTATGTGTAAAAAGCAAACATAAAACACAACTTATAAAAACAAAAACATAGTTATAACGATAATGGTTTGATGCAGAAACACTAGTATATTTTGCTTGTTTTTTTTAAGTGAGAGATGAGGAAATAGCTTAAGGCTGGAATACACTACATGACTTTTGACTCATTTTGGGTAACACTATTTCGATGGACCACTTTAGACATTCTACAAACTATCAGTACCTTTGCATCTACATGTCATCTAGCAGTCATTAGAGTATTAATAGACTGTCTGCTTAATATCTGCTAACTCTTTATTTTGATGCTCACCAACAGACATTACACTCACTATAAATAACTTTGCAACTACATATTCTACTAACCCGAACCTAACAGCATACTAATACTCTAATTAGAGTTAGCTGACATGTAGTTGCAAATTACTTTCATTAGTAGAATGTCTAAAGTGGACCATCGAAATAAAGTGGAACCAATTTCTATCCTGATTTATTTACAGTCTGGAGGACTTGATGCTAGTTGCTGAAAGTCAGAGTCAGTCTACAGATCTGAGTTAAATGATTTCACAGGTAATCGCTCAGACTTCGACTTTATAACTTCAGACTATGATTCCATCCAGCCGGAGGATATCAAACATTTTGATATTTGAAGCGGATGTTAGAATTTATTGTTTTCATTTGTCATGCATCTCCAAGCAACGAAACGCATGAGTTTGTTTTGAACGTCTTCAAAGTCTGGAGTGTGTGATCCTCAGTCGTCCAGTTTTTCTCTGTAATCATTTACAGCAAGTGTATGATGCCTAGTGTTTTAAAATCTTTTCACGTTATCTACACTCTTAGAAATAAAGGTTCTTTATTGGCACTGACATCCACAAAAACAAAATGTTCTTTATAGTGGCAAAAAAAAATGTTTTTAGATTTTTTTAAATGTTCTTCACCCTAATTTTTTTCTTCTTCTATTGCATTACAATAAAATACCCTTTTGGAAACATTATTTTTAAGAGTGTACTGTAGTGTATTCCAGCCTTTACACATAATAAGACTACTGTAGTGTTATTCCTCTCAATAGAGGGAAATAAAAGTCTAGAATGAAAGACTGATTTCTCAAGTCACTGTCAGATCTGAGTCGTACAGTGTTCGTTGGTTCAAGGTTCAGTACAAGTGTGGTGGTCTTCTAAAATGATGAGGCAAAGTTTACATTGTCTACAGGTTAATGGCTTATCGAACACTAATATAGGTTGAAGACCTAGAACGATAAGATATATGAGCAATATTTCCACAATCAAATTGCCTGCTTGGCTCTCATGGTCGCTACTTTTTAGACTGCAATGCATTTGACATATTAGACAACCGTTCTATTAATCCACTTGTTTCTTTTGAGCCCAAACACCCTTTGCACAGATATGTGCTCACATACCCAATGAACTCACCACAGAGGAGGAGGAGTAGCACATGCGTCCCATCTGAAGAGGAACCTGCAGAACAGTACAGGTATTTCATTCATTTACACTATTGTCTCTGGGAAGATAACTTCATTTGATAATGTCAGTCAGTTTATTAAACCTCATATACAGTAAAACTCTTACACTTAACCTGATTCATAGAAAGCACAGATCAGCATTGAAATAAAACGAATGGGTTATGTAGCTTTTAATCAAAGTGTATAATGTGCAAATATCTCTCTTTAAATACAGAGAAGCTGCTTTTCTGATTGCAGCAAATATGATTGATTTAGACTCACTGTAGCTCAAACTTAAACAATAATTAATGCATGAAGTCAAATGCTTTCTAGAACTGTGATAACACGAGTAGCACTATAGCATATGCACAAAAGACCAAGTGAACTGTTGCAAAATTATATTATTTGATAAGAATAAAGGCCATAACTTTGTGGCGATTAGGCGACAAACTTCTTGCCATTTTTAGTGTATTATATATAGAACTGGTTTCAGGGAGGCTACAAAGTATCTGCTCGTGGTGTTTGACCGCTAAGTTGATGTTGCGTAACGTCAAACTCATATTACTTGCATGGTTGTAAAAACAAATGCAATGCTTTTTGTGTTTCTTACCCTCTTCTTTACAACGGAACGCATTAAGGTCGCTGCCATGATGGAATTCGTAGATTAATTTTGTATTCACCCCCCTAATGTGCGTCCAACCCCCGCCAGAGGACGTGTCGTGCACCGCCGAGACCTGCAGCCTGCAGAGGAATCGCCTTTCCTACTGTCACTTTAAGAATGGGCGGGACATAGTCTTCAAATAGCCAATTATATGCCGAATCCAAATACTCCCCCCAAATTCATCAAATCTATTGGTTAGACGTGTAAGAGGATGCACCAATAGCAGTGCGCGTTTGTTGAGAGGCGTTTCTTTGATGACGCAGACAAAGCTCATAGGCTAGAGCTCTGTTGACTAGAAAGTGATAGGGTATTAAACCTGTCAGTTAATTGCATAAAAGAAAGACATGTGACACATTTACGTGATTTGACAATTTTTTTTAACTACGTTATTTTTATTCTTCATTTTTGATACATTTTATTTACTCCACGCCATTTTGCTCGATGAAGTGTTTTCTATTCTGAGGGCAAAATCAAATAAATGCATTGTTTTAAACTACAATGTGCATCGAGGAGTCTGAATCGTTTTAGGATTCGGTTCGTTCGAACGGTTAATTTTTTATATTTAAAAACGATTTACTTGAGCAATGCAGCGCGGCATTTTTAATATATTTTATAGGAATGATTCCAAAAATCGTTAACAGTAAAAAAAAAATAATTCATCCTAAACGGTCCACGAATCGGTCAGAATGAATCCTGAAAAAGAATCGGTTCATAAGAAGGACCGTTTGTGAACCCACCCAGCATCAATAAATGATTCTCAAACAAAGTCCTTTCTTTTCAGGGACCAACAATCTAAATGAGTGCATCAGCTGCACGTGCAATCAAGGTAAACGCACAAATCCCGTATGCTTGCATGAACATTGCAGAGATGATAATGTTGGGAGATGGGAGATGATAGACATCTAAACGCACACACATTTCCAGATGTCTTCCGAAGTCCATTGAAGTTGCTGCTTAGTCACTAAAACCTCAGCCAGGAGGAGGATTTTTGGTGCTGCATCTCATTGGTTGACCAAGTAGTAGTAGTTTTTTCTTGCATAGTTTCAGTAGTTGCAGAACTGATATACTGTATGAATACCATGGAGACACAAGTGAAGGTTTAAATATGTTGTTGCTTATCTTCAATGAATTTATTGTTTATAATGCATTATTTGACTGCTGTTTTTTTGTTCTAGCCTGTTCTTTATGGATACTATAGGAGTTCTTGCTCTTGGAGAGTACGGATAGGTGAGTCTTGAAGACATCAGTTAATTCTATTACTGCATATTTCAAATGTTAGTTTACTCTAATGTGTTTTTAAATATTCCTAGCGTTTGCATTGAAAGGCATTGAATATGAGCAAAAACCAGTAAATCTCATCAAGGATGGTGGACAACAGGTATACTGCAGAAATCTCTGCTCTAGATTGTTAATATTTATCTAGCGTTATCTATACAGGGGCTTTCAAACTGGGGTCCGGGGACCGAAGAGTGCTAGGTGGTCCGTGGAGAATTTAGAGAAAAATGTAATGTATAAAAAAATATTAAAATAACTAAATATATTCAAATGAAGAAATTAAATTTAAATAAATAATACAAATTAGATTAATATAGATATGCTGGTCCTTGGCCTCTAAAAGATTGAAAGCCTCTGATTTATAACATTACATGTTGGCACTAACTCAATTCTCTTAACTGAGTAATCTTCTTCACAAGCTCACAGATCAGTTTAAGGCAATAAATCCAATGCAGCAAGTTCCCGCAGTCACCATCGATGGCATCACGTTGTCTCAGTCGGTGAGAACATGGCTTCTCCTGCTTTGTAGCACACAGAAATGATATGATTTTATGTTAACATTGATTTGTTATTTAACAACACAGTTGGCCATTATCCAGTACATTGAGGAAACTCGGCCAACACCCCGCCTCCTGCCTGCAGACCCAAAGCAGCGAGCTCACGTCCGCATCATTTGTGACATCATCGCATCAGGGATCCAGCCCCTCCAGGTGAGTGAGAGACATGACATCATGAAATGGACGTGTTTCTTCCCTATTGTGAAGTATATCTGAGTGAAACGGCTTTTTGAACAAGAAAAAATGTAGGGCGGGGCTTGATTTTGTTCATTTTGATTGGATGGTTGTGGTTTGTTATTGCTGTGATGTCATATGAGTGACAGGTTGATCCCGCCCTCATGCCAGTAAACGTGTCATCAGAGAACAGAAGAGATGCTGCAAGAGGGAGGGGAAGTTATTTTGATTATGATTATGAGGGTACATGAATTAAAAAAAATAACGACGTGGTTGGATAAATCATTCATTATAAATACCGTAATATTCCTTTGAAAAATAAGAATGGTCCAATCACATAGAAAAGTTAACACTTCTCCTCTACAAGCGAATATTGCGTCAGTGCTTTATTTAGAAAATGTCAGTCAAACATTAACAAAACCCTTTATTTTTAATGATGCTATATTTCAGAATCTCTATGTGATCCAGAAAATTGGAGCAGAGAAGGTACAGTGGGCTCAACATTTCATCAACCGAGGATTCGAGGGTGAGTTTTTTCATGAAGGACTTTTAAATGCAGTGACATCTTCTTGCTGTCATATAAACCGTCAGGGGCCTGTACCATGATGGTAGCTGAACAAACTCAGGGTTGCAGGATTAGTTTCGAGTTGACAAAACCAAACCAATCCAACCAGGCTTTGTTGGTACCATGATGCTGATCATCAACTTTCTTTGTCAACTCAGGCTTGAAGTTTAGTAGTTTAGGTGTGACATCAGTAGCGAACAGCCAATCACATGCTGAGAAAGAGTGAAACTCATCCAAAACTCATTGAAATTAATTTCTCGCGACAATTGTCTTTAAAAATAATTTGCTATGTAGTGATCTTTAATTTGGAGTGACTATTGCATCAGACATGTGTCACTTTGCTCACAGCTGATTGGTCCAAGTTCATTTTGCAACCTCTTACCTGGAACATCACCTGACCCGGACCAGGTTAGGCGTGAAGCGCGAGATACTATGGCGATGAACACTGCTAAAAGCCAAACCACTTTCATGGTGCCTAAAACCCAGGGTTGGCGCAAACTAAAGTGAAACACACCTGGCTAGCCACTTAAACCGGCTTCATGGTACAGGCTCCAGGTTATTTGTTTTTATCTTTGATCCAATTACTCTCCTAACATGCTAACTAATTGCTTTAATTATTTGAAGCTCTGGAGCCTATCCTGAAGCAGACAGCAGGAAAATACTGTGTGGGTGATGAGGTAATAATACTTTACCAAATGTAATCAAAAGAAATCGCAGTATATGATATATTCAAATCTTTGGGGTTGGTAAGATTTTTAATGTTTTTGTAATAAGTCTCTTATGCTCTCCAAGGCTGCATTTATTTGATTAAAACTACTGTAAAATCCATAATATTGTGACATTATTACAATTTAAAATACCTGTTTTCTGTTTTAATGTTTAAATATAATTTTTCCTTGCTGAATCAAAGTATTATTATTATTATTTTTTAATCTTACAGACCCCACACTTTTAAACAGTGATGAATGAGAATTATAAATTCAACTTATATTCATGGTGTTATTACACTATTCATCCTCTAGATATCCATGGCAGATATTTGTCTTGTGCCTCAAGTCTACAACGCTGAGAGGTAAGACACGTCTCTTTAAAGCTAACATTATAACATATATATGTGCAGCGGTCAGGTTCCGGAAGTAAAAACTCCATTCAGTCTCTCCATAGGGAAAATTATTTTTAATGATAAATGATAAACCTTTAAAGACAGCCCTACTGTAAGCTACTATTTGCTTCTGTTGAAGCTGTTAGCCTGCATTATTTCAACTTAGTTTTACAATAATCATGTTTAAGAGCAGATTAGCTTGTTTAACAGCAGAATACTACATTAACCATGAAGCTGTACAGAAAATTCCTCCAATCAGACAGTTGAAACAAGCAAAACGTACCAAAAGAAATCTTTCCCATGAAGCACTGCGAAAGAATGATGTAACCTCTTTAAAACAGTCTTCCTACGCTCTCAAAACACTTATATTTACAAATAAACAAATATTTGAATATATATACTGTATACATATTTTGCGATAAACGTAAAATATATTGTGTGTGCGTATATATATATATATATATATATATATATATATATATATATATATATATATATATATATATATATATATATATATATATATATAGTGGCATTCTGAAATATGGCAAACTTTGATTTTTTTTATAAATCAAACATCAGTTCATGTCCCAGTTACATTGAATGTTGTCAAATTTTCCTGGTTAAACATTACATTCAAAAAGAGACCAAATACAATTCTGTTTTGTATTTTTACATTGACAATGTTATTAATGTTCTATTTATTAAAACCAAGTATAAATCTCAAGTTAGTGTTTTTAAGCATTATTACATCTAAAATAATAACTAGAGGCAGTAACAATTTAAACATTTTATTTGTGAACTGATGTGCAAGTCAACTTGTGTTCATCGGTCATCTAGCTCAGTAAACACTGCTCACAGGCGAAGATGAAACTTTAATTTCACCCAGCGGATTGATCATTAAGAAAACCCCACAGTAATCATGTTTTTAGTCCATTTCAAGTTTGATTTTGATGTGATATCACTGCTATTTTTGCAGTGGTTTACTTGCCTTTTAATTAGTCTTTTCATTAACACCGTATTGTTATATATGCATGGTTTTATTTCAATCCATTTATTTGAGGCACTGCCTCCCTTGCCTCATTTTTAATTGAGAAGTGTTATATTTCTCCATCGTTTTTAATTCGATTATGCGGTTCACAATGCTTCATGGGATTGTAGTTCTTTACCTCACTAAAGCTGTTAAAACTATTGTACCCGTCGTCTTATCCAATTTTCAATTTTTTGTTGTTGCTTCATATCAAAGTGTGTAATGTTTCTTATTCAACTCGTAGCTGCTGGACTTGGATCATGGCTTATAGCGCTTTATCGAAGATTTTTTTTTTAATTCCTATGGGAAAAAAATACTTCCTGGACCAATGCCACTAAAAAAAGTGGACGGCCGCTGTTACACTTTAGACTTTAGCTAAACACAAACATTAAATGTAAATTCTACCATCCTTTAGGTTCAAGGTGGATATGTCCCAGTTCCCTACTATCAGACGATTAAACCAGACCTTAATTGAGATCGATGCTTTCAAAGCCAGTCATCCATCACGTCAGCCTGATACGCCTGATGATGTGCAGGCATAACTTTCTAATGATCCATGCTGAAATCAATAAATTGCTTTAATAAACAGTTGTGAGACTCTTCATTAAAAAGTTAAGACAGTTCAGATTCTTTTTTTCGCAAAGTACTGCATTTATTGCTTTGGTGAAAAGTCTAGATTTGCTTTTAGTAACTTTCAGACATCCATGAACAAGAGATGAGCTGTACATGCCAGTGACTTAAAGGAAAATGTGCGAGTACAACGTCAAACGTACAAAAATACAAACGTGAAAACGTGTAAAATACGTGCAAACCAAGAGAAAACATTTATTGCACAAAAATACATTGAGTCTCTGAATGTACTAAATACAAATCTGAACTACACATGTAAGTGAGTGAAGCCTTTGCTTGCTTTGAAGGAGATTATAAAAACAGTAGCTGTAAAACAGCTGTTCATGCTAAAACTGCAACAATGCAACGTTTAAAAAAAACAAACGATAAAAGTGCTTCTTATATTCCAATTTTTTACATTTTCCTGTAAAACCCTACATTCATTTCTTAGACGGAAAAAAATCCTGTAGTCCCTGATCCTAAACACGGAGTTCAACCGTGCATTTAACGGTGTCATTATAAAATGTTCCTGAACAGTCGGACCCTCCAAACACTAGGATGTTACACTGGAGAGAGAGACGGTTGCCATGACGCCGATCCCTCGCATCCCTCGGGTCTGAAGATAAAGCCTTCGTACAAGCCAGGCTTATCAGACTGTGGCCTGCGCGAGGCTTAGAGCAAAGCAATGGGGACACCACTGATGTCCAGGAGCTGGTATCTGCAAACACGCATCCGTTTAGATCAAACCTGTCAGACTAATAACGGCAAAGCCTTGTAAAGAACCAATCAATGATTCGGGACATTTGGTGCATGTCTGTTAGCTTTGAGACCATCTATATCAGGGGTATTCAATTAAAGTTACAAGAGGTCCGGCGGAGCTCTGGACAATACTTAAAAAAAATAGAAAAATTATATATATATATATATATAACAACTCATGTTGTTCCAACCTGTGGAACACAAATTAAGATATTTTTGATGAAATCTGAGAGCTGGATCACTCCTCCATAGGCTTCTATGGGATCGAAACTTGCCGGACCAGAAAAGTTAGTAAAGACATCGTTAAAGCTGTCATCATCAGCATAATTTTAAAACCAATTCACAAGTTGGTTGGTACTTTTAGGTATTTAAACATTAATTAGATATACACTGCCCAGCCTAAAAAAAGTCGCTGTTTGGATTTAAATATGCAAATACTTCAGTCTATAATTGGATCAGTATTGCAGTGATTATTATGTTTCTAGCATGTTATATGTTTGCCAACAATTCTTCCAACCCTAATTGATGGAGTGTGTAGCTTTTCATTTCTTAAACAACCAGGTATGAATACACATCATGGCCATATTCCAGGATGACAATGTCAAGGTTCATCAGGCTCAAATTGTGAAAGAATGGTTGGGCATGAATCATCATTTTTTTCACACATGAATTGGCACCTTAAATTCATTGAAAGTCTTTAGGATGTGCTGGAGGAGACTTAACAGAGCGCTGGACTCTTGCACTTTCAATACAAGATCTTGACTGAAGTCAACAGTGATCCAAACAGTGACACTTTTTTGGCCGGGCAGTGTAGATATTTGTATAGTACTTCATGTAGTCAGTTAGGGAATGACAGACCTATGTTAAAGAGATGGAGGTCCTGTAGGGCTCCTATAGCACTGCAGCCTCCGCTGATCAGCACCCTGTTGTCAGACACGGGTAGAGCAGCGTGAAACCTGCACAGTTGAATCAAGTAGAAAAAAAAACTTCAGTCTTCACTTCAATACACATGCACAGCACACAAGCTTACTCAGTGAAGGATTTCTAAATAGTTAAAAAAGGAATTTTACTTATTTTAACCATCAACGTATTCTAAAGTTCTTTAAAAATAAGTTGTGATGGTTTGAAGAGCCTTCATAATTTAAAGTCTTACCCACGAGCCAATGGTGGCATGTTTTCGTACTTCACAGCTGTGTATTCCATGAAGCCTTTTCCACAAGAAAGAAAAGACTTAGTATTCGAGACTGGGATAATATGAACAACAGCAGACAGCGAATACCAGAAGATGCCCATGTGCTCCGGGTCATTACCGAGATCCAGGATGTGAAGATCGTTGAGGTAGGTCGCGGTTTTTCTCCCACCAAAAATGATCATCTTGTTGGACAGCAATGTGTTGGAGTGCCTGATATACACATCAACATTTTGAAGAATGTTGGCAACCAGAAAGTTGACGGTAGCCACTGACTTCCATAGTATTTTTTTTCCTACTATGGAAACCAATGGGTACCGTTCAACTGTCTGGTTACCAACATTCTTCAAAATATATTTTGTTTTCAACAGAAGAAAGAAACTCATACAGGTTAGGAACAACTTGAAAGTGAGTAAATGACGACAATTACATTTGGGTGAACTATCCCTTCTAATTCAATATGGCGTCTAACCTGACTGAGGTCTATAGCAAATCTCAACAGCTCGGCAAAATATAAACTACATTATTGCCTAGCGATGTATTTTGCTGCTACATAAACAATCAGGCAGTTGAGATTTGCTATATACTGAAGTATATCACTTTATGTGAGCATACTGTATGTGGAAAAAGTAGGATAAATCAGACTGATCCAGTTCCCGTAGAAGCTTGTTTCCACCACAGAATGAAAAAAAAAAAAGGTTAATGGGACTTCTCAAAAATACGGGGTTTTTTTTCTTGCAATTGTGAGTTATAAAGTAAAAATAGTGAGAAATAAACTCTTTATCTCACAATTTTTCTTCATTTATTTCTCACTACTCAGACTTTATAACTTGTAATCGCAAGTTTATACCTTGCAATTCTGACTGTGACGTATAAATAGTAATAGTAACATCTCAAAATTGTGAGATGAGTCAAAATGACCTTTTTTTATGTTTTATTCCATGATGGAAACAAGCTTCAATAGGTTCCCAAGTCACTGAATGTTGTATGGACTACTTTTATGAAGATTAGGAAGAGGAAGAAAGGAAAAAGAGGAAGTTAACTCCTTACCCAAACCTGGGCAGAGGACGGTCACCCTCCACAATCGGCTGATACCACAGACCATGTTCTGGGTTGAAGATGTATAACGCGTTACTGCACTCCTTGCCTTCAGGACATCGGCTGGGCTGCAACCCTCCAAATACATACAACTCCTTCTTATAGACTGTGCCACTGTGGTAGGCCAATGACGGGATATTTCCCTTTGCCTATCCGAACCCAAAGGTGACACACAGTATGCAGAAACCAAATGATCATGTTACACAACACATACACAAATCCTAAAAGAATTGCCTGTTATTACTGAAATAAATGATCCAATACTCACAGAAACAAGCTTCCACTTCCATGTTATAGTGTCCAGTACATAAATATCACTGTACCGCTGGCCGTCTCTCAGACCACCGTACACATAGATGACTTTAGACTCAGGATCAAAGGTTGCAGAGTGACCTTGTGAGCTTGGTGGACTGACCTCAGATGATGCGACGTCCATGGGGAACCAGAAATCATTGTCTGAGAATTACCATTACAGGCATGTTAAAGGTACATTGCAGTTATTAGTATGAAACAATTTAATTTTTTAAATAAATAAATATTTTAAAAAAATATTAAATGTTTTAATAATTGTATACAATAATATTTATAGGATTTATACAAATTATATTAACAAACCAATTAATCTAAACCAAACATTTCTTAAAAGGAAATTTTCAAAATTCTTCCCTTTGTGGTAAGAAACTTATATAGTTAATTTAGAAATAATAAGGTAATAATTCCATATAATAAAAATGCTTACATTAATTACACAATGCATATTTGTAAAAAACAAAAACAAAAAATTACAGGTACATCGATAGATTTACTGTTTAACGTACCAATCTCCAGTTTCCATATAGAGTCTTTACAATTGGCCTGGTCATCAGCCTCTCCACCAATCAGAATGGCCGTTTCAGGATCACTCAGACACATTGCGTGGCTCCAGCGCTTTGATGGACAGACTGAGTAATAAATAAAACACTTTAGGGTTAGCGGTTTTGAGATTTTAATGCCATGTCAGCAGCTAAGGCCATTCTCATGGTCACTTTCTACCAATTACATGGGATATTTGAATAAAATAAAATCAAAAGATTAGAAAATTACATATTTTTTATTGTACTTTTTATGGGCAATAGATTACCTTGGCAAACACCAGTAATTATTGACAGTTAAACATGTCATTTTCTTTTCAAAATGTCAACATATTATAATATTTCAAAATATTACACACATTTGGGTTCTCATTGTGATACAAAAGATTTATAGTTTATGTAGTAAAAATCATTTCAATAATTATATCAATAACTAATTCTGAAACTATCACAATGTAACATTAAAAATTCCAAGTGTGTAAATAAACATGAGTGATGTTTCATTTGAGCAGAGGAATGAGCCTTTACCAGCCCTGCAACTCTTCACACGTTTGACGGTCGTCTCGTCCTCTAAATCTATTGCAGACATTTTACAAAGTTTGCGTTTCTTCGGGCTTGAAACTTGCTTTGGATCCCAAGGGCTTTCCGGTTCTTCAGAACTCCAAACATTCCCCTTTATTCCTATAATGGAGCGTCTTGGAGTTTTATCCTTCAAAACCACACAAAGACACAGTAAGTTTAAACATTTGAGAGTCTCTCGCTGCCTGGAGATGATCTACTTGCTGAAGAACTAGTTTGTGGAGGACTCCTTCCTTACCATTGGCCACACACCCTGAACACTGAGTAGAGTGTTTTCCCGTGTCTCCATTTGGCTTTTGCCCAGCTCCGCACAGCTGACGCTTCCCTCGGGAGGTGATCTCTGGGTGATCTTCATAGAAACACAAGAAGTCATTCTTTCGAGTATTCGTGTAAGTCATGTCTCAAGGTGTTTTTGTAAACCTTATGTCTAAATTCTGAAATCTGATGACTGGTTCAGTTAGAAATGACCTTGTAATCCACTGAAGAACAATGAATGGATCATTTCTCTTAAGTCTTCAGTAAAGCGTGACTCACATCATGACTCTTTCCGCTGCTGAGAAGGGTGCTGGAGGGATTGGAGGAGTGGTTCAGCGCTAGATGTTTCCTCCTGACTCGTGGAGTGCTGCTGATAAAACTGGATCTCACCTTCAAATAGGGCTGGGCGATATGGCCAAAAATATCATACGATATCGATATTTATCACGATATTCATTTACCTTTAACCCTAAAATGTATTCCTTGGGTCTTAAGTGGCCCGGGACGTCATTCACTATCCTCCTCCACAATCATTTTTTAAAGTTAGACATCAACCTTCTTAGTTTTCCTCAATTCATTATAAAAAAAAATAACACGAAAATAATAATAAAAGAATGCCCATTTTCCCATTCATTTTTTGTAAACATTGTATAGGATCACTAACAACCCGAGGTTTGTAACAATGCAAGTATATTTTTTCTGCGCAACAATAATTGAATCTTTGACTGAATAAGTGCAATTCACCTTTATTCCACAAGGTGCCAATGTCTGATACACAATGATGAAGTGACGTTTCATTCAGAGTTAACGCAGGCGGAAAACAAAAGAATAGGAAGTATAATCAGTCGGCTTTCATCAGCGCTAGTTCTTTGGCGTCGGTTTGGTGTGTCCCTACCTACCTTGTAATAAAATTAAAGGCACACTGTGTAGCTTTTCAACCTTCATAATATATTTCCAAGACCCTTGTGATGGTACATCGACTTACAATAGGTTGAATGACACGTCTGCCAGAGCCTGACGGGGTCTGTATCGTTTTTACTGGCACTACGTAACTTCGGGGTTCGGGTAGTAACCAGAGCACAAAAAGAACTACAAAATTCGACTGCTTTACGGCATAGGTCACTTCCCCCACCACTTCCTCAAATTTGGACGTGAGAGGCCAACCAGTGTTTGTTTTCGGCTTTCGTGCGTATGTTTTTGTCGTGGGGGCTGTTTACACCTGGCCACTTCATGCGTTTACTCAGATGGGATAGCTATCCGATCGTGAAAAGACCAGGTGTAAATGCCCTCCGAAACGCATTCAAGACGGATTTGAATCCGATCGCTCAAACCACTTCAGGAGGTGGTCTGGGCCGCATTCCAGACGAAACTAGACAAGTGTAAATGCATCTGGTTGTTGAAACCACATATGTAAATTGTACTCCTCCCAAAAATGCTAAAAAATAAAAAATAAAAAAACGTGTGAGAGCGTGTTATAGGCTATATGTTGCAGATGAGAAGCTGAGCATCTAACGTTATTCATCAAGCCAACGTGCAAACTATCGCAAATCAAAGTGAAAGTAAGTCGCAGACGCTTAACACACAATCATCATCATTAAATGTAAAGAAATGAAATGATCTTACCAGGGCTGTTACTGCTCTCTCTTATTGCGGTTTTTGATTTTGAAATTTTAGCTGATGATCAATAAAATGCAGTTCATATCTGTTGCTTTCGGTGACGTGCACTCCATTAAATCTGCATATCGTGTGGGAATTGAAGATCGGATTTAAATCCGTTTCGCAAAAACACATTTATGTGACCAGGTGTAAATGGAGGGGTATTTACGACAGTGCAAGTATTCCACAGCGACTCTAGGGGTCGCTGTTTGACAAAAACACAATTTCTACACAGTGTGCCTTTAAAATATAACAATTAATTTACAACAAAACATTGAGATGTTGCACAACAGAACTGTATAATAAAACATGGATGAAAAATTATCTTGGCTATATAATTTTCTTTAGAAATATTATTATTACTTTGAGAGGTACATTTTGGTATAAAGTAGTGATCTAATTCTGTCATAATTTCTTGAAGTTAAACCGAACTTCTATTTTGACGGTTTGACGAAGATTTTTCAGTTTTAGTTTCAGTTTCAGTGTGTATTTGACAGTAGTTTTCCTCAAATGCAACAGTTAAAAGTTTGTGAGATGAAGATGCTCTGGAGATGAAGTTCACGTCCTCATGTATTGAGATGCAGAAAATGAGCATCACGTGTGTGGGTTTGTGTATCAGAAGAAACCGCACCGTTCATTCACACAGAGACGCGCAGAAATCACGTATTAGCGACATGCACTGACTGGCTTTTGTCATGTTTATTTCTGTGCCATGTGATTGGCTGTTAGATTAATCCATATTGAGTAAAAATGTCCAGAGCTCATCATCGTTATCGACGTAAGTTTGATCATGATCTCGACATACTGTTTATAATATATGGCTTACAACATCTAAGAGGTTTGTAAAGGATGGATGAGAAAGACAAAAAACAAGACAATCTGCATCAGTGAGAGAAGAGGTTTAAATACCTGTCCAGTGATGCTGAGCAAGACTTTGGCATACACTCCTCTCCTGCCTCTCTGTGTGGCTTCAGTGAGGAGTTCAGGAGTCCAGACTCCCTGCCAGATCAGACACCTTCACAGATAAAGTTTCCCAGACAAAACGTAGGCTGTTAACTGTCAGTGTCCCAGTAGCAGGGCACTTGGTGTGTGTTTTTTATTGCCTAACTTATTGAGTTAGCTTTTAAAATTTTCAGTTTTCATTTGAAGTTTTAGAAAATGTATGTGCTTTTGTCAATTCCATTATTTTTGTTGTTGTTTATATTTCTATGTAGCTATAATTCTTTCTCTTTTTTCCCCCAGTTTTAGTCATTTTAGAACTATTTCACTTAGTTTCCATGGCCAAGTTGCCACGTTTTTTTAGTGTCACAAGTTAAGTTTTTCATCCGATTTGATTTTTTTCATCAATTTTATTTCACCTCTATTTCATTTACTGAAAACTATTTCTAATACTTTTAACAATAACATTGGGATGGATTTAGACCAATCGATTTACTGCAGGGCACTCCTATAATGCGAATGTTCACTGTACTTGCCTGGAGTGAGGTGAAAGAGTCCCGATGACCTGTGATTTGACCTCTGGACCCAGCTGAACCTCCACAGAGATCTCAGTGTCACTGGAGAAGGATGACCATTCCCCTAAACCAAATACTATCAGCTGCTTCGGTAAAGGTAACGGCATCTGAACCTGGTACATCGTACGGTTGACATTTCTAAATGGGGTAAATAAAAAATAAAAAAGGTTTTCATACAGGGAGGTGTCACAAGGGCTATTGGATGGTTGTGGTTTGCAATTGGTGTAATCATGTGAGTGACAGGGATTTTTGATGTTGCTTCCTCCTTTCTGCTGAACACAAAAGATATTTTGAAGAATGTTGGTAACAGTTAATGGGCACCATTGACTTCCATAGAAGGCTATTGAAAAATAATACTATGGAAGTAAATGGGGCCCTATCAACTGCTTAGTTACCTATATTCTTCTAAATATATTTTGTGTTCAGCAGAAAAAAGAAATTCATACAGGTTTGGAACAACTTGAGGATGACTAAATGACAGAATTTTCATTTTTTGGTGAACTATCCCTTTAATCAGTAATAATGATGGACATATTTAGCTACTATTTTTGTAATAAAATTTTTTCTACCCTGATAAATAGTCATTGCTGTAAAATTGTGACACCCTAAACCCCTTCAGGTTTGTTTAATTTTAACCTGCTGCATATAAAAAATTAATATTAGGTCATATAGTGGATCAAATGAAAGCGCCCACCGTATAAACTGACGAGGTGCTTCACGTAAGGACCAGACGGCATAAAAGTGAACTTTGCCCATTCTGTTGATTCAGATTCGGTCAAACTCCTCCAGTGCTCTCGGTGTAAGGCCTGCAGACACTCAGTCACAACAACACAGCCTGTCACGCGCAACCTCTGCTGTATTTATCACCTCCTGTCCTGTCCCACACGCGCCACAGGTGTGACCGATCGGTGGATGACATCAAAGTACCGCGAGAGCAGACGGCTCCGTGTGCTTTCAAGTCGCTCTCGCGGTACTTTGATGCCAAAGTAAGAAAGCAGCGCTGCTTCAAGTCGAACACACCTCTTGATTATGGACTGACAGCTCTGCAAACAACCATTAGGCCTATGAACAAGCAAATACTGTATATTTATATTATAATAATAATAATAATAATAATATTTTTTTTAATTTGTAATGTCTCAGACTCAAAGTACTAGATACATATAATACATACAACATATATATATATATATATATATACACACACACACACACACACACACACACACACACACACACACACACACACACACACATTTTGTGAAAGTAAATAAAAAATGAAAAATCCTGATAACAAAATAAATTAGAAAAATGTTTTAAATAACATTTAAAACAAAAATAAAAATGGGACCTAGGCCTATTACAATGCACAACACTCAGTCATGATCAATTAACATTTCTTATACTAAAAATGTTTGATTATGGAGTGACAGCATAAATAAATACATTAAGATGTGTAATTAAAAAAAGGAATAATCATTGACAGCGAAATAAATATAAAAAAGTCAAGAAAAAATAAATAAGGAACATACTGATACAAACATTCAGTGCAATATTTTGTGATAAATATATGACCAACCCATGGGCTCATGGTAATTTTCACTAAATGTAATCCTGAATTCATTTATTTGTTTATAATTGTCCAAGTTATTTATTTATAAAAAGAGCAATTAGATATAATATTAATATCCTAAATCCTAATCAAACAATATTAAATAAATATTCAAAAATATAAACAATGGCCTTGCAGAAAGTCGAATGATTTAGGATTGTAATGTTGTCTTTATGTCAGTCTAACAGCGCCCTCTATCTAAAATAAGAAAGAATGGCACTTCATTCTAATGTGTAGTGTGATATGACTCAGTACATTATTCTTCGTTTAAGGGGAAATGGTGCATGTGGCCGTTCAAGAACATACCATTTTTAATGCTGAAAAAGCACTTTTTATGGCAACTCTCACAAGGAAGGTGCAGTGTATTATCAGAAGACCAGGAAGGAACCATGAGTCTGGATATGTAACAGGCAGCAAACTGAATTCACCTCAACGTTTATTGTGAACAACACACAGGAAATGAAACAACGAACGAAAAACAAGAAAAGGATAAACATATATCATATACATGTCATACTAAAAGGTAGACGAGCAGAAAAGCACATTGGCAGAATAAAGTAGCCTACCTCAGCAGCACAATGCAACAATCTCTTAAGACATGCAAATAATTTAAGGTACAAAAAGAAATGTTTGCAGCGTGATTTGGTATTCATAATCAAGAAGTCGTCAAGGAAACTAAACGCTATTCCCGCCGGCAGCGCTTATCGTGACATATTGCACGTGATAAGCAAGAAAGCTCTTCCAATGAACTTATCTGAATCATGAAACCTATATACTATAAGTAGTTTTCTAGACGCCTTGGAAAAGAGGCATAAATGTAAATAAAACGTCTTCAACAGGCCACCTGCATTGTGTCTATACAGACCTCAGACAACCCTTAATCAAGCCTGGGACGTGTAAATATTGGATCAGTTATGCAACAAATTAGCTTTTGTGGCAGGAAATGGTTTAAAGTTGCAAACAAGCAGGCTTTAACCATTTGGTGACTGATGTGCTTGCCATCTTACTAGAGTAAGCAACTACAATAAAATCACATGAATATGAGGTTTCAAATACATCTTAACTAGCTGTGGCTTCCAGTGTCTTTCTGGCTGAGACTCAGTATTAGCAGTATGTAAGAAATAGTGTCTGATTTTGCTCAATGGAGGTCTATGTAATATTATATTAGACATAAAACAGCAAGAAAACAACCAAGCAAACAAACAAACAAAAACATGTATATCATTACCTGAATCAACAGTGGCTTCTGCCACGTCACCTGCATTGACTGTCTTTGTTTGCCTTTGAAATGTGTCGAATTGTTTGAAAAGCTTTCGACCCGGTTCACCACCCATATACTTTCCCTGATTAGTTACTCTGTAGTTCCTGATATGTGATGCCACAGTTCTGTTGTGGTGTCAGACAATACAATTATAAAACATATATGGACCTTTTATATGAAATATATAATCTTGCACGTAACATCTTAAAGCCATATATATATATATATTTCAAAGCAAATTTTTGATCTATGATAGGGCTTGGATAAAACGAAAAGCACAAATCAACAATAGCAAGAATTATACAGTGATTGAATACATACAATGATTTTTTTGTTTTTTAAATAAGCACTTGCTTCCTCAGGCACTGTAGTACACCCTGTAGAACAGAGTCTTATTCCGCCACAGCGAGTACGAGTTGTCGAACTTCAGCTGGTATGTGCCGTCTCCTGGGAACTCGTGGCTGCCGCCCTGCACTGCCAGATGACTGTCCTGACGGTACACAGGCAGGATCTCTCCCAAGTTCGAGTTGTTAACTGATTTCGAGCCCTTCTCAACATCTCCTGGAACCACAGGGCCTGTTTGACAAAACAAATGTCCATTTGTCACTGGAGTTTTCCTTACATGCATCTACTTATTTTAAGTTTTGTACAGTAAATCTTTTGGAAAGTCTCTTATGCTCACGGAGGCTGCATTTGTTTGATTAAAAAGACAGTAAAAATAGTAATATTTTGAAATATTATTACAATTTTAAATAATCATTTTCTATTTGAATATATTTTTAAATGTAATTTATTCCTGTGATGCAAAGCTGATTTTTCCAGTCTTCAGTGTCACATGATCCTTCAGAAATCATTCTAATATGCTGATTTGCTGCTCAAAGAACATTTCTTATTATAATCAATGTTGAAAAAAATGCTGTGCTGCTTAATATTTTTGTGAAAACTGTGATACATTTAAGTATTCGAACCGCATTTTAAAAAAACAAATTGTAACAATGTAAAATTGATAAATGTAATGAATCCTTGCTAAATGAAACAATTTTCTTACACTTACGGACCCCAAACTATTGAACAATAGTGCATATAAATGATAAATGTATGCCTATAAATTTTTTCTCATATAATAATAATAATAATATCAAATAATGAGATGAAAATTGGGGGGAGGTTTAAAGGTGAAGTATATGATTTTTAGCGGCATCTAGTGCTGAGGTTGTGAACTGCACCGGTGGCCGACAGGAAGTGATGTCATGTCTGAGACAGCAGAGAGTAGCCAGTTAAACGATGAGGTTTCTTTACAAACATAAATTAAGAAATTATGTTTACTTTATTATTCAGTAAAACGATGTTACTGCGAATATTATTGTTACTTGTTCATCATTGTGTCAGTGTTTTATTCGCTGACTTTAGCTAGCTTCTTTGCACGAAGAACAACATAGTGACGAAACGCGCTCTGTAGTTTGTCCGTTTAGGGCCACTGTAGAAACATGTCAGAAACATTTCAATGTAAGGGTGTACGTAGATAGAAACGGCTCATTCTAAGATAATAAAAACATAACGGTTCATTATGTTAATTGTTAAGAATGTGAATGTGTGAACCTTGAAATGCAATGTAAGTCTCTTTGGATAAAAGCGTCTGCCAAATGCATAAATGTTCACACAGCAGAGGTTTTCAGAGAATGAGGTCCTGAAAGTGTACGGGTGTGTGTTAATAACCGTCTTGTGTGTGAACGTAACCGTATTAAGGTCTCAAATACAGCACTGAAACAGGACAGGAAGTACTCCCTCACCTTCCAGCTCGTCATCTTCATCCTCATCGTCACTGGATTCACTAATGTGGACAGTAATGGCTCGGCTAGTGACTGGTGACCAGTCGAAGTAAACCCCAAAGCCAATGTCATAGCCATCTGTGGCAAACTCCCAGCACACTCGCTTGGCGTCAGGAACAACGGGTACGTGGACAGTCATAATGTCTCCGCGATATACCGTCACCACGCTGTCCTTCTCTTGACGCAGTTTAGTCTTCAGCTCCTTCACTGCCACAGAGGTCCACGTGGAGGCCGGTTTCATCGGAGGAAGAGCTGAAAAGAGAGAAGTGACCGATCAATGAATGTTCGTTCATTTTACACCTTGGGAATATTTGCACAGTAGTGTATGTGTACTCAAATCAGCTCAAAATCATAAGAAAACAAGAAAGTCTATTTTTATGTCTTTATTTTTAGCACAATTAAAGCACATTTCCCCCAAAATTCTCATTACCTGGATACTTTTTAAAGAAATACAAAAAAAAATTATATGTACTGTATATTTATTGAAAATTTTGAATATTTTTGCATTTGAATTAATACATTAATAAAAATTATTTCATTGCATTATTGCACAATAAATTTGCTGCATGACTGCACATTGGTTCACCTGGCAACAACTTAATTCTAAAACAATTTACTTAAATGCAAGACCTTAAATTGCTTATTGTTTTTATTGTTTTTCTTTTTTTTTGTTAAATATGTAGACCTGGCATATTAATAAAAAAAATAATAATTAAGTAGTCATGAGTTGTGCATATATCTGTTTATATTATGTATCAGGGCCGGGCCAGGGCTTTAAACGGGCCGTGCCGGGCTAAAGGCCTCGGGCCAATAGCACCGGGCATGCGTTTCCACTGTCGGGCCAGAAGCTCCACAGCGCTTCACTAAAACACGCCCGTAACACGCCTCTCTAAGACATACGTCACACTAACCCATCATTTCACCAACAAATGGAAGTTTTATCAGAAAACTAATCAGAAATCACTGGAAACAGCGTTGAAAACAAACAAGATAAAAGCGGCCGACTCCCATACAGATATTTTCAGTCAGAGAAACAGAGGAAGCTCCCGAAAAAAAAGTTACTTTAGTTTTTGATAGTCCGGTTTAAAGAGACGAGACGTAGGCTATGACAGATAAAATAAAAACATGACTGTGATAGCCTTTAATATTGGTCTGATTTCTTCAAGCGTTAACTGTTGTTTTTTTTTACTATGCGTATCTTCATAGATATAAACACTAGATGTCGCCTTGTATACGGCAGTTCATTGGAACGAATGCGTCAATAGAGCCGCCATCTTGGAACAGGGGAGCCCCTCCTCTTTAATGCATCAGCGTCAATGTAGGCAAAGGTCTAACGGAAATAAAATCACTATAAATCGTCATGAATGCGATTTTCTAGTTTTTATGGTTCGTTCCAACGGTCAGTCATGTATTTATCATTGAGTCCAGAGGAAATTTAAGTTTTTGATATTAAAGTCCCCGTGAACCGGAAGTTGCAAACGACTTTTCTCCAGTGTTATGACGTATTTCCCAGTGAAACGGAATATTGAACAGAGGGCAGGGTTTTACTCTAGCGCTCCTCCTCTCCATCTCTGCTCATAGCAGACTAACGGTTTGAGGGGAGTGGTTACGCGTTGCCCAAACCAATTCCTCAAACCTACGTCATCAGAGAAGGTCCTCCAATGCAGAGGGGAGGGGCATTTTCAGATTTTGATTAAAGATTACCATGGTAAAAAATTTTTTTTTTTTATATTTTCTTGCACGGATTAATTGTTCACCACAAGACTAGTAATATGCGCTAACAAAGTAAATAGGGTCAATTTTGATTTCATGGGGACTTTAAGATAATTACTTCTTTTTCAAAATATAATGCATAGTGCTAGTAGGCCTACGTTTATTAGTCACATTCTTCCACTTGAGTAAACTTAGAATAAACTATTGCTATATAATACATATATGAATGAGCAAAACTTGGCCACTAAATATTTAATATTCAATTATTTTAATGATCACAATTAAATGTTTAATTTTATTAAATTGAACAAGCGCAACATTCAGCATTCAATCAAATATTCTAAAAGATGTTTTATTAAGAATAATGTTATTTCAACATAATATCTCGTTATTTCGACATAATATGTGTGCGTGCAACAAGCAAGAAGTGCATTTGTAAATCCGGTGACGCGTGCATTGATTTTTATTAATAAACTTCTGACAGTGTCGACTCGGCTGCAGAGATGAAGTTGACGATCGCCATCTCCGTTGTGAACGCGCCTAGAGAGAGAAATGCACATAATGGATCACATAATCAGAGAGTAGCCAAGCTTTTTTCTTTCGTTTTAAATTATTTCGTTTAAAGACTATTTAAGCTTTGTGTATTTGATGTATTTCTCATGTCTGTGTGAGGCATAGGCTGAGTTTCGTTAAGTTAGGATGAGATGCGCTCCAGTTAAAGGTGAACTAAGTAACTTTTTTACCTTAACTGAACAGCTTCGGAGTCATTGGAATGGTTATATTAATTATTTCGGTTTGAATGGTGGTCGTTTCGCACCCCCCTGGTGCCCGTGAGCGGAAAATTCGCACTTGCAACTTTGAGACGGCGGGCCGCCGGCAGCCGCGGCAGGAACTATCGCGTGATATCAGGTCTCGCGATGTAAACAATTGCTTTACGGCCAAAATAAATCTGCTCAAATACTGTCATTATTGCGCTCCCTCACGCTGTCCGAACCCGAATGAAGAAGACGTTTTAAAGAATGTCCCATCTGCTTTGATGTCGTTGATCTGCTAGCCTCTGGTGTCTGAGAATCACCAAAGAGTTTTTACAACAGTGTTGTCAAATATCTATTCCGAAGCTGTGGGGGGAGCTCTAGAGAGAAACCTGCGAGCAAAAAGCGAGAATACAGCGAAGAAATCCCGAAGCTACTGAGTGCTGCTTTAACGTGCAATAAGTAAGTGACCGCGCGGACGCCTCCATGATTATATCAACAAGCAATTTGTTGATGAATAAAATTTATTAAAATTAAGATACAATTTATACAAAACGAAATTCACTTTAAAGAAAGGCTTTAAACAGTTGACATTTTCACAAATTTCAGTGTCCTTCCACACCTGGAAGAATGAATCACAGTTCATTTTCTTCCTCCAAGCAGAGAAATGTACACTGAACTTATAAAAAAACAACTTGACTACTACCATCCACAGAGTAAATGTAATCCCATGCTGTCTGGTTTAGATTTCGTTCGTGTGAACATCCATACGCAGCACAAAAGTCCGGTATCATCCATAAAATTGAAGTATAGGCGGAGATAGCAGCGTTACCTAGCTACTTCCTATGGCAAGACCCCTGTTCAAAGATAACGGCGGTTTTGACGCATGTTTAGAACCCCAAGGCGACATCTAGTGTTTATATCTATGGCGTATCTTCAAGTGTTTACTATGTTTAGCTACTATGGTAACGGCTAGCGCGCATAGTCTTTTGCATCACAAACAGAAGGCATTCAAACATGAACGCGATTTAAATTATTTTATTTTTAAGTCTTTAATGCTGACAGAATCATCCGGCGCTGCCGTCTCCCAACGGTAAACTCCTCCTCTGTTGGTAACCACTCCTCTAGCCCGAGCTGGCCCGCTTTTGCCCAAGGTATTCGACGGGCCAGAAATCCTGGCCGTTGGCCCCGAGTAAGCCCCGATCAAGCCCCGGAAGTGACAGTGGAAACGCGACTGGTCCTGGCACGCACTAGCACGGCCCTGGCCCGACAGTGGAAACGCGGCTAATATCTTTTAAGGCAGCTTTCAACATCCTTTATGCAATCAGAGTCTGAACTTATGTGCTATATAAAACAACTTTTGTACGGCATACTATAAGACCAGGGCCTATATACTGTACACTGCATGCTATTTAAAAAAAAAGCATACCATACAGCACAAAGTAGTCACATGATCGCCTGCCCTATGGTGAATTGGAAGAAAATGCACATATGCTTATTCAGGTAAAGCATGTTTGCGTTGAAAAAAATGAGCAAAAGACATGAGACATGAGTGCAACAGCCAAACACGTTCGCCAAACATAAAAACAACAGGAAAAATAGCGCAATGGAATGCAAAGAACTACTACTGTATGTTTGATATTTCATATTTGCATGATGGTGACAGGCTGAAAGGTGCTGTTATTTTCTGTTTTTACAAAGCATTAACCTATTACTGGTGTTATTGGCTGAGAAATACATAGCTTTTTATATTATTCCTGAGTATATAGGATATGTTTAAGATAAGTTTGTACAATATTTGCCTTCATATTTTCTGCAAAGATATTTGTTTTACATTTACACCATGTTGATCACTTCAGGTGTGGAATAGAACTTTTTTAACAAGATGGTTAATAAAGAGAATTTTACTTGAATCATATTGTAGTTGACCAGTTAAACATAAAAAAAAATTAAATCGAAATCGTGAATTGGTCAATCTTTTGAAAAAAAAAAAAAATCTAGATTTTTGTTTTGCCATATCGCCCAGTCCTATGGTAAGGGGTGTGATATTTCCGAAACACACTGGAAGCGGTTGACCAATCACAACACACTGCTCCAGCTGACCAATCAGAGCACATTGCGCTTTCAAGAAGGAGGAGCTTCATAGAGACAGGAACTAAACAGAGCGTTACTGACGGACAATGTAAAATATGTGAAAAATAATGTGTTTTTAGAACATGCGAGCATTAAAACCTATTCTAGTAGACCCCAAAAACAAAATCAAGGCATAATATGACCTCTTTAAACAATAATGATGTGCACAAATAAATAATTTAGAATAAAAACTGCAATATTCCATAAAAAAAAGAAAAAAAAGAATTGTCGATTTTGATTGCATGGTGACTTTAAAAATGACATGTGTGGCATAGTATTTTAAGGTTATAAATAGCACACAACAAACATCATAAACATATTTTTTTTTCTGACAGCTTCCTTCTCGAGGGGCAATGATGAAACATAATGAGAAGCTTTCCTGTGCTTAGCTTCACCTCTATAATAGGGGATGTACTAACCTTTTTTCTCCCCTGAGTGTGAAGTACTGCTCTCCTGTGTGTCACCCGCTTCTGCCTTCCCCAGAGATGTGCTGGGCTCCTATTGACAACAGCACGATACATACAATCACACAGCACTAAAGCTCACTTATTTATATATACATCGGACAGGCTTGAATGCAATATACCTCAGTAGACTGTGGAGATTCTTTGTTGTTGCTGTTATCGTCCATTTTGCTTTGGTTGTCCGGTTGGATTACTGTCCGGGAAAGGTCTGTGCTTTGAAGACTTCAAATTGACAGTGAGGTTTAAATACCCTTGAACCCTAAAATAACAATTTTTTTAAAACTCATTTAAACATGCACACACCTGTTTAAAGGGTTTGTTTCACAGTTTTTTGACGTTATACCAGGGAAAGAAGAAACAGACAGGGATGAGAGTCTAGATTGAAGCTCTGATGTCTCTAGTTTCTCCATCTCTAGAGCACAAAAAAACATGACATACATAAATCATCACATTCATCACAATACCTAATAAAAACTCACCTGAGGCAGGTAAGAGTTTTTCAGCTGACGAACTGTCTTTCAATGAACTTCATTAAAAAATGAAACAAAATCTACAAGAACAAATAAAATTGGGTTTTTAACAATACATATAGACATCTGTCAATATAAGTAAGGCTGTTGAACTACATTTTGTGCGTAATCGTCATTAACTGACATTGATACGAATCACAGCAACAGTTTTGACACGTCGCGTAACTAAAGTGTCATTCGCCATTAAATCATCAATCTCAGCAGAAGACAAAAAACAGCATAAACCGCATTTGCTTTCAAATCAGACCCACCGTATGTGGTAAACCCACACGTACAGTATTGTTTCATAATATATGTTCATGCTCTTACCTCCGGCGACCCTGTGATGCTGTGGAAGCAACAGTGTTGCTCGCTTGACAAATAACGTTTAACGCCCCAGGAAGTCCGTTCATTTGTAAATACGTAACGTTACTGTATGTGAAGGCAGAAGAGACCAGCCTTTTCTCAATGGCTGCCAGACACAGACAAATATATAATAAAAGTCCTATTAAAAAAATACGACTGTAAACAGTATATAAAAATGCAATAAGAAAGTTTCCTAGGAAATTAAAGAAATGAAGAATTGACTTTTATTAAGCAAGGATGCATTAAACTGATTAAATGTGACAGTAAATACATTTATAATGTTTTAAATGATTTCTGTTTTTAATAAATACTGTTCTTTCTATTTATAAACTATATAAATAGTTATAGTTAGTATAGTTAAGTATATACATTTATGCATACATTATGTGTGTATATGTATGTATATATATATATATATATATATATATATATATATATATATATATATATATATATATATATATATATATATATATATATATATATATATATATATTGATTGGAATTGTGGCTGATATTTAGTAAACAACACTGGGACTGTATCAGCACTGTTTGTATCATTCTAAACAATTTTCATTGGCGGAGAAGAAAGATTCAAAATTATTTTTGTCTGCATATTTTACTATAAATTTAACTTAATAGTAATTACCTTAATTACTTGTTTTTATAACTTTTTGTGTTAAAGCAATATCACAGAGACCTGCAGTACTGAATACCAGCATGACTAGTTCATCTGTACTGCCACACTTAATAGCAGTCAAGCTGATATTTAGTACTACAGTACCTATGCTTATATGACAAAAAATATATTAATCTGTCATCCTTTTCTATTATGATTCTTACTGTCAGATTAACGGTCCTCTAGTGGTTAAAAACAAGACTGCATGCATTTTGAGAAAGAACAGTTTAGTTGTCCTGCGAGACTATTCGAATATGGTTCGATACGATAACCAGTTTAGATGGAAAAGATCTCAAGCTGAAGACATTACTGTAGCTTTACCCATTAATAAACACTTGAAAAAAAATTCAAGCACAGTGTTACAACAACCGTAATGAAATGACCCTTTACAATAGATGATGCTTTACAATCAACTCTGTTAGAGAGCTACAATCTGTTCAATAAAATATCTTACTCTCCTGTTGAGAAATAAAAACACCATCTTCGTGTCGCTTTGCAACATTTCAAATCCCTCACTTCTCGCCATCTCTGAAAAGCCAAGCCAATGTTGATTCTTGTTTTATTACAAGCTCTGTCACAATCTTTTTTTTTTTTTTGCCGGCAGACTCTCCTTTGTTTGGCGTTTGTTTAAAACGAGTGAATCCCCGAAATTTAGTGGCTCAAAGTCAACCTTTCTCTGTCATTGTGACAGCTAACCACACCATACACACACCAAAGTACCCGGAGAAAACCATATGGACAGGTATAAAATATAAACACTTATAACAGGCTTCCCATAGTGAATCAGGGTAAGACAAAACATGTTTTGGAAGGAGGACTGATGATGTATTGCTTTATTTAAATTTTGTTAATTATGAACAAAAAAAGTTACATAGTGTACCTTTGAATCACTCGACAAAATAAATAATTAAAATACACAAAATATATATTATTTTACATTGGTAGCATTACATGTTTTGTGAGATAAGTGAACAGCTCTATTGTTTATTAGCTCTAGTCAATATTTCCTTGATTTGCCTTTTTCTAGTTATCTTGGCACATTGAAATGTACTTGAAATGTACGTTGCCTTGTGTGGCAAAAGTCTGCAGAGGATAAAACACAAATATAGCAGTAAAGCAGCAGGGATTCAGCTGAGCTGACATACTAACTTCTCCCCTGAGTTTAATTAGCACTTATTTAGAGACTTGCACACATCTGCACATACAGTTGGTTAATTATAAACAGATTGAACATGAACACAGGAATTTACACACTGAAACTAAAATGTTGCACAATTAAATTGATTTTTAATTGTGTCTCAGTGAACAAAAATACGTCCTATCCTTCTGCTAGGTTTGAAAATACATTGTAGTACAGGACTGAAATGCAGTCTCGCAAACCTTGATTTCTCAACACCAAATCAGTCAATGGAGTGTCTTTAGTTTGTGCGTCGACCAAATTGATCCACGGAAAAAGGCTGTAAAACAACAGAGACAATGTTATGAACAAAATGATAAAACTTGGTTATATAATAGTCAATATGAATATCAATCAACTACTATGGAAAAGGGTTGTTATTATTAAACTAAATGAATATTAGAAATGTTGCCTTGACAATAAACTGAAATTAGGTGAAGCACTAAAATTATTGACTGATAATGAAGAAAAACAAAAATTAAACTAAAACTGAAATTAAAATAAATCGCAATATTTAAAAATAAATAAAAATAAAATGACAAAAGCACATAATAAAAGAACAAAAAATTAAACTAAAGTTAGCATGAAAGTGTACAAGTAAAAGCTATATTTAACTATAACACAGAATTAAAAAAAGCTCTAGACTCACTCATCGGGTTTATGGGGATCAGATGCGCTGGGTGAATTTACAAAACTGTGATAAGTAAATGTCTTTGTTGAAACAGCGGTCTCAAACAGCTCATTTAGCAGGAGAAGAGTCTTTCCGGACCCCAGTTTGGCAGCCGAGCACATGTTGAGGAGAGCGTAGAGCACAGCTGATACCCATCTCTGATCCAGGAACAGCCCACCTTCAGCAAACACTCAACGTTTACTTAACGGACTCATATAGCACACTATATGAAAACCACACGGTGTTGACTTCACATGACAGATGGATATAGACATCATTTGAGGGGAAATAAAAAGTATGCTGACATGTTACATATGTTACATTTACTTCTACAGTATTAACAGTAAATTATGCATAGTTACATGCAAATAACCCTAAACTAAACCCTAACCTTATAGTAAGTACATGTAGTTAAATTAATATTACTGAGTACTTAAATGTATAATTACACTGTAACAAGTCACCAAGTCAGTGCTCACCAAGGATGTATTTGATTAAAAATACAGTAAAAACTGTAATATTGTGAAATATTATTACAATTTAAAATATTTTTTTTTTTATTAAATTTAAAATTTTAATTTATTCCTGTGATGCAAAGCTGAATTTTCAGCATCATTACTCCAGTCTTCAGTGTCACATGATCCTTCAGAAATCATTATAATATGCTGATTTAATGCTCAAGAAACATTTATTATCAATGTTGTAAACAGTCAATATTTTTGTGGAAACATTGTGATACATTTTCTTTGATGAATAGAACGTTTTTTAAATATTTACTTGGATATTACTATTTTATATATTTAAATATGACAATTTTTGACCGGTTCATGTAAATATGTTAATATTTATAATAATTATAATAATATAAATAATATTATTATGTCTTCATATATTAATGTCTGTAAAAATGACAGATGGTATAAACATTTTAAAGGGGAAACACAAATGTATTGTCAAGGATACTCCTAGTTTTTACACACCATTCATTGAAAGAGGAAGTGATGCCGAAAGCACTTCCTTGTGCTTTAAAGCTGCGGACACTTGATTGTGGAGGAGCCAAATTGTAGTGACATCATCACAAGCCACAAACTCATACTGAGGTTTAATAATAAAACTGTGTTCAAGAAGCATTGCAAGCCTGAAAAAAAAAAAGATTTGAGAAGATCATAAGCTGATGCTTAACTATTGTGTGACATATTGTGGCTATATGTGAAGGTCAATAAACTAATATTTACATAAAATAATAATTTTGCAATAAAATAGAAACACATTATTTATACATTTATTTTAAAATAAAAGAAAAATAACTAACACAGAAATGTTTTATTATAAGTTTCCCTCAAAATCTAAGTTATGGAAGTATAGAGTGCAACAGTTCCCTCTCCCTTTTTCAGGTGCTGGTTCCGGAAGTATCTTTTCCATTCGTTTTTCCAATAGGGATTTTAAAAGAGTCGTCATTTAAGAGTTATAAAAAACTTTGATATATATGAAGCAAAAAAGTTTTAAAAAATTGGACAAAAAGACAAAGGTGCTTAAAGGGTTAGTTCACCCAAAAATGAAAATTCTGTCAGTAATTACTCACCCTCATGTTGTTCCAACCCCGTAAGACCTTCGTTCACCTTCGGAACACAAATTAAGATATTTTTGAGAATACTTTTTGTATACCCCAAAATAATGACTTTATTCCACTATTCATTTCCTTCTCTCTGGGCCTCGAGTCTTTTCACGTAGTATAACTGCGTAGCGCGTCTGTGTTTCACGTCACCACGCATCACACACATGACCAGAGTCGCCCAATAGTGAGCCTACGTGGTGACGTGCAACACAGACGCGCTACGCTAAAACACTACGTGAAAAGACTCAAGGCCCAGAGAGAAGGAAATGAATAGTGGAATAAAGTCGTTATTTGGGGTTTTGCTCGTCGCTTTATAAACTTAAGATTGAGCCACTGGAGTCACTTGGACTATATTAACGATGTCTTTAATGCATTTTCTGGACTGGCAAGTTATAGTCTCTTAGAAGCCTATGGAGGAGTGATCCAGCACTCAGATTTAATCAAAAATATCTTAATTTGTGTTCCGAAGATGAACGAAGGTTTTACGGGGTTGGAACAACATGAGGGTGAGTAATTACTGACAGAATTTTCATTTTTGGGTGAACTAACCCTTTAACAGCTTTAGTGAGGGAAAGAACTACAATCCCATGAAGTATTGCGAACAGCATAATAGAATTTAAAACTATGGAGAAATATGAAACGACTCATTTACGAATATGTATAAAAACAATATATTTTAAGTTTATTGCAAAATATGCATACACAAACACTTCAGTATTTTGAGAGCGTAGAGAGATCGACGTCATTCGCAGTGCTTCATGGGAGTGGGCGGAGCTAAAGAGATCTTCTTTCAGCTCTCCGATTGATGTAATTTTCTGTACAGCATCATGGGTAATGTAGTTTTTCACTAGGAATTCAGCTGTTCCAACATGATTATTTTATCTACTTCTTCAGCAGAAACAAATAGGGCTGTCTTTAGAGTTTTTACTTCCGGAAGCGACCGCTGTACTCTATAACCAAAATCTGACAGAGATTCAATCAACAGATATCAAAGCACAGGAAAGTGCTTTTAGTGGGTATTATTCAAAATAAAGCTAATAATCTGAAGTACCTGTTCAATGGCACTGCTGAGGTGAAACTGTACACAAGACAGTCTGAAGACAGATGGCAGCGAATGTCTGAGCATACTTGAGGAAGATGAGAGGGCAAGACACAGAGGAAGAGCAAGCCTGCCCGTTTAGCCAGTCTGATGTTGTCAAAGTAACACTCAACGCCAAAGTTTGAAATTTCCCCTGTGGATCAATGAAAGAAAAGACAGAATTAACCAGTAGATCTTGATGAAAATACAGGCTTATCGATTAGGGCGCACCAGTCCTACAACGTCAGATGTAAAACCAGGTCTGATTTTAATCTTAAAGGGATAGTTCACCCAAAAATGAAAATTCTGTCAGTAATTACTCACCCTCATGTTGTTCCAACCCCGTAAGACTTTCGTTCATCTTCGGAACACAAATTAAGATATTTTTGATGAAATCTGAGTGCTGGATCACTCCTCCTGCAGGCTTATGGACACCTTAACTTGCTGGCCCAGAAAATGTATTAAAGACATCGTTAATATAGTCCAAGTGACTCCAGTGGCTCAATCTTAAGTTTTTTAAAGCGACGAGAATACTTTTTGTGCGCAAAAACAAACAAAAATAACGACTTTATTCCACTTTTCATCTCCTTCTCTCTGGACCTCGAGTCTTTTTACGTAGTGTTTAAGCGTAGCGCGTCTGTGTTGCACGCTATTACACTACGTAAAAAAAACTCGAGGCCCAGAGAGAAGGAAATGAAAAGTGGAATAAAGTCGTTATTTTTGTTTGTTTTTGCGCACAAAAAGTATTCTCGTCGCTTTATAAACTTAAGATTGAGCCACTGGAGTCACTTGGACTATATTAACAATGTCTTTAATACATTTTCTGGGCCAGCAAGTTATAGTGTCCATAAGCCTGTGGAGGAGTGAGACAACTCTCAGATTTCATCAAAAATATCTTAATTTGTGTTCCGAAGATGAACGAAGGTCTTACGGGGTTGGAACAGCATGAGGGTGAGTAATTACTGACAGAATTTTCATTTTTGGGTGAACTAACCCTTTAATGACAACCAGACTCGGGAGGATTTTTATGAGATGTTGAAGCGAGTGGAAACTGCTCCTGACTGCATCAATAATCACCCTGACAAGAGGACCTGGACCTTCACATGTGTTTCTACAGTAACGCCTGTGCACCATCCTACAGATCAACACACTCACAGATCAGTTCAGTCACACAGTTTTATGACTATGAGAACTGATTCATGTGTAGTTAAGCAGCTTTGATTCAAAAATAAAAGAATTCCTACTAAAGATATTTGTGCACTATGTTTCATTGACATCTTTTAATAATTTAGGGAACAGAATATATGCAACTAGATGAATTTCTACAGTCTTTTAATTAAAAAAATGCATTTAGACTGCAAAAAGTTTGGGGTCAGTATAAGAATTTTTGCCTCTTATGCTCACAACGGCTGCATTTATTAAATTAATCGCGATTAATTGCATCTAACATGTAACAAATGTTTTTGTTTATATAATATATGTGTCAGTGTGTGTATATATTATCACTATATTTAAATATATATTGTATGTGCACACACACACACATTTATGTATGTATAAGGATCTCAATGAGTAAATAGTTAAATTGTACACATTTTCAGTGGTGAAAACAAAAACAAATGTGGGTCACTTTGCATACAGCTGATACTTTTACTTTTAAAGAGCAATGTCTGAAGATCAAATAATGATGAAAGAAATTTAAAAAAGTATTGTTTCCCTCCACCAAAATAACTGTGTGGAACACACTGCACATCTATACTCACTAACCTAAGGTCTCAGGTCTTTTAGTTGAGATGTTGAGGTCGCATGGCTTGAGGTCGGATGAATGCAGGAAAAGCTTTGCCAGCTGTTCGCCCACGTGACCTCCACCCAGAATGCCAACAGACAGATGTGTGTTAGCAGTGCAGCCATTCTCAGCGTTCAGTTTCTTTCTGTGGGAAAATGAACACGATAGTCGACAGTAATAATAAAAAAAAAACGCCGTCTATATGAGATTAACAACATTGCTCGACTGTTCTTACCTTAACAATCTGAAAAGTTCATAGACAAATACAGCATGCGCACAACCACTTACAGTCAGCCCAGCAGATCGACCGCGCAGAAAAAGCAATTCTTTCTCAACTTCACTGAGTCCAGCCTCAAATCCGAGAGAGTTTAAATTAGTAGTGAAGTCCAGCATTTTCATAAAACATTTAACTCGCGGATCGTTAAAGTTACAGGTTTATCGTCGTAAACAAGTCCGGTTTCTATAGTAACTAGTTCAAACTGTGTGAAACTAGAATAATTTACGTGAAGTTTTCAAAATAAAAGTCCCAACGGTAAAATTGGCACTTTATTCAGAATCTAGAACATTTAAATATAGAGACATTTCATGTTCGGAGACCTATGTTGACATGCTGAATGAAAATTTTATTCATAGCAAGTTTATAAAAATAAAATATAAAATAATTCCAACTGAAAAAACAACAACAACAACAACAAATAAACAAAACAGAAAAAAACACTGTACAAGGTATTTATGATACAAATGAAAATTAACACAAATAATTACAATAATGTACAATGTCCCACCCTATAACATTCTTTTGTACACTGTACATTTAACTTCATAAATTGTGTACAACAATATGCCGTAAGAAAAAGATGAATAAAAATGATACAGAAGCAAAACTGTAATCATCATGTATTGTTTTCTTTTCTCAGACTATTACATCACTACTTCAGCCTTTGGAACATTTGCAACTTGCTAGTTTTATTCATTCCCTTCCTTAGAGATGAGAAACTGTCAGTTCATTGCCATAACAATAATGTGCAGTTGAATTGTTCGATACACAAATGCATGGGAGGGAAAAAGTTGAGATCCACCAAGAAAAGAATCTCAGTGATGTGTAAATTTGGTCTGTTTTGGAAGTGATAAAACCAGTAAACTAGACTGCAGTATACTAGACTAGCATTTCACTAAACGCTAAATAGATCGGTTATTTTACAGAAGGCAAAGGGGTATGTCAACTAAATGAGAAACAGCATTTCAGGGTGTCCAGGAAAATTCTGTGCTGTTTTCTTTGTTATTTAACAGTGATCCGATGAACATGGAAACTTTGCCAGGGTGAAATTTGCCTGTAATCTCATTTGGCCAAAGGATTTATTGCAGTAATGGTAGAAAACAGCTGTTTTATAAGATGACTGACCAGACAGTTTCTTAGGGCAGAGTGAAGACTGTAATTGCAACTGTACTTAACTAATTATCTAACTAAAGTGATGCTATATTGGGGGATCTTGCTACTAATGCCTTTTCTTTAATGAGAAATAATCAATATTTGTACCACATGCTGGTAAATCACTTACCAGATTACACCAGCATACACATAAACGCATATTAACCAGCCGAGGATTGAGTAGGTACATAAACGTTCACTCTGCAAGTGCTGATATAAAGTTAAAACAGGTAATGAGCTTAAGAGAATATGTTTAAAACAAACCAGAGGCAAAACAAATATGAAGTCCCTATTTACAAGCTGACAGTACTTATCAGGCTACAAACTCCAGGTACTGTATATGAAAACTTGTAAGCTGTATTTATTGTACATTGCGGCATTTTGTTATTTCTCTCTAGCTCATGCAAAGGGTTGGCATTCTATGGGAAGTGTAATTACAGCATTTTACAAGCGGAAAAGGAAGACGGCTGTGTAAGTTAATGCTCCAGTCTTTGAAGGGAATTAGCTGCATGCTTTTAAAAAATAGGTATTATTATTCTTAATGAACTATGAAAGGTTTAAAGGTTTTAAAACTAAGTTATGTTGAGTTTCGTTCGACTGAAGATATCATGTGGCACTTACAATAAAACCATGTTTAGTCACTGATATTGGCTAATGTATCAGTATTAGAACTCTTCCCTTAAATTAAGAAATTGTAAAAGTATTGCAATTTTAAAACCTTCCCTTTTAACATTAAGTTTTTGACTGATCTTTTATATTGTAAGCGAGGAGAGTAGTCATTTTTTTGATATGCGAAGAGAGAATCTGCAGAATTCCTGCTTGAAATCTGTCAAATGGGTTAAGAAACACAAATGTTTGATGGATCTGAGAGTATTCCATTCTTATTGGTAGCTAAAAGCGGAAATCAAATGAACTAATAAATACTACATTCAAAAATGCAATCTAGTGTACAGAACTTTGTAAATGGTCCAGTTTTAAGGATGTCCGTAGTTTTTTAATGGTAAGTATAGTAGGAGTGGATTCTGTTTGGGCCTGCAAATAACCAGTAAAAACTAAATGTGACTTTCACTGGAAACGGTAAAAATGCTGTGAGATACAAGTAATAATGATTCTGAAAGCTTGAGCACTGCCCTATACAGTATACATATTCCAAAGCAAAACTTCTTTAGGCACATTGAAGCACAAGAACACTTTTTTGTTGTTGTTGATTATTTCAGTGGTCACCGTTTCTTGAAAAAAAAAAAAGAAAGTAAAAGAGAACTGGCTTTCCTCTTGCAAACTCAGTAAGGTCAGAAATAGTCTACGCAAGTACATTTTAAGTGCATGGTCCTGTTGTACATACTTGAAGGTATGGTCCACCCAAAACTAAAATCATTTGCTCATCCTCATGTCGTTACAAACCTTTATGACTTTCTTTCTTCTGTGGAACACAAAAGAAGATCTTTTGAGGAATGTTGGTAACCAAACAACTTTAGTTACCACTGACTTCCAATGTATCAAAAAACAAACACTGAGATATTTTCTTACGGTCCACACAAGTCTGTCACAGAAGTCCTGAAAAGTGAAGCCAGAGCATTTCGATCGCCCCCTGGCTGCAGTATAGGTCATAAACCCCGCCCTCTCCATGTAATCGAATGGGACGTGAGCTAAATAAAAAAATCCAATTACAGTTCAAATAATTTTTTTCCAAAGATGGTTTCTGTCATTTTAGGTTGTTCTTATCAAGCAGAAGTATGTTCACGTGTTTGTTTTCCCAACAAGTTTGGTTTTAGCTAGTTATCTGATGCTATAAAAACCTCCTCAGGATCACTTCTGACTCGATCTCCAAACTACGTAATTGGCAACAACCGTTTTTTTTTACAGTGGAAAGAAGCAGAGACGCGCTGTCCATCTTTTTTAACAGCCTACCCTAATGTATTCCACATAAGAAAGAAATGCATAGAGCTTCGGAACAACATGAGGGTGAGTAAATAATGACAGAATTTGAAAGCTAACTCAGGAAGGTTCTCCGTTGCTCCAGTAGTTGACCTGAAATTAAATCCTGAACGTATAGGAACACTAATGACTGAATTTTAGCTTTGTTACTTGCGTAGAGTATGTTTCAGGCAACATATACCCCTTTTCCACCAAGGCAGTGCTGGTGCCGGTTTGGAGCCGGTGCCTACTCGCGAACCAGTTCTTTGTGTTTCGACAGCCAAATAACTGGTTCTCGGCCAGGAAAATTGGTTCCAAAGCGGCACCAACTCCTTGCTGGACTAGAACCGTTCTTTTACCACGTCATGCTTACGTCGGGGGCTGGGGGCGGGGATATTGTCGAACTTCTTCTCGAACGTAACCTCCGTCTATAGTAATCCAGACGATCAGCACAAATGTGTTCTAAACGTCTTCTTCTGACCCCAATATAGGATCGCAAAGCCAGGAGAAACATTTGAAGAAAGACGATGTAGTCCAACATTGTAATTGTTATGCTTGAAGTTGGGAAAGCTAAGACGTATGGCAACGTACACAGTGACGTAACGATGTCGTTCGCTGGGCTCTCTAGTCAGTGGAAAAACAAACAGGTTCTGAGAAGGTTCGCAAAATGAACCAACTTTGAACCAGCACCAGTTCCGAACCAGTTCTTTTTTGGTGGAAAAGGGGTAATACTGTATAGGTGCTGACAGTTGCAAAAGCACAGAGCACAGATAGGGTTAATGATAGCATGATCTATCAGTGTACCTGCCACTGCTCGGAGAGCGCTGCAATGCATCAAAGCCCAAATAAATAACATCATAAATACTATATTACAGCTGAGCTTGATGCAAAACCTTATGTAATTCATGAATACATCCAATCATCTTCGTTAATGCTCTGGAATGTTTGAAAAAAAAAAGAAACTATAAAATACAAAAGATCCAGCCAATCACCATCATGCATTACCTCCCATGTTCTGAAACTGACTTAAGTGTTCAAAGCAGCATCTTAAAATTGAGGCTATTGATGGAGAGAAAATAAAGTTGGAAAAACCCAGATGTGTGGCGGAATAAGTGTTTAACCCAAATATCCCACTTCTGCCAGAGTCTAAACCCTGTGGTTGACTATCTGCTCAGCTTGCTTGAGCACCTGAGCTCGCGGATGCCGGCTTTGCCCCGTTGGGTGAGAATGGCGGCGGAGCGAGCCTGTCTCCCGCAGCATCCTTCCAGTGTGTGAGGATGAGAGCGGCGCAGAGGAGGTGAGCCGGAGAAACTGGGAGGAGAGCGGCTGCGGGTCAGACAGCCCCCGCGATGCTCGTGGCGGGACGGGGAAGAGCTGATGGAGCGTTGCAGTGAGGAGGAACTGCGAGGGGAGGCGCTAGAGCTGCGCTGGTGGAGGTGGTGAGCAGCGATGGGACTGACGTACACATGCCTCTTGTCCACGTGCTGGGGGGATGAGCAGCTGTGGTGCGGAGAGCCACGGGGCGAGCTGGCATGCATTAACTGGGCCAGACAGGTCAGCAGGTCTGAGTCACTGCTGCTGCCGGCAGGCATCCTGTACCGCCGGTGCCTGGAGGACGAGTAAAAAAAAGTCAAACAATGCTATAGCATGAAATAAGAACCAAGAGATTGCCTGAAAAACTCATACAGTGATCAAAAAGAAGCCAATTTACAAATAGTACCCTGAATAATACTACCCCGAATACCTAAGCAACCGCTCAAAATGCCTTAGCTACTGCCTAATAACCATCGACAGCTCTTTAGCAACCACTGAGCAGTTAATTAGCAACCACCCAAAACACAGTGCCAAGCACCCATCATTTTAGTAAATGTCTAACAACTTTCCAGGTGATATTGGTGGGTGCTGGAGGATTCTGGATGTTTGTTAAAGGGGTCATATGATGCTATTTTCAAAAGATCATTATTTGATGTATTGGGTGTAATAGATTACAATATGTTAACATGCTTTCATGTAAAAAAAAACATAAACATAATTTTTCACATACTGTACATTATTGTAGCTACTATATGCTAGGGCTGTCAACGAATATTCTAAATTCTAATATATATTCGAATAGTTTTAAAAAACAGAATTCGAAGGTGAAAATTAATATTCGAAAGTGGAAAAACACGCCCGCGGTAGCAGAGGCGCGGCTGTCTGCTTTGTGAGTGGGCGCGCTGCCTGAGGGGTTCTATATACTGTAAAACTTCAATTAATGTTAATAATATTTGTTTCAATCACTGAATGAAGCCTGCTATATTTGGGACAAGAGTCGCGACCTTAAATTGCTTGCACAAAACTCTTGATCAGCACTCAACATTTGTTTATTGTTGTTGTACATTTAAACCGTTATGTGCAGAGAGCGTGAGGGCGAGAGAGAGAAAGAGTGCCCGCGAGTCTGCGGTCTTGGCCATTAGTTGATTTACTTGTTTTTGTGTAGGTAATACGTTGTTAAATATGTTTAAACTTAAATAAACTACCTATACAAGTAGATATGTCACTTTGTATTAATTTGTCCTGTTATTGACGTAATGCGCAACCAGATGTTCGAATAGTGCGTTTGTAATAAATGTGTTTTTTTTTTGAGGGAATATTCCGTCATTTTTGAGCAATTTTGACAACCCTACTCTATGCCCAGTCTTTCTAGCCTGGTTCTGCCAGACTCTCGTACATTTCATTTGTACAGAGAGTCTGGCCTCGCTCCATTGAGAAACGTTTACTTCCTTGTAGGCGGGTTCTCTGTTAAAGTTCAAAACTATTGGATCTGCCCAGAGTCACTCAGGATCTGCCATAGCCAATCGCTAACGTGTGGTCGTCCGAATGATCAGAGGATTATGTTTAGAATAAGATGTCTGTCTTTTATAAAGTTTATAAAGCGACGAGAATACTTTTTGTGCGCAAAAACAAACAAAAAAAAAGACTTTATTCCACTATTCATTTCCTTCTCTCTGTTCCTCGAGTCTTGATAAAGCAGCGTGTCTGTGTGTTGTACGTCACACGTAGGCTCACTATTGGCCGACGCTAGTCATGTGTGTGATCACATCAACGTCATCGTTCTCAGCCACTCCCTCTATTCGCTGATTGGTCCTACAAAAAATTTGTTTCTGGAAACCTAAGAATATACAGCAGTCCCAGACGTAGTACTGAAGGAAAATGAAATTGAGCGGAAGTACGTAGGAGGGCGGAGCCAGGCTACAGTCTTTCTAAAATGCTTCAATTTCTACAAATCCCCACCTTCTGAAAAGCGCAGTGTGCTCTGATTGGCCAGCTGACCCAGTGCGTTGTAATTGGCCGAACACATCATGTAAATGTAACGCTGCTTACCATAATCGAGCGTCAGCTTCCAAAGCAATTATAAAGACAGTTAATAATGTTGTCAGTTTTACTGTATAATTTTGAGCTCGAGTCAGATTCTGAAAATGCAGACGATCAAGCCGATCGATTGGAACCAACTCTGCAAGCGCAACTTCAGCAGAACGTTTCACAGTGGGACGTTTTTAATTACTTTAATTACTTACTTTTCAGATACGATGTTATAACGGTTTAATTTGTCTTCCTAACTGTAACAACTTCACGTCCTGAAGTGATAACATAAATACAGTTTAAAGACATACTGGTGTAGCTCCATGGGCGCGTGCTGCTTCAGCTCTGCTTAAGCGGCCAGTGTGAAACAGGAGTGCATCTATGTTTGTCATCTTTTCACTACAAGTTATGAGCGGGGAACAGAGGATCCTATGTTTGTAAATATAAATCGATCTCTGCACTTTCGATCATAAGAATTACAAACAATAGCATACCTGCCAACCTTGAAATTATTTTTTGCGTACCGACGGCGACGGGGGGGGGGGGGGGGGGGGACGACGACGACGACACACATACATTATATTGCATTGCATAAAATGTGTGCTGGACAACTAGTCTAAAATTAAGAAACCACTATAAAACTGTAAAAAAAAATAAAAAAAAGACAATTAAGATAGGCTAGTTAATTTATTATTTCAATATCCAAATATGACACTAAATAGCACAGGAAAAGGGCTTCTATTTGTGACGTGCTGTCTTTGCATTTAAACATTGCGCATTTTAAACAGGACACGCATTAGCTGAATAAATGTTAGCCAAAACATATTTATAGAAAACAGTTGACAATGAATACAGGAGTCCAATAATTGCATAACGAATCACTTATTCTAAAAAGAATGTCAAGTATACCAGTAAGTTAGACGAATCCGACATATAAGGGCTGTTAACAGTAAAACGTTCGTCATTTAACGAATTTTAAAAACAAGGATGGATAATACAAAATGCTTTCTGGCATTTTCACAGAAAAAAAAAAAAAAAAAAAAAAAAAAAAAAAACAAGCAAGAACAAAATTTAAACTTAACCCGTCAAATTTAATTTTACAATCTTCTCTTTGTGCGCGCGTCCGTGTTTGTGAGAGAGCTCGCGCAGCACTGATACAACGGTACTTTTTAATCCATAACTAACACGCTAGTTTTCATACAAAACAAATATGTAACATAATTAGGTACTTTAGTTATTATTAACACAATAACGTAACACATGAAGGCTACGTTTCTTAGCACTGAGAATTAATTAATAAACGCCTGTTTCTCCAGACTCGCGCTATCCGTAGCCTAATCCACAAATGATCACATCACTTTCATAATCACGAAGCCATAGCGATTTCAAGTTTATTAAGATTTATTGTTCAGTATTTCTTGAGCATTTTATTATTTGCGTGACTGAATGAGGTCTTCCTCTTTTTCTGAGTGACCATGAAGAACGGGGTATTTTAAGATAATCCATGCGATCCGTGTGTTAGGTTAACTCAGTACAATATTTCAACTTTCCATATCGAGCCCAGCCCAGCCCGTTTACCTTCAGGAGTCAGATGTAGCCTACAGTGACTACTGTAACGTTACTGTCCTCGCTTATGAAATCAGCCAGACTGCGGCCGCGGGAGTGGAAGGCGGATCGAGCGGGATTCTTTATTGGTGTCGATTTTCAGTCTCTTTTTAATGATAGGCCTTACGCATCTGTCAATCATCCCTGCTTGCTATTTGGGGAATGAATCCAGCGCTATGATTGGTCGAACTCTTCTTCTTCCTTGATTTGAGGACTGCGCGTGCAGAGGCGTCACCAGGTTTTTGCGTAGTTTAGACTAACAAATCGTACCAGCGTACTTTGATGTCAAAATGCGTATCCGCTACGCAAAATGCGTACAGGTTGGCAGGTATGCAATAGGCGTTAATCTACACTGCACAAAACTCTTCATTTGAACTGTCAATAGCAAACACTTTAACAAATAATAAAACATACTTACAGGCTCTGATTCAGAAGCGCCAGATTGCCCTAGCAAAGTTGGAATTGCCCCATTTTTTAGAAATAGCCTTTGTGCACAGCCGGCCTTGTACTCTCCCAGGTTCAGGAAACTGTCCTCCGTAAAATGCGCTGCACAAACACGAACATTTGGGTTGTACTGTTCTGGAACAGTGTTGTAAATAAATCTTAATCACTGATTCCTAATTGCATTCACTTTCGGAAGGCCAAATAAAGTGCTTTTGCTTTCGCGTAGAAACACCACGACATGGTGGCAACAACACTACTACGATAACTAAGGCCACACCTTCTTTCTTTGCGCATGCATTTGGGCGGGATTATGCAAATATTGTGGGAGACTTTGAGCTTTGTAACTTTGCAGATCCTATACATGCACAAACAACGACATAACACTAGAGAAAAGGAAATCATGAAAATATATCATATGACCCCTTTAAGATGTTCTCTGAGGTTGCTAGGTGGTAGTTAGAACGATTGTAGGCAGCTGATAAGGGGTAGACATATTGTAGGTCTAAAGTTCTTGTGGGTAAGTAAGAATTTTGGTTTTCTAGAAAGTCATGCATTTCGGTCTAGGGTTAGAATTTTTTTTGGCTTTGCTGAGCCAAAATAACTACCTTGAATCCACAGTGGAGCGGCTAGGAGGTTTTCCTGGTGGTGGACGGGGCATGAAGTGTGCCGTGATGGTTTCCGCACTAGTTGTAGGGGTAACTGGCCGTGGTATCTTGCTCTTCCGTAAAAGTGGACTGGAGGAAGAGGACAGTGATGGAGCATCATCTCCATTACGATCGGAACGAGAACCCAGAAGCGACTCGTCATCTTGAGAGCGTTCAGAAGAGGCAGAAGAAACCTGGTCCCGCTGCATGGCAGCCATGATGACACGCCTGTCGGAGGATAACGTCGGGGAAGCGGAGGGTGAAAGTGGAATGTGGTGAACCCTCCTCTGGAGCAACTTCTCTTTAGCAGATCCAGGCGGTGGATCCACAAGGCTAGATGGTTCTAATACTGGGATACGGCTGTGCCGGTGACTGGGATCTTGTTTGGAAATGGAGGCTGGAGAAGATGGGCCGTTTCTGGTAGGACCACCTTCCTTTCCCTCCTCCAGAGACCATTGGTTGGGCTCTAAGGAGTGCTCAATAATGAATGCATCATTCTTGGGGTCCTTTAGTTTTGGAAGCTGCTCGTTGCTGTCTAAAGGAGGTGTAAGACAGCTTTTCATCAGAACTTGGCTATGCAGAAAGGAAGGTGTGCGTGGAGACGGCATCAGGCTTGGCACTGGGCTTGAAGGTTTCTGAGGACCATTCCTGTTTAGTAAAGGGTCCCCTTCGTCCTTAGAGGGGCTGGTGGGCTGGAAAGCAGCCGGCTCCTGTGGGGAGTTGATGTCAGTTGTGTTGTCTTGAGGATGGATCTCATTGTTACCATTATCAGTATCACGTCTCTCCAATGGAACACTTTCAGATGCAGATTGGGAGGACAGCACAGAAGGTCGCTGAGCTGTTAGCTGAGAGAGGGATAGAGAAAATTAGCAATGAATTACATAAATGTTCATGTCCTTGATGTCATCCAGAGGTCATAAATTCAGTTTCAGTCTTGATATTAATGCCTGTATTGGTAATCAAACATGCTTGCATGCAGATAGAAACAGATCTTTGACAAACCACACGTACTATCTTAATGTTAGTGAAGAGACAATTGCCCCTTTCAAACATACAGTCTTTCCTGGTAAATTACCAGTAAGAGTAATGGTTACTGGTATGATCACGTAAAACGTCAGAAGGTGCTGAAGTAAGAAGTCTGCTTTGGGCCAATCAAATTCTTATGGATGCGGATGAATGAAGACAACGGCGCGGCGTTTAAAGATCACTTCCGATGACTGACATCACATCATTTACGGTATTTTGGAGCTGATGTGTAAATGGTCTCTTACCGGTAGAATGCCAGAATGCTATTGCTTGTGTGAACAGCATATTTGTGTATTCACCGGTAAAGTAATTCAGGCAATTTTACAGTAATTTACCGGGATTGATGTGTGAAAGGGGCTAATGTCTTTAAAGTGTTAATATCCTTTAGATCAAAGGGGTAAAATCCAGCTCAAGGAGGACCAATGTCCTGTAGAGTTTAGCTCTGACCTGTTTTAACACACCTAACTGGAAGTTTGTAGTACTAGTAATCCATAAGGTTTAGGTTTGTTTGATTAGGGTTGGAGCTAAACTTTGCAGTACAGTGCCCCACCAAGAGCAGGATTAGATACTCCTGCTTTAGACACCTAGGATGAAAGGCAAAACCTGACTGCCAAAGGCTTAAACAGGATAAGAGGCGGTTAGTCACATATTCAGAGGAATGAAAACACACAAGCTCTGTTCCAAAAACTAGTGACTGATTTGGAACTCTCTAAATAAGCATTACCTCTGTGTGGCACAATCACCACACAAATATTTATCCTTAAGTCAAGTGGAAGACTTGACTCACAACTCAAGTCTAAGCTAAGCTGAACCCCTCCAGGAGTAGGTTTGGACAACCCTCTCATAAATGGTACAAGAGCCACAAAAATGCTAGTGACGGCCCTGCAAATAATAAAATGTAAACCAATGAAATTTTACTAGATACATATACATAGTATTATACACCAGGCTACACTAGTGCTAACACAACGTCACATAGAACTGATAATCTGCTTGATACAATTATAAATGTCTATTTCAGACTTTCCTATGCAGACTCACCTGATCAAGCAGAGCCATTTATTCAAGACACCATCTCAAATTTTTTCTTTAGCCAAGAAAAATTAAAGATTATTGGTGCAAACTTAAATTTCTATAAATGTTGTAATTGCTATGTTCCTGTTTTTGTGCTTTTTCAGCACAAATCTTGTTGCAATGCATTCCAGTATTATCTTTTTGGAGAAGGATATATGCGATGCAACTTTTGGGATGCGCTTCCAGTTAGAAGCATGCCTTTTATGCCCTAAAATGCCATTAAGGTAGGGAGTTCACTTGGTTTGTAGGAACAGAGCTATTAACAAAAGCTATTAGCAAGGTCCACAGTTTTAAGGACACAACCTTGACAGAAAACTTTACTGGGCATGCATAACGGACAGAACAGTATTCCTGAAGTTCTCTGAGGAGAGAGCACACCAAAAACAGCATAACTTCAGTGTTACAGTCAAATACAACTATATAAATATATAAAAAAAATCAAGAATATAAAGAACGTAGGAAACAGCAAGACTGGAGAGAAGACATGTTTGGTGGGCAGAGGTGGTTGAAGTTATGGGAAGCACGGAATGGGAGTGCCTATTCACCTGCTGAAGCTGAGCGCGGGTGATTCGTATGACTGAGGGGAACTTGTTGTTTGCGGCACTCGCTGGAATGGCAGGAAGTTTCCTGCGTCCAGGCGAATGGGCGGCACGGAGCTGGGAAGGTAGTGGCAGCGAGGCGTGGCACGAGGAGGTGGAAGAGGAAAGGTGGTGTTGGTGGTCTGCAGATTGGCTGCGGCGCAACCCGGGCAGGGCGCGCTGGTGTAGGGGGTCCGACAGGGTGGTCAGGAGGGTGTGCGGGCTAGGGGAGCGCAGTTGCAGGGGGCTGCACGTCCTCGCCACAAGCTCCTCAGGTTGGGATGCAGGAGAGGTGGGCAGCTAGAGAAGGAAAGTGGGGAACAGTGGAAGGGAGGCGAAGAGGGTTTAGTGAGGTGAATTAGGTGAGTCAGGGGCGATGAATGGGTAGCGAAGATGGGGCAAAGTAAAGTAAAAATACTGATTAAAACGGACAGAAAGATAGGAGGTGGTAATGAAGGAATGAGAATAAGCAAAATGGCACAGCAGCGATACATGTGGGTAGGAAGAATGCAAATTCTAGAAAATTCCATAGACCTCAGCACTAAAATCAAACTTTCAGAGTCAGTAATGTGCTCAAATCTGCAGCATACTAATAAAATAAACCAGCTCTGTGTGATTTTACAATACTCCACCCACAGACAGTGTCCTGACCAAGGCAGTGAGGATACAAGAGCTCAGGTATCAGGATCAGCTTAACTCAGACTAACGTAAGCTTACATCACAGAACTAAGGGTAAGCTGTCTGTATCTCATTACTGTGGCTGACAGGTGAGCAGCCCTCAGAGACCACCTTTATCCTGCTGACACTAGTGTGCGTGTGGCATAAGAAGGGTTTGCTTAGACATCCAGAACAGAGCAGCTGGAAGGAAATTATCAGGAGGGGTGTTAAGTGAAAAACACTTATTACTATAACTTTTTGATAGATTAAAATGTTGCCAAGCCTCAGCCTCAGTTCTTGTTTGGCTCATCCAAATTTAGTGAGAAACTTGGTAGGGATTACACAGGTTTCATATGAAATATTGTATATTTAAGGGGGCACTGTCAACCTACTGCTCAGGTACCCTCGGGTCATGGTAGGGGTGGGCGATATGGCAAAAATATAATATCACGATTTTTTTCAGGAAAATCACGATTAACGATTTTATCACGATTCTTTTTATGTTGGTTGTACTATTTTGTGATTGAGCATTACAGCCAATCTAATGTCCATATTCTAAAAAAAAATGCCTTAGGTAAAAAAAAAATAAAAATAAAAATGGTGGACAGGGGCAAAGATAAAAATATTTGTCATTATTTTCTTTATTAAATATTAAGATTAAAGATACACATTACACATAAACAACTTAATATAAAAATTAAATAGGCTAACAGTGCTTTATGTTTTCAGCTACAGTAGGTGTTGAAAATAGCCAAAAATACAACGAAGTTCCACAGAAAGTTTTTTTATTACTCCACACACTCTATTCTCCCGCAAATACCACAGAAGAACCAACAAGTCTCGCCGACTCACGCGATAATACATTCTTGTAGACTCTCGCGATAATACATTCACTCGCACATGAAGTTAACAATCTCCCTCTCTTCTTTAAATAAAAAAAATGAACAGGTGATTTTGACATATTAAACATCGTCTCCAAATACAAAACGATTTTCAGAACACAGTAACATTTAAGTGAGCTTGAGTATTTAAACAAAAAAAAAACTGTACCAAGATAAATGCTCAATAGTCCAGATATTACAGTTTCCATACACCCTCATACAGCGCTTTAAGAAGCATAAGTGAGGAAGCACCTTTCTTCGTCAAACAGTCAGCAAGTTGTGACTTGCCTTCTGACCAGCGCACTTCTTTGATTTTGTTAGCATGTAGGAGCTCTTTGACACCGCTTATTTCTAATCTTAGTCTCTTCTCTGTGACCTGTTTTGTAGACTTAAGTGCGTCAAACAGGGAATGGTTATCAGTAACACAAATAAGGGGGAGAGCATTAAGATCAGCTTTACCAGTGGTAAGCTCAGAGTAGAGCATAGTCAAGAACATAGCATTGTCAATACCATCTGACATGGCAAGGGTTTCTGCTGCCAGCGTACTTCTAACCACACGTCTGATTTTCTTAGACTGCCAAAACAGGGGAGAGAATTTTCCTGTTTTTGCCATGAGAGCAATTAAAGCCCCTCCCTGTGTACCTCCATCTGGAAGATTGCCCAGTGAAGCATCACTGAAGACCACCAAACCCAAATCATCACTGTTGCCCAAGTGTTGAAACTTAAGTGTGACCTTCTCTGACTTAAGTTTACGGATCACTTTGTTCACTTCATGTATGGACTGAACAGTAGCATTCTTAATGTTGGCTGCTAAGCTACATGTGTCAAACATTACATCTGGTCTTGTCTGTTTAGCAACCCACAGAATTTGTCCTATTTTGGACCTGAGTTGTTCTCTTTCTTTCTCGTTTAGTGGAGCCTCTCTCTGTACAGCACGTGCTGCTTGTAAGTGAACTGGTTGTAGGTTTTCAATGTAACTGTGCTGATGCACCTGCACTACACCACCCACAGTTGCAATGTCCATCCCCACGTATGAAAAACTGCCATGCTCTTCACGACCCACGTGAAATGCAGATTTAAGTACAGGGATGACGTTAGTTACAAAGTGCTCTGAACCTGCCCAAAAAAAATCATCCACATGGCATGCCAGTACTCCTGTCACCTCAGACTGCTCATTCTGCCAATAAAACACTGCAGGATCAACCCGTGACATTTTACCACCACTGTTCAGCATGAGTTCTTTGACCTTGTTGTACCAGTAGAGGGAAGCGTCTGCAAGTCCATACACACATTTCTTTAGTTTCCACAATGCATTGTTCACGCCTGCTTCTGGTGGAGGACGAATGTAAATGTCTCTTGAGAGTTCCATTCCCTGCAAAAAGGCAGACTTAATATCCATAGAATTTACTTTCCACTTGTTTTGACAAATAACAGCTAACAGCAGCCTGAGTGACTCTGATGCACATGTGGGAGAATCTTTTTGTAATTCATGATTATTGACTTCTTCAAATCCTCTTGCCACAAGGCGAGCTTTGGGAACAATACCATTAGAAGTCTCCTTCAACGTACAGACCCATCTAGTAGAAATACATTTCTGACCCCTGTCTGTGACCTCTTCGTAAACATTATTATTTTGCCAGTTTTCAATCTCTTGCTGTTTAGCAGCATCAAAAGAGATGTCTTTGGTAATGAGTACATCAGCATCAGTGTTATCACATTCAGTGAGAAGATCATCAACTTGTGACATGTCTAAAGCTTCCTTTTGGCCCTCGCTGCCATTTGGTTCAAGATACTGCACATTGTACCAGTTTTTATATTGCCCTTTTGCTTTTCCTGCTCTGCTTAAAACTCTGGCAGTGTGCTTAGTACCATCATCTCTGTTTGTAAACGTCACTGTCTGACCTATTCTCAGCTTGACACCAGTGAAACTCACTGTATTAGTAGCATCACTCTCTGTCTCATTACTTTGTCTCATGTCTTCTCTTTCATCTGTTTCTGTGTTTTCAGGGATTTGCACGTTTCCATTAACACTCATTTCATCATCTGAATTCTCTGACACATCCGTGTGTATTACATTTTCCTTTTCTTTACTATTTTCAGGAATATCAGGTAGTCCAGGTTTATCCTCATCCTGTGCATTGACTTTATTCAGCCTGGACTGGTGTACTCTGACAAGAATCCCACCATGTCTGATAAACACTACAGAGCCATCCTGACCGATAACTACAGCAGGGCCTTTCCACTCTGTACTGTCTGCTCGTTTGTAGTACACTCTGTCTCCTGTCTCATACTTTTCATCTGTAGGCCTGACCTGCTTTCGTAAAGCTCTTCTTATTCTTTCTGAGCATTCCACCTCCGTGAATGCTCTTCTGGATGCATGCAATGCTGCTAGGTGCTGTCCTACTCTAGTACTCATAGAAGTGCTCTCTAGAGCAGGCAGTTTATCAACCAAAACTGAGGGAAGATTAGGACTGTGACCAAACACAAGCTGGTGTGGACTATAACCATGCACATTGATCATACTGTTTTTGGCCATTAGAGCCCAGTCTAGAGCAGTCTGCCAGCCACACCCGTTTTCCCTTTTCACCTTCAGGAGGATCTCAGTCAGTGTCATGTTGTGTCTCTCCAGCAGCCCGTTGCTCCAAGGACTGTATCCCGCTGTAGTCTTCATCTCAGTGTTGAATTTTTCTGCCATCTCTCTCAACTCCTCGTTGTTGAACTCGCCACCGTTGTCTGTGTATATTCGTTTGGGGGCACCATGAACACTTATCCACGAGTGAATGAAGGAGTTGACGATCTCCGAGGCTTTCTTTGTTCTCACAATGTTTCCAGCACTGAAGCGTGTGAAGTGGTCGATGATGTGGAGGTACCATACGCCAGGTTCCAGCTCATGTAGATCCATTGCCACCGTCTCATTGTACTCTGAGGCTAAAGGCAAACCAACAGCAGGCCTGGGCTTGGTCCTGCTATATCTTTGACATACCTCACAGTCACGGATGATCTCTTGCAGAATAACTGGACAGTCTTTGTCAGTATTTCCAGAGCTGAGGATGAGCCTCTGCAGCCGGTCTGCGGAGGCGTGGCCAAACTGCTTGTGGAGCTTCAGGAGAACTTTACGCTTCTCTTTTGCAGACATCTCTGCTGTAACGACAAGGATTTCACTTTCATTGGTGTTCGCTTCAGTATTATCATCTCTAATGTCAACACAATAGTGTCCCGAGCTAGTGAGCTCAAGAGGCACTGGTTGCTTGAACATGACAACTCTGTCATTCTCCATGTCTAAAACAGTTCCTGCTCTCTTTAGAGACATTTTGCTCAGCAGTAAAGGAATATCAACAGGAACAACTTCCGTTTCAATGTGACATTTTGTTTGTCCGATCTTAGCAGGAAGCTTCACCTTTCTGTTGGATTGTACCATCTGACCGTCACCAAATCTGAAAGGTCTGCTGCTTGAAGATTCTGTTTGCAGCAGTTTGTTTATTTGGCTTTGGCTCAGGTCTTTCATGTAACTATCCAGCCACTTCTCACCACAAACTGTACGTGTGCATGCAGTGTCAATGATAGCTGATCCCAGTGATTCAGTTAGAAATATCTCAGAGTCCGTCATGACTTTTGTAAATAGTGTAATGTTACACTCTTCCACATCTTCTGTTAGCTTTACTTCATTTCTCCGATGAGGACAGTCTTTGGCCCAATGGTACGTGCTCTGACAAATGACGCATTTTGTTCTCTTACCATATTTGTCGAGTGGGTTTGTACCTTGCTGTGGCTGCCGCTGTCTGCTCTGTGACGGGCCGCTGTTCCATCTGAATTTGCCCGATGGCCTTTGCTCCGTGAAAAACGCCGCATCTTGAGTCTCGCTGCCGCCGCTTGCTCCACTGGTTTTTCCTCCGAAAATCCGCTTCAGCGCTGACTTCATGGATGCGAATGTCAGATCCGTGCACGCTGTAAGTGCTAGCTGCCTACTCTTCTCCTCGAGACAAGCCGTGTCCAGGAGTTTAAACGCTAACACAGCGTCAGGCAGGGTCATGTTGTATTTCTTCATCCGGTTGTATCTTTGCTCAAAGTCTATAATGTAGTCCGTCATGGACACCGCACTGTCTTTGGAAATCGAGTCGAAATGAGAGTATGCTTCATAAGCGCGGTCTTTTTCTTCTCTCAAGAATATCGCGTCCAGCTTAGCTAGCAAGGTTTCCATACCGTCATCTTTGTTTAGATCGTTCGCGGGTATTTCCAAAGCGGTCTCTCTGGCTCGCCCCTCGAGCCCCAGCACCACCGCGAGTGCCTGCTTCTTCTTTTCTAAGTCCGTAACAAGTCTCCACATGCTAACTTCATTTTTCCAGCACTCGTATGGTCGAGCTTCATCAAGCTTAGGCGGTACTCTGTAGTTGGAAACCATCCTCTGCTACCATTGAAAATAGCCAAAAATACAACGAAGTTCCACAGAAAGTTTTTTTATTACTCCACACACTCTATTCTCCCGCAAATACCACAGAAGAACCAACAAGTCTCGCCGACTCACGCGATAATACATTCTTGTAGACTCTCGCGATAATACATTCACTCGCACATGAAGTTAACAGGTGTATTTAACAGTAGCATTGCAGAAAGTAAATGAACAAATATGAAAATAAAACAGAACAGACTTCACTATATAAATTATACATTGATACTTATTAAAGCTACTATTAAAGTTATCAGTCAAGAGCAGTGAGTGATTTTCTCTTTGCCTTTTGTTGTTTTATTAACATTAAAGGGATAGTTCTCCTAAAAATTCAAATTATCATAATTTACTCTCTCAAGTTGTTTTAAACTCGAATAAGTTTCTTTCTTCTGTTGAAAATAAAAGTTATTTTTGAAGAATGTGAGTAACCAAACAGTTGATGTACCCCAGTGACTTCCATAGTATATTTTTCTCCTATGGAAGTCAATGGGGACCAGCTACTGTTTGGATAGCCACATTCTTAAAAATATGAATATTAGAAAAATATTAGAATATATTAGAAGGAAATTAATACAGGTTTGGAACAACATTAGAGTGCGTAAATGATGAGATATTTTTGGGTGAACTATCCCTTTAAAGACAAGCGGCAGCGTGTCTGTTTACTATTACTACTGTCTCTTTAAGTGTTGCGCGCGACGCGTTTAATATACACGCATTTGACAAGCAGATTTTCTCTCAGTTTTCTCAAGTTTACTTTCAGTTTAGACATAACCGACTTTGTTTATGTAAACCTTTGTGTGTATTTAACAGTATAAGCACAATAAGACTCGAAAGATAACTTAACTAGTCCAGTATCCAGGCGCTGGTAGACAGGCGTTGTGCATGTGTGTGAGCTTCACATGTAGGCTACGCGCTGAGAAATGCATGCGTTAGAACAGCGCATCAGCACGCTAATTAAATGTTTAACCGACAAGGCATTAAAGCACATGCAAATTATGAACTTTTGTGAACTGCAGTGTCCCGTTCCGCTGTGTTAACATTTTATGTGAATATACGTCGCGTTGTTCAGTATGTTGGGACAGAGGCGCCAGAACAGATAGGCTAATGCACGATTCTACGATATTTCTTCAAAAGCAGATCGTGGAGACATTTTAATCGTCCACGATCAAAAATCGTCATATCGCACACCCCTAGGTCATGGTATCCATGACACTTTCCAAAATTTGTCTTGATGAGCCAAAGCACTGCCAAGATAGAGCCTCACTTCCTGTTGGCACCTTTGTTGACAAACTCATTAATTTGAAAACTTTTCACATGACCAAATTTGGGACTGTAGACAATTTGTAAGGAGCAGTGAAAACAACACGTTTTGTGGGCTTTAGTTACCTGTGTGAGCGCTCCTTCAGCCAGTGCCTCACCAGGGCTGGTGGGGGTAACGGGAGGTCCACTAGCAGCAGGGAATACACAGAGCTCCAACCGGTCCATCCTTTGTGGGCCCTGGACTGTGTGAGGCGTGTGGGCGTCTCCTTGTACGGGACTAGGAGAGGATTCTTTATCCGGTGACTCATCCATTGGCTGCAAAACTTCTGGCTCCTCATCACACTCATCTGATGGGCTACTAGTGAGTTTGGCTTTATGACCAGGGCTACTTCCTGCTGCCTCTTTGAAGTCCTGCAGGTCAGAGCCCTTCTCTACCATCACCCAATCACGCAACTCAACATCTTGTAGACCTGAGCTCAGGTTTAGAGCAACAAAGCCACTGTTAGCTGCACCGTCGCCCTGCTCAGGAGATCCTGGTGAAGCAGGCTTGGGCGAGCCACCGCCAGACCGGAATTCCTCGTCATGGTGCCAAACACGCTCTGTGTGACTTACGTTGGATATGGCCATGCCAGGGACACCATCAGCTTCCCGTTCCCGTGTTGTACCAGCTGGCTGCTTACCAGAACTGTTCACAGAAACCGAAAAAATGCAGACTAAGACTCCAGAACATACCGTAAAGTTGCTGAATGTTGAATATTTGAAATAATTAGAGATGCACCGATCAACCGAGCCGGTCTGTTTTGTTGCCAGCGGCACAGGCAATAATGCCAACTGTGCATTCTCGCTCTCTTCTCTCCGACAGCGACGTGACACACACCCGCCTTCTCTCACTCACTTGTCTCATTCGCTTGGGTTAAATAGTGCCTGTAATAATTTGACTAATTCCCAGTTTCACGCTGACACCAAAAGTGTGCGCACCACTGATCTATATAAGTGGAGCGCTCAAGCAGCTTGTGAGTCGCAAGTACCAAAATGAGTGGAATATAATACACACAAAATTATATTCAGCGAGTATTCAGTTAAACACAGTCAGTTTTGGAATCTAATTAGTTGAGAAAGATAACACAAGTTGTGTAACAGTATATTGGATCCGTGCATTAAACTCTTAAAGTCTTTTTTATGAAAACCTGTTTATTTTTTATAGTTTTTTTATGAAAATAAAATTTTGCATTGAAGAAATTAAGATTTTTGTATCTGTTTGTATCTGCTGTCAAATACAGTTCTTTGAAAGAAAATCTGAATCTGCAATCGGTATCGGCAGGTCACATAAAAATCGGAATCGGACAAAAATCCTGCAATCTGTGCATCTCTAGAAATAATGCAATCTTGAGAGATGAAGAGACTTACCAGGCCTCCACAAAACGCTCAGTGTTGGGTTTGGGCTCCAAAGTTAGTCTCTTCTCCAGCTCAAAACTATGAATGTTCCGCAATTTCCTCAGAAGAGGAGTGTCTCTATCTGAGGGCACCAACTCTGACCGGACTCGCACTGGTGAACCAATGCTAAGCCCCGCATGGGGACTCTGATTACCTTGGTTGCTATGTTCATCCTCTGTTCCTATCTAGAAGAGAAGGACAACAGAATATGAAACCTGCAACAATAGACATAGATGTCTGCGATTGATTCAGTTCATGGTACACATTCTGGTACCTTCAAGACAGCAGGACAGATTCGGTTCCGATTGCGGTCCAGATCCTCCCAGACATCAGCCTCCTGGTTCCTGAGAGGAAGGCTCGGAGATCCAGGCAGATTCTCGGGCCGAGCATTGTCTCCATCACTGAGCTGCTCATCCTGCAGAACTTCATCTGTGTTCTCCTTCTGATCTCCAGGCATCAAGGAGGCATTCAAAACGCTGGAAGAAAACAGAAGAACCTGATTACTCTTGGTGATCCCACTACTAAGAAAAAACAAATATTTGAGATAGAGTTCAACAAAAGTAAAGCAGTCACATGATTTACCCCATCTGAGCTGGCGTGAGGCGTGTGTGATGTTGTGGCGTGTTTGCCGCAGCGTTGATTGTCAGTGGGCTATCTGAGCTCATCCTTTCCCAATCATAAGGGTCATTTTCCACTACGTTGTAGGTTCTCATACTGTTCTCAAAAACGGTCCTCAGAAGCTGAAGTGGAGAGATCATTTTCAAGTCAGATTAACAAATAACTGCTAGATATTCCATTGATTTATTAAAGTATCATATTTTTACCTGATAGTCTGGTTTGGTAAAGTAGTCCAGATTACTGATGTGGTCCAGAAAGACACTGAAGTCTGGCGGCAGGTGTTTCAACATCAGCCGATGATCGTATGTATCTTTTAACTTCCCCACTTGCTCCTAATGCATAAATAGACAAATATCATCATCACTTCCCAAACAGACAGGCATATGCTTGTCTAAGCACTTCTTCCTCCAGCCCGATCAGCACCTTGTCTTTTATCTTCCTCCAGGGTAGTTGCCCGACCAAGAATTCCACCAGCATGTAGAACAAAGACCACAAGTCATCATGTCTTCCCATCTCCTGTGACAGTAAGACCAAAATAAATCTGATCAGACCAGAGTTATCCTTGTAACTGAAATATTACCAACAACAGCTGAGATTGTGCAGGAACAACAGAGCAAACATGGCAGATTCTTACCTTGTTCTTGTGAGCATTGACTGAGGCGTATCGTACTGTACCCCTAAACCCTGCAACAGGACGCGGCTAAGAGAGAAAAGAATCTTACAGTACACAAATATATAAAACCCAGTAACAGATAAATTCTCACAAACATATAAAACAAGTACAGTCAGAAAAACTGTATTAGAAATGACTATTGATACTGACCGGTCTGACTTCCTGACAGGAGTTTGTAAACTGCCGCGCCAAACCAAAGTCTAGCATGTAGCACGTTCGACATGTGCTAGGGAATCGGCCCATGGCAAAGTTGGACTGAAAACAGTGTGAACAAGCTATTTATTGCAATGAGGTTGTAATCTTTTAAGTAAAAAGTACACTTTAAAGCATCCTATTATTATACTAACTATACTATTCAAGTAAACCTTACCGGTTTAATGTCACGGTGTAAAAAGCCCACTGAGTGGATGCTCTCGATGGCCTGCAGCATCTGCAGACAGAGTCTGAGTGTAGTACTGACTGTGAAAGTACCACGGTTCATGCTCCTCCTCAGATCCGCTAAATTACGGCCCTGCAAAAGCCAAAAAGGCAACAGTTAATTGTTTTGGCTACAAATATTTGATCAAAAGGCAGGTTTGATATAAAGTCATAAATAAATGAACACAGACTGCAAAGTATGTAGTCATCAAATTCATATATAAATTACAAAAAGACAAACCTACATTTTTAATGCATAAATGAGTTAATCTATTTATAGGTAAGTTATGCATTTACCATATGTTTACTTTAAAGGGTTAGTTCACCCAAAAATTAAAATTCTGTCATTAATTACTCACCCTCATGTCTTTCCAAACCCGTAGTTTATACAGGTATATAGTTTATAAAGAGATCGTAAAACTAATCCATATGAATTGAGTTTAGTCCGATTTTTTTTGAAGAGTCACGATCGCTTTATATGATGAACAGATTTAATTTTGGCTTTTATTCACATAAACATTGATCAGCAAACATAAACAGAAGTTCAAACGTGCTGCGTAACAGGAGAATGAACCTTATTGGTTCTCACACATCAAGCAAGCATGCTTAAGCTTCTGTTTACCAGATTTGATGTATGAGTTTATGAATATTTATATGTGAATAAGGCCTAAATTCAATCTGTTCATCATATAAAGTGATTGAGTCTCTTTAGAAAATTTGGACTAAACCGCTCAATTCACAAGGATTATTTTTACGATCTCTTAATTAACTTTTTTAAGCGTCAAAGTGGTAGCTATGTAGCTGTCAATGGAGAGACAGAAATCTCTCAGATTTCATTACAAATATCTTCTTTTGTGTTCCGAAGATGAACGAAAGTCTTACAGGTTTGGAACGACATGAGGGTGAGTAAATGATGACAGAATTGCATAAGCCTTCTAAACCTTTAAGGCAATGGTTTCTTTACAGGTCACATAGAAGCTTTAACCATCTTTATTGTCCATTTATCATCTTTATAGCTTTCTGTGTATATGACTGCACTCAGATATTAAGTGTGCCAGATCATCATCATAAATAAACTGTAATATTAGGCACACATTAAGTTAGAACAAATGCATAATCAGTCAATCAGGCCTCACCTGAAGTTCCATGACAACATAGTTAAAGCGATCATTGCGGCCACATCCAACAAACCGACAAACGTGATCCTTTCCTGAAACAGCAATGAGAGGAAACTTCATTAAATTACATATCATTATAACTCATTTCACATGCCAACCAGTCATTTGCATATACAGTCGTCTTAAAAGTACTAAGCAAAAAAGCCTGTTTAATTCAAAGGATCAAAAAGATAGTAGTAGTGGTTACATGATAAACATTATAAGTGGACTTGAAAGAGAATGATAGTAGTAAACAGTAAGTTTCTTTCTTTTTCTGTCCATGTGATCCTCTACTCCTCCTCCTATTATGGCGGTCTGTCCAGAGAAGGGGGAGGTTTATGCATTTAGTTCAGTGCGACTCGGCTCTCTTGGGACACTCTCTGGGCCGCAGTACCAGATCAGACCAGCTTCATTCATATTCCACTCTGACATGAAACACCCTACAGCCCTCTGCAAGGCCCTATCTTCCTCACTTGCCTCTTCCATCCGGTTTCCAGTGCTCCATTATTATGATTATTCTATTATGAGTGTGAGTATTAGTATACATAATTTTGTGAAAAATTACATGCTACTTTTTTTTTTGCTAGTGTCTAGTAGATTTGCCTATATTATTTAAAATAAAAAGCAACTGTATCATGTTTTGTGTGTATCACTGCTAGTGAGGGTCTGTTTTGTTTACTTCTGGGCGCCGCGAGTAGATAGAGAGATCTCCAGTTACAAGTCTTTCCCTCAGGAAGAGATAAAACCACTCTGTACTATCATACAGCCATATTACAGCCAACATGATACAAGTACATTGATTTTTTTCATAAGCAGTGTGGAGAGGTTGAGGATATAATGGAGGAAGACTGTAAAGGGAGCGAAAGAGGATAATGATGGTGTCATTGCTGTGCTCTGCTAATTGATTTGTTGATTCTTTGCCCAGTAGAAGAGAGAGCCCGGTTTGATTTCAGGGTTAGCTACAGATCCTTGCAGTACGAGATGTTTTATAATCATAGTCATTCTTATTTCTATTTGAAACTATTCAGATTCCCTCTTTGAAATTGTAATGTATATAACTGAATCAAAAACATAGTTAAGTTTTAATCAAGAAAACAATTACACAAGATCAAAAGTACTAAAAAAATCAAGATAAAAAAAATACTGTTCAAAAGTTCAAATGTTTGGGGTCAGTATGTATTTATGTAATGCATTTCTATGATCAGAAATACAGTAAAAACAGTAATATTATAAAATATTATTACAATTTAAAAGAGCTGTTTTCTATTTTAATACATTTTAAAATGTAATTTATTCCTGCGATGCAAAGCTGAATTTTCAGCATCATTAATCCAGTCTTCAGTGTCACATGATCCTTCAGAAATCATTCTAATATGATGGTTTGCTGCTCAAGAAACATTTCTTATTATCAATGTTAAAAACGGTTGTGCTGCTTACAATTTTTGCGTTCTTGCTGAAAATATACATTTCTTTAAAAAATTTAATAAAAAAACGTTTGCTGATTGCAAGAGTGATCAAAGGAATATGTGAGATTTTTGCTCTTGATGTCTGATGAAGGCTTAGACAATGGCTGAAACGTCACACGGTTTTTAACCAATAATGTTTGGATTTCCTTAAGAGTGAGTGTGGAACCTTTTTCCAATTTATTAAAAAAAATAAAAAAAAATCTCAATGACCACCAAACTTTTGAACGGCAAAAAAATTGCAAAAAGAGTAAATTTGATGTATGGCAGTTGTGATAAAAAAAATAAAAAACATTTACAAATATCCATTTATCTGCTCTACTTCACTTACCTTGAAGTTTCTTTAACACCGCCACCTCCATCTTCAGAACCTGTTTGGGTTGTTGAGCGGACTCTGCTTTCAGAGCCACGCTGGAGCGGTTCATCAGGTCCAGAGCCTCGTAGATCTCGCCAAAGCCGCCACCGCCAATTTTTTTCACCTAAGGTGAAAAGCAAATATCAGAGGTAAGCAGACCAGAGTGATATCACTGTACTATTTTGGACTATTTTTTGGTGCAAGAAACATTGATAATTAAATAAATAATGATATAATTATAAAATAATATAATAAAAACAATTAAATGTACTTTGTACAGCAATTATACTAGATTAAATGCAAAACAAAACAAAACAAAAATTACAAGTCACAGCATTTTCTGCACAGTAGTTGGATTACATTTTTTATATTTTGCAATTTATTTCTCCTGGCATCACATGTCCCCACAATGTCTTCTCATGTCACTTCCTTTTCCCCTCAGATCTCCCTGTACAGAGACAGCTAGGTTTCTCTGAGGATTATACAACGTTCCGCCAGAGGAAGCATCGTATTACTGATCAGTGCACTAAAAGAGCTGGTCAGTGAGTTACACAGATGAAGACACACTGCAATATTAGATCAGCGTGAGGAGTGAGTCACTACTTGTCACTATCTGCAGGCACACACGTAAACGTGGGCAAACATGGTTTCACATGCTTTCCAGAAAGCAAATTTAAATGCGGTTTCTTTTCAAGGTTTTTAATTTTTGTGAACAACTATCTCTTTAAGAACTGTCAATAAAATCAATAACTATGCTGTCCGGTCATTAAAAAAAAAAAAAAACACCACACTAGAGATGTAAGGACCAGCTCTAACATCACAACTCTGCTGTTTCTTTCTTTCCTTCCTTTTGTTTTTAATTCTCCTTTTTGAAATTTCTGTCTGATTGGTTTTGTCTCCATTGCTGCTTAAACAAGTGGACCCCACAACTGCGTAGCTTAGACTCTGCAAATGGATCCCTGATGAAAAATTAAGCTTTAAACACGTTAATATTTCCATCATGTTGGAAAACACTCATCACTATCAGAATAATTTCAGTTAGGCTTGTGTATATTTTTTGTTAAAGCTGTTAAGTTATTAAGCAATATCTAATCTAGTTTTTTTACTTTGTGTTTTAGATAATGTGTTTTATGTAATTTTATATAGTGCTCTTTAGGTATTTGTTTTCCTTGAATGGTTTTCCTTTAAAGGTGCAGTATGTAATATTAACAGCTAGTGGTTGAAATGGGTACTGCAGTCCAAATTGAAGCTGTGAGAGAGAGTTGTTTCCCCGACCCTTCTCCTCCTCAGACTCAGGACAACCAACAGGAATGAGCACAATTGACAATGGAAAGCGATGAGCCTTACGCTGTAAGTTGATCAGCTAATGAATACGTTTGCAATGTTTTTATTGGTCGGGCAGAATCTGTAATCTCTGACCCAGTTTGTTTGCTGGCTTCCACGGCTGCAATACGCTGTTTTCCGAAAACTGGCAACCCGGGGTGTCGAAATACTATTGGGTAAATTGGCAAAAACAGACATTCTGGAACACAATGCACATTTCAAAGTAGATTGACAGGCCGTAGCATTGTATTTGGATAAACAAGTATTTGAACTTAGTAGGGCTGCTCGATTATGGAAAAAATCATAATCACGATTATTTTGGTCAGTATTGAAATCACGATTATGTAACACGATTATTTCACATGACTTTAGGAATGTGTTGCATTTATTAAAAAGACACGGTAACACTTTACAATAATGTTAATTAGTTAACATTAGTTAATGTATTAACCTGTTAAGCTTCACCAGTGCGTCGGCGCACTGAAGCGTTTTTTATTTATTTAATTCAAAATTACGATCAGATTTAATGTTATACCTTGACAAACTATACATCATTAAAAAGATATAAGACTCAAGTTTCAGTATTTGACCACTATTGTATTCTGAGAAACTTATAGTGACAGTTATGTCTTAATTTGTGTCAGGAGTTATGAAATGAAAAAATGAGTCGATACCTTTAATATGAATTATGCGCGTCAGCCGCTCCCATTCATAAAAAACTCTGTGCTGTCGTCATGACAGCGATACACAAAACAACGTCCCTCAGGGCTTTAGCTCAAAAATGTGCAGATTTGGAGAAATATTGATAGATTCTTTTAGATTCACATCATATTTCTATAGACAGGAATAATATTTATTGAATTTATACCCAAATGCGTCAATGTAATCTTTATGAGCGTTTGGTATTCTAATTCACAGTGTTTTCAATTCATACCAATAGCCTGAGGGCGCTATATGCACAGTAATATAGTCCATATATGGCACATGAAGAAGAGCCATGATCATGTGACATTCCAGGAAGCCTCGAACACACACACAGCTAACAGAGATCGGCTGTAATCATGCAGATAAAAGATGTTTTGAAGACAATAAACATGATTGCAATGATATCTGATTTGCCTGTGTTCTTCAAGCCATGCCAGGTATTTTTATAATAATAGATTATATTTATAATGTAATGCTAATCTATATAGACTTCATCATTGTGCATAATACTATCAAATAATATATTTTCTGTCTGATTTTTTTATCTGAAGCTAAATTAGATCACAGAAGATTATTTAAAACATTCGGCTTGAGTTATAAAGTACGTTTTGAGCATAAATATGGTTTTAATCTCATATATTGTCGTGTATTGATGGTGTGCTAAGCTAACATGCTAGCTAGCCCTAACTGTTAGTCACATGACATGGTCTTGAAAAACATTTAACTAAATACAGAGTTTTGGGCTTATTATCTTCAGATTTTAAACATAAAATGTTTAGACATGTGGCTTTAGCTGTAGTGCATTTCTAGATTGCTCCAGTGCCAATTTCAATTTTATTTTCATGAGGATGTTTCATAAAAAATAATTTCTAATAACTTTACAAAACTTTGAAGCTATTTATAACAATTTTTGTCATTACGACAATAATTAATTCTACATTTACAATAAACTGCCAGGTGTCAGCTTTCAAACGAGATCATACTTGTGCTTTTAGTGCAAAGGGTTCATGAACTGTATCTGTTTTAGTTTGGGTATGTCATTTCTGGGGATTTTTCAAAAGTGGCGTTGCAGCTTAACAGGTTAACTAACATGAACTAACGATAAGAAATACATTTGTTACAGTATTTATTAATCTTTTTTAATGTTAGTTAATAAAAATCCAGCTGTTCATTGTTTGTTCATGTTAGTTTACAGTGAATTAACTAATGTTAACAAATACAACCTTTCATTTTAATGACGTATTAGTAAATGGTGAAATTAATATTAACTAAGATTAGTAAATGCTGTAGAAGTATTGTTCATTATTAGTTAATGTTAACAAAGGTAGTTAACTAATGCTAATTAATGAACCTTATTGTAAAGTGTTACCAAAGACACCTTTCAACAATTCTTAAAAAAATCTAAATTTGAACATTGATTGTACTTTTTGAACTATTAAAATAAATAATATATAACAGATAATACTTCAATGAGTATTTTAATAATTCCCGCAGGTCTACCACTTATAATGTGGGAGATTCCCCCGCAAACATTGATTCACTTTAGCATGTAGATTGTATGAGTAGCCTAAATGAATCCACACAGATTATAAAATCAAATCAATCATTTTAAAACTTTCTCCAAGACGCAATTTCACAAACCGCGCAAGTGTTCAGCAGTGCTGCGTCTTCTCTCTCTCTCTGTCTCTCAACATGGGTTGGACAAAGCAAGCGTCGAAACTACACTCTCGCGTTTAGGAGTCGGGACATGACGGAACTGTCACTTGCACAGTCGGGCCAGCATTGCATCGTTCGTAACTAAAGTTGATCATTTTCACTTCTTTTTAAGTTTTATCAGTTTAAACATTCAAGCTGAGAGAGTTTATGCATCGGGAGGGGCGGATGTGCGCGTGCGCGCGTCATTCAGAACACAAGACAAAATAAGAGCGTTGTTTCAAAACAGAACATGGCAAAATAATCGTTTTTACTCGATTATACTATTTTGGTAATCGTTGGGAGCAAAAATCGAAATCGAAATTCAATTAATTGCACAGCCCTAGAACTTAGCATGTTTGCTACATCTCTGCAAACATATTACGGTAATTTTAATGATTTAGTACGGTAAAAAAAATTACATACGGCACGTTTAAGAGATATGTTGTTGTTGAAAACAAAAGTAAAAGAGGGACGCACGTTCGTTGCGTATTACTGTGAAATGAGAGTTCGTGTCTTTATTAAAATCAACACATTATAATGATTTATCTCATCCCCCCGTGACCCACACGCCTAATTAATTGGAATGTTATTTTTTTTATTACTTGGCCCGCCCAACCCGCGGATGATCCACAGTGTCTGCGGATATAACCGCGATCTGCGCACTACTACACCCCACTGATGTGCATTAAAACCTGCAGACTTACTACTTTCCATCGTTCCTTCACCAGAATGCCCGTGGTCAGGATGTCTGTCTGTTCCTGCCCTGCGTTCATCCTGCCTGTGGTCTGACCCGTGCTCGTCCCCTAACGCCAGTGACAGGGGCCTCGGTCTGGCATTGGAGCCCGGTGGTGCCCGCTGGACACAGAGAAGAAAAGAGCATTGTGTTAAAGTTGCTTGTTGTACTGTTACAGCACTTACAATGCACAATCCGTGGCTTCTTATTCCATCATAAAACTGCTGAGTAAAAATGTAATATTTCATTAAGCAAAGTTAGACCCAAAACATACAGTAAACAAAAGAAAGTTCATACCGAAGGAAATCTCCAAATAGTATTTAATCTAATCTATTAAGTTTCTACTTCTGAACTGTATAAGTTTTAGCACACACGTTGCATTAAACTAGGTACTATAAACTTTAAGACCCCCTGTGGTGTTTTGAATATGCTTCAAGACAAACCATGTGCAAATATGTCAACACCATTGCTGAGTATTTTCTCCTTAAAACTGCAGTGAAAAGCTCAAAAACGCGGTTTAAAATCGGATGGTGTTTCTGATGTCACAAACTACAGTGGTGGCCAAAATTATTAAAACACCTCTTAAAATATTGACCTTTTTTTGCCTCCAAAACATGATTTCATAATTTCATAATGTTCATGAAACATGCAGATGGTTGCTCTGAGCAAAACAAATATCAGACAAAGTGAGTAATACTGTTTTTATCCACTTTTGACTTTAATATTTGGTATGTCCACCTTTAGCAGCACATCTCTCTGGCATAGTGTCAATATATTTCCTGAGAACTTCAACACTAATGTTATCCTATGCCTTCTGCATCTGAAGACAATAGATTGTACAATAGATCTGTCCAGTTTATCTTCCAACTCGCCCCAAATTTGCTCGATGAGGTTGAGGTCCAGACTTTGACAGGGCCAGTCCATGATTTTCAATGTTCCAGCAGATTCCTTCAGCCTCAGGCAATAGTTAGAAGAATGTTTAGGGTCAATGTCCTCTTGGAAAATAACAACTGAAACATATTAAATATGCCATGTGTTCTAATCGTTTTGGCCACCACTGTCCCTTGTAACCAATCACGTAAACGTGCGGACGGGCTTTAGCATATCATTAACTGCGGTCTCGCGAGAAGCCAGGTTATGCCGCGAATTGTGTATATGATGTATATTATGATGTTATGATGAACTATATGGCTTTCTTTCTTATATGACTTAGTTTCTAAGGATGCTGATTTTTAGAAGGAATCTGTCTGACTCTGAGATGGCGAACAGGAACATGGTTTGAGTAACATTAGCAACACATTATTAGCTGTTTGATAACATAGTCAAGCAAAAGACTAATTATATTAATTACCGTTATGCGTTTGACATTGTAGAGTGTGATATAAAACGCATTACCATTCTGATTACCAACATCGACTTATATACAAGCTTGTATATAATTCATTCTTCCACTTCTTCTTCTGAATCAGTTTCTGGTTCAAACATTTACGACTGAATTAAACCAGTATTTCCACTTGCCATTGTGCAGCGTTTACTACAGTAAAGTTGACCGAGTGGATCAGATAATCTGAGCTTGTGTGACTGAGTGGAGGCGGGGACTAATTTGCATATTCATGGCTCCACGTATACTAAATGAAGCAAGGGTGTAGAGTTACATTCAAGCTTTTTTTTAAGGCATAAATATATATATATATTTTTTTTTTTCACAGGAAAATGTTTAAAATGTCATTTTGTTTATCAAATATGAGTTTAAAAAATCTAATTATTGACTACAGGGGGACATTAATTTATGTACTTAAGTGAAATGTGTGACCTGTGAAAGAGGAAAATTATTTGACTACATCTATTTGTCACAAATCACAATCTACAAATAACATCTGAGAAAGACTTCTTAATTTAATAAATATTTGATTTTTTTTTCAGTAACAATAATTTCTAATATTCATGAGCCTGTAGTTCCGTCTGTATATCTGTCCAGCCAGGTAACATGAGGGACTTAGAGGGTTTTATTGCTTTTATACAATAGTTTTAAGTAGAGGTGTAAATTGGTTGTTTCATCATAATAATACATCACCATATTCTCTTAGCCAGCGATATGATAGTGATACCTCAAAACATGCAGTAAAATGACTTGATTAGATTAAGGGGCCCGTGATCATAATATCGATATTACTATATTATGCATCTATTTTACACAACCAATTACATTTTGATTTATTCACAAATGCAACTCTAATAATATAGTCAAATTAATCATGAAAAAAGTCGCACATCAATTGTCTGATGACAGCTTATCTCTGGCTTGTGCAATACAATAAGCAATGACATCTGTTGAGAAATAAATACAAAAATGAATATAAAAAGACACAAAAAATAAAAGTTAAAACAACAACTGTCATCATATATTTAATATATTTTTAGAACAGTCAAAAAAAAGTATTTTTCTTTAGGATATTGTGTGCAGAAACAACTGTAGAAGCATCTGTAATCACTCTGTTCAAACTCCACTCCAGGATTTCCATGTCATGCATGCAAATTTTCTCTGGTCTGGAACACCAATAATAAAGCGAAAAATCCAAAGCTGTGTCCGAAATTGCACCCCATACCCTTAAATAGGGCACTATTTGAGTGGACAGCCATTTGTAGTGGTGTCCAAACCCTTATCGAGTGAACTCATTCAAACCCACAATGCACCACCACAATAACGAGTGTACAACATATGGCTGGATCCCAAATGGCACACTTGACTTGCGGTCTCGTGGCCTTAAATTAAGCGTGCTTGCCAAGTGTACGAGTCCGTAGTGTGTCCCATTTGGCATTTCAGTGCTTAGAAGTGTGCTCGCGAGCGCCGCCTTTGTGCCCTCGTTTCGCACCCTCCACACGAGTTACCTACCCAAGAATCATTGCGAAGTTGCGAACGACCAATTAGATAAATGAGGGGAGGAGTTTCGTGGCTGTTTGACTTTCGGTGGCATGATGTCATCAAGCCTGTCCCTAAAATACACTCTTGTGTGCCCTCGTGGACTCGAGGCCAGCGCCTCTTAGATCTGCACTTCCTGACGTCACCAAGTGTGAACTCAAAGGAGGTCAAGAAGGCCGGAGTGTGCCATTTGGGATCCAGCCAATGTATGCCCAACGGCTAGAGAATACCCACAATTCATTGCAGAATGATTTTCCACGTTTGGCCAGAAGATGGCGCCCACAGCTGAATCATCCATCCATTCATTTTCCAAAGCGCCAGTCCAATGTGGGTACAGCGTAATATCATAGAGGTATAAATTCCTTTTTAATTGATTATTAAATTGTTTAATTAAGGTTTATACATGCTAGATTCCATGACAGAGTTCAAGATAAATATTTTCATTACTACTGGTTATGAATGATTATTAAACAGCAAGCACAAACTATGCAAAAGCGGCAGCCTTTCCGGCGAACTCAGAGTCAGAATTCACTCACTCGTTTTCATTCACTCCCTCAAGTAGACTATATTAGTGGAGTAATGTGGGAATAGTGAATGAGGGTGTGGGGGCGATTTTTAACACAGCCCAAATGTGAGATACTAAAATATCAACCAATCAAATTGGAGGACTGAAAAAATTAGACAGTACTCTGTGTTGTACTTGTTGCTTTCCTTTGGATAAAAGCCTCAACCAAAAGAAAATGTAATAATACAGAGACATCAGATAAATTATATTATCTTTAAGAAGCGAGATAAACCTGCACTTAGAGCTTAGTGACACATAAACTTACGCTTAAGAACTGATCTGTGAAACTAATGTAACAGAGGTGTGCAGATTGTGCTAATTAACGTACGTAACACTCTGAGGACGATGTGTGTGTGTGTGTGTGTGTGTGTGTGTGTGTGTTTAGCAGAGCTTGTTTAAGTAATTATCAGATCATTACAGCATTTGCTTTTGTCTGCAAATATTGGTTTCATTGCAGACGAATTTTACTTCCTAATAAAAATTAAAATCAGAATATTTTCTTCCATATGTTAATAATGTTAATATTTCGTCTGTTTGAGTCTGATCTGGTTTAAGTTAATGGCAGCGGCCCGCTGTTGAAATGTGATCCGCACCGCTCGATGTGTCGCGTTGCTACAGTGAACACACACAACAACACATCCACACACTTTACAAATCACAAATTGTTCGTTCCAGTGGATATGACCTTGAAAACAGTGCTATAACTGCATTATTATGACTGCAGCTGTCACTGACGGCATGTCATGGAGCCGTGTGTCCGTATCCATGTTAACGTTACTCACCTCAATCCCGATCCTCACAGCGCCGGGTGTGGTTTATAATTCTCATAAAATACGCTTTAAAATCATGTCGAAGACGTCAAATTGTGTAAATACGCTGAATGTTCCTCCATGAAGACGAAAGGAGGTGTCATTTGCTCTGACATATGCACAACTGCACCGTGTTTTTGTAAATGTCCCTATCGCGGGTCCTTCAGCATCTCTGCAGATTCGTGACGTGCTGATCCTTCTGCCTGCATGCGCGCTCGTTCGCGACGCTATCGCCCTTCGCAACAGCAAGCGCGTGCACTAGCATTCCACTCTGAGAGTGCACGTAGATTCTCCGGGCGCGTTCTCGAGAACTGTTCAAAATGTGAGAAAGATCCCTCTTCTGTTTAAACACGGGACAGCACGCAAATCACAGTTTTGTCTGGTTTCTGACTTCTATAATAACTATTAGATAATATACAGTGTTTTGTGTAGACTAATTAATTACTGTAATTTAATTACTTTTCCCTTTTAAAAAGTAAAGTAAGGGATTACTCTTAATTATTCTGTAATTTAATTACAGTTACTAATTTAACATCAAAATGTAACGTCTAATGTAAAAATGTATGTTTTTAATGTCACTTTCTCCCTTTAAATGCTTTGGTCAGTTCAAGAGTAATTTATGCAATTTTATATTATTTATTGAAAATAATTAAACAAGCAGTTTCATGTCTATCCTTGTAACTGGTTGAGATTGATATGGTAGTTGGCTATAGGTAATGCATTACTTTTTAGAGAGAGTAGTTATCTAATTACACTGTTGAAGATGTAATTAGTAGCTAGTAATTAATTACTTTTTTAGAGTAACTTACCAAACAACACTGATAATATATGGTCCCTTTTGTAAGAAAGTGTACAAAAATCTACACTGTACACTTATTTTAAGAATTTTTTTTTTTTTGGATACATGCAATTCCTGATATCCAATATTGCTATCCATACATAAATTGCAGACAGAAAACACATATATATATATATATATATATATATATATATATATATATATATATATATATATATATATATATATATATATATATATATATATATATATATATATATTTGTGTGTGTCCTGTATAGATTTCCTTTTTGCCTTATAAATAATAATAAAAGCATTTCTACTCATTATTAAATGATGAGGAGGAAAGTGAAGGATATGCTGATAGGCCTACTGATAGAATACTGATAGAATACTGATAGAATACTGGGTTCCACTTGCCCTCTTAATTATCTTAGGGATAGTTGACCTGAAAATGAAAATGGTCATATTCACACTTACATGTGGTTCCAAACTATACATTTATTTATTCAGCGGAGCACAAAAGGATGAAGAACGTTGGTAACCAAGCAGTATCAGTTTCCATTGACTTCCATTGTAATTTTTGCCCAAAAGTCAAAATAGGTTTGCAATGACATGAAGGGTGAGTAGCCTAATTAATGACAAAGTAATTACAAAATGCCACAATTTTTGGGTGGACTATCCCTTTAATACCATTTAATACCTAACATATAATTCAAACCGGCATTTCTCAAAAGGAAGGAGGCAGACAATAATGTCAACACTATTTGAAAAGAAAATGCTATTTTTGTCCAATTACAGACCACCCAATCGTGCTCAACGTGACATTTCGACATAAATGTCACAGGGCTCAAAGAACCACAGACAGTGAAAAACGAGAATGGAGTACTATTAGAACTCAAATAGGCGGGGCTTAGTAGCCCAGACGTTCTCTGATTGGCCAGGTGTAGGGTCTAAAAAAGAATTCGGCGATTTTATGTATATAGTTCATATTTATATTTTACTTGTGCTTTAAAATCTAACCACTATTAATATATCTCATTGTCATACCTAAAGTGTAAATTATTGTCCAGACAGCTACTGAAATAACCTACCATATCAACGGTGACGGCTCTGGTCTCTGTTCCTTTTCTCAACGATACTGAGGATGAACCAATCACAGCCGTTTGTGATTAATGTACACAAATAATTTAAGAAAATATGTTTACACAGATTGATTAGGCAGGTTCCCGTTTGTATGCCAGATAGCAGTCGCTTAAATTTACAAACCTTGAGATTGAAATATTTAAAGAAAGACAAAACCCATTTAGATTTAAATTGCGTCTGAATCATAGACTGTAACAATGTCTGAATGGAGGATTCGGCTGTGTGAGCCATCATGCGCCCCCTTGCAGGGATATTTGTGCCCCATAAGAACATTTAATAGTATTAGAGTTTGTCGCCCAATAGAAAGAACACACACCACTAGCCCTGTCAAATAACTTCCTCTTCATGTGGCGGAATCATGGAGGTGAATGTTCTTTCAACTCAACCTGAGAGGTAACAAGCATTTCTGCAGCATTGAGATGGTCATGCTTGCACGTAATGTGATCAAAAGCACGTTGTTAAAATTGTGAGCGATATGTGTCTTTATCATCATTGTTGCCATTAAGGACATGCAGACTACTTGCTATTATTACAGTATTAAGAAAAATTAGGCCAGAGCCAATTGAACTGTATTTATGTACCATAACATTACATTACAGTGGCGTTCCGGGTGATGAGTTTAAAGAGAAGTTTAAGAAAAACCATGACATTACATTCTACAGGTAAGTATTATTATTGTTGGTATTATATTAATAATATCTAGATGCCATTATTTAGGATATTAGTCTCTTTATTTCTTAGGTGAAATAAATTGATTAAGTCTGAATTTGTTTGACCTTTGATCTCTACAATAGGCGACAGAGAGATAAAGCAGTGTCTCAGTACGTTGCCTCCTTGGAGACTTTATTGCTCACAGAGAGAGGAGCCAGTCTGGAGCTCTGTGAGCGGGACTCTCAGGTGGACTGCCACTGCTTTTTTCACATAGCTCATTCTTTCACTGTTGTCTAGGGCAGGGGTTTGTCAAAATATGTACACATGTTTTTTATTATTATTATTCTGCTTTCTAAAGACTTGGCTATAATTGTGAATTAAAGGGATAGTTCACCCAAAAATCATGTCATTCCAAACCTGTAAGACTTTCGTTCATCTTCAGAACACAAATGAAGATATTTTGTTGAAATCTGAGAGCTTTCTGTCCCTCCACTGACAGCTACGCAACTACCACTGTGACGCTTGATAAGCAAACATAAACAAAAGCCCAACCGAACCTGCTTGATGCGTGAGAACAAACCTCATTGGTTCTTGCAGAGGCTCAAACGTGCTGCGTAACACGAGAATGAACCTCATTGGTTCTCGCACGTCAAGCAAACATGCTTGAGCTTCCGTTTACCACAACTGATGTGTGAGTTGATGAATGTTTATATGTGAATAAAAGCCTAAATTCAGTCTGTTCATCATATAAAGCAATCGTCTCATCCGAAAACTTAGACTAAGCTGCTCATATGGATTAGTTTTACTATCTCTTTATGAACTTTTTGAAGCGTCAAAGTGGTAGTTGCATAGCTGTCAATGGAGGGACAGAAAGCTCTTGGGCTAATGAGGTTTGAATGACATGAGGGTAAGTAAATGATGACAGAATTTTCATTTTTGGGTGAACTAACCCTTTAAGACCACATTTTTATTTTTTATTATAAAGTAAAATATATATTTTTTTGGAATGGCTCACCAAGGCTGCATTTATTTGGTCGAAATACAGTTCAAAAAAGCAATTTTGTGAGATATTCTTACAATTTAAAATAACTTTTTTCAATTGTTATATATTTTCATATGCAATTTATTCCTGCGATGCAAAGCTGAATTTTCAGCATAATTACCCCAGTCTTCAGTGTCACATGATCCTTCAGAAATCATTCTAATATGCTGATTTGGTGCTCAAGAAACATTTCTTGTCACAGATGAACATGAGCACAGTTGAAAACGGTTGTGCTGCTTAATACTTTTGTGGAAACCGTAATTCTTTTTCCTTGAATAAAAGATTCACGATTCCTTGAATAAAATTTAAAAAAATTGTTAAATTAAAAATATCTTTACTGTTACATTTGACCAATTTAATGTGTACTTGCTGAATAAAAAAAAAGTTTAATGTTTAAAGAATGTAAAGTTTGGAAGTATTCAAAGATGCAAAATATCAAAAAAACGTTATCGAAATTATTTCTATATCTTCCAGAATCGGCTGAGTCTTCAAATACGGGCAACCCAAAATGGAACGATCAGAGTTTCTATTGATGAGCTTCAGCCAGTGAAACAACGCTACCACGTTTCAGACGTTCTGGTTGGAGAGATGAGATATGAGCCGTAAGCCATCAACTTCACAATTCTCTTCACATCTCTCCTAGATCTGCTACTGCCAGTTCTTCATTGTGATGTCTTTGACAGGCTGAGAGTTCATTGGAAAAGAGAGGACTGTGTATGTCTAACTTGGGGTCTGGGACAGTACCAGTTGCTGGTTTCCTTTTCACCTTTCAAACTAGAGATTTCCTGTGATGGGGAGGAGATTGTCACACTTAACCCAGAAAACAAACTCTACTTTGAGACTCTGCAAGATCCAACAAGGTATGAGGAACAATACTTGAGGACTGTTGTTTTATACTCCCATAAAAACCTATTTGGTAATAGCTGATGTTGTTTCCCATTTAACTCTATTTAAATTTCTTACAGGTCATCTTCAAATTCATGTCAGGTGAGATTATAGGCTTTAATGCGAAAATGTATGATTGAGAGAACTTACTTGTTTGACAAATCATGTTCTCCATCTCAAAGGGAGATGAAAATCAATGCGGGCTGTGGAAGGAAACTTTCAGACAGTTTGAGGACATCAAGGCAAACGGTAAACCGCCATAACATACAGAATAAAACTCCATTGTTCATTTCATCAACTCCAGTGAAACTTGTATTATTATTAATATGATTGTTTGTATTACTAATGATGTATACATAGGGTTAGGGATTTAAACAAACCCTAGAAGCCCGTTCACACCAATGCCAATAACTATAACGATGTCTACAAAGTTTTATTATTCATTCTAATTCAATGAGAATAGCAAAGTCCAAACCACTACTGTAATGGTAATGACACAATATCATTTGAATCACTTTCAGAACTATTTTTCCCAGCTGATGAACAATAAAAACATTGACAGCCAATCAGAACCCACCTGACTTTAAAGAGCATGAGTGTTTAAAGAAGCAGAAGAACTGCTGTGTGCATTTCTAATGAGCAGAATGTTATCGGCCCTTGCTTGGTGTCGAGTGGACGCCAGTATTGTAATTGTTATAGTTATCTTTCTTGGTATAAACAGGCCTTAACTGTAACGGTGTGGTCACATTTATCATTATTTGGCTGAATTTTGCAGGCAAAACCCAGTAAGTTTAAATAGAATCCATGTGTTTGGGAATTTTGTGAGAGGTCAAAAAAATCCCCAGACAAATTTTGCCACGTTGACCAACAGAAAGCTGCTTAGTTTGAAAGTGACTTCTGTGTGAACTGTGCTTTCTGGCAATCTACCACTTTTGCCCATAGATTTTTGCTAAAAATTTGCCAAAAAAGACAGTTCCTTAAAGGGATAGTTCACTCAAAAATGAAAAATTGAAAAATAATTTACTCACCCTTAAGTTGTTCCAACCAAACGTATGAGTTTCTTTCTTCTGTTGAACACAAAAGAAGACATTTTGAAGAATGTTGGTAGCCAGACTGTTGACGTTTTTGTTTTCCTACTATGGAAGTCAATTGCTACTGTCAACTGTCTGGTTACCAACATTCTTCAAAATATTTTCTTTTGTGTTCTGCAGAAGAGAGAAATTCATACATAGTTTTACATGAGCAAGCACCAGCCACATTCTCTAGTTATTTTATAACATATCATTGCTGATGTCTTAAATTCAGGTCCTAGTTCAGTGGGATTGGACTTAAGTCTCCATGGGTTCAACCATACGTATGGTCTTCCTGAACATGCTGATACCCTGGTGTTGAAGGACACAAGGTAGTGCACTTCATAAAATATCTCAGTTTGCTTTCTAAAACTGATGTGGTTGAGACACTATCCCTACTTATAGAAGACAAATTGAACAGAATAGACTCTTACCTAATATGATGTAGCAGTCAAACCCCAACACTTGTTTTACTTCACAGTGTCTCTGAGGCGTATCGGCTGTACAACTTGGATGTGTTTGGCTATGACATCAATAGCAGGTTTGGTCTTTACGGTTCTGTCCCTGTCCTGATAGCTCACAAGCCAGAGAGGACAGCTGGAGTGTTCTGGCTGAATGCGTCCGAGACTCTGGTTGATGTCAAGTACAATTCAGAGCCAAATGAGGTGCAGTTCTATTATTCAATCGACTGTTTGGAAACAATTGTAATAGTGTTTGGTGTCACTAGGGGGCCAGAAATTACACACTGCAAAGTTGAAATGACTTTCATATGACAGTTGACCTAGCTAACAAAAATATATTTTAAGAATGTTTTGCTAACATTCCCATTAAGTTATGAAGACTTTATTTCTGAATGTTCCCTGAACGTTGAAATGCTTTAAAAAATATTTTTCTTGGTTATACGAATGTTAAAGGGATAGACACCCAAAAATGAAAATTCTGTCATTATTTACTCACCCTCAAATTGTTCCAAACCAGTATGAGTTTTTTTCTTCTGCTGAACACAAATGAAGATATTTTGAAGAATATAAGTAACCAAACAGTTGGGCACCATTGACTTCCATAGTATGGGAAAAAAATACTATGGAAGTCAATGGCTACCGTCAACTGTTGGTTACCGACATTCTTCAAAATATCTACTTTTGTGCTCAGCAGAAGAAAGAAACTCATACTGGTTTGGCACAGCATGAGGGTGAGTAAATGATAGAATTTTCATTTTTGGGTGAACTATCCCTTTAAGGGAACATTGCTTTATAGTTTTGCAAACATCATGGGAACGTTACTTTTGAATGTTCTCTGAACGTTCTGAAACAAGTAGTAACATTAGGTAAACTTTGAGAGAACCTTGCCAGAACATTAGCCACAGTTTTAAAAACATTCCCTGTTAGCTGAAGAATAGTCTAAATCAATAAAATAGGAGAAACGTTTTTTTAGATGTTTTTCAGTTGATTATTTTTGTTGTCTGAACAGAATGAGGATGAACCACCAGGGAAGAAAAGCAAGATCGCACCGCAGACTGATGTTAGATGGATATCAGAGAGCGGCACAATCGACTGTTTCATTTTGCTGGGACCCACGGCTACCCAAGTGTTCTCTCAGTACGCTCAACTCACAGGTACTGACTATTCCCCAAATATTGTCAATGGTGGTATAACGAAAATGTACATTTGTAGGTTTTTCATTGACATTGATTTTTTTCCTCGCACATTCAAGTTACAAATGTCCGCACTTGCTCTTATATTAAAAAGAAGATGGCTTGAAATGTATACAGAAGTCCCTTTAGTATTTCTCTGCCAACAGGCTATCAGGCTCTTCCTCCACTCTTCTCTTTGGGCTATCACCAATGCCGCTGGAACTACGAGGACGAGGCAGATGTGAAAGCTGTGGATGCTGGATTTGACTCCCACAGTATTCCGTATGATGTCATATGGTTGGACATAGAGCACACAAATGGGAAGCGCTACTTCACCTGGGACTCCAAGCTTTTTCCAAACCCAGCAGAACTACAGCGTCACCTCCAGAAGAAGAACAGGAAGGTATAGTAATGGGCTTCTAAAGATAAAAGGTATCAGGTTTTTTTATGTTTATTATTTGCCTCTTTAGTTGGTTGTTATTAGTGACCCGCACATCAAGATCGATCCTGATTGGTCGGTTTACTGTGAAGCTAAAGACGGAGGCCATTTTGTGAAGAATAGAGAAGGCACTGTTTATGAAGGAACATGTTGGCCAGGTAAGATCCAGCATACATGAAAAGGCCAGTCTCAGATTCACATAACTGTTTATCGTATCATACAGAAAAAATTCTCAACAAGACTGTTGTACCTGCAGTAACTGTTAAAAGTCAAACCGAATCCTAGAAATCCTACCATCTATTGATTCCAGTTTGTTCTCTAAACTCTCCATAACTCTTCATTAGTGATCACTATTACTAGGCTAATGATTAAAGGGAAATATTTCACCCAAAAATGAAAATCAGTGTTATTTTATTAATATTTATTTACTATTCTATTGTAGTGTTTAACATTTTGTATTAGCTATTATTTTTATAGCTATAATTTTAGTTAAAGGTTTAGTAATTTCATGTGCCTTTGTCAAATTTATTAGATTTGGGTTTTTTTAATATTTCTATTTAGCTTCATTGTCATGGGTGGTTGAAAATCAGGAATGAAAAAGTTTACAAAACACTCTGGATTCTTAGAATCAAAAAACATGAACGGAACAAGCAACTAAACTTGACAAATACCGAACAAAGACTGAAAACAAGCACAATATATACACTGTAAAAAACAACAAAACAAGCAACAGGTGTAAAACATAAACAATCAATGTGATAACTTGGGGAAAAAAGGGGATATGAAACAAACAGGTGAACCAGGAACACGTATTACTCATGTGCATGACATCACCTTTTCACAAATTCACGTTTTGTGAATTGATAACAGAATTGTTTTCAAAAACGCGCACTTTGAAACCGTGAAAGTTTGCGTTTCCAGGCTGCCAAAACACTGTTGTCGCGTAAATGAACTGTCAAAGTGCATAGTCAAAGCGTTTTTAGTTGAAAACGGTGTCGTGTAAACGCCCCCCTTAGTTTTAGTAATTTTAGTACTTCAAATTAAACTTATTTTATTTTAGTTGGTTGCCAGGAAGCCTTTCTCATTTTCATTCAAGTTTATATTAAAATCAGCTAATATATGTATTTAAATTTATTTCAGCATAATTTCAATTAATGGTTAAACATTTTAATAGTTTTAGTTTTAGTTAACAATAACAACACTGAAAATTCTTCATTTACTCACCCTCATATCGTTTGACTTCCTGTCTTCTGTGGAATCCAAAAGAAGATATTTTGAAGAATGTTTGTAAGTAATAAAAAAAATGTGGTTACCATTGATTTTCACTGTTAGGACAAAAAAAAAAAATCTGAAAAAAAAAAATCAGATTTTGTGTTCCACAGAAGAAATAAAATAACATGAGACATGAGGGAGTAAAGGATGTCAACATTTTTATTTTTGGAAGAACTATCCCTTTAATAATAGATTTATTTATATTGAGATCTTGTTTCACATCAAATTTAGCACTCACATTTCAAGAAAATGACTGTTCCATCAGGTGAATCCAGTTATTTGGACTTCAGTAGCTCAAAGACAAGATCATGGTATGCCAGACAGTTCTCTCTAAGCAAATATGAAGTGAGTCTCAAATTTTGGTCACTATTAAGGTTTTTTCTAATACTTCCAATCTTACTGTGCACTATTTGAAGTGGTTCCTTAGCATTTTTTGATCTAAAAACCAATTTGTTGTCTCTTCATTTCTATTGGAAACTGTTTGCTCTTCATCCACTCTTCCGTTAGGGCTCAACAGAATCGTTGTTTGTGTGGAACGACATGAATGAACCTTCTGTCTTTAACGGGCCAGAGCAGACAATGCCAAAAGATGCAGTGCACTTCGGAGGATGGGAACATAGGGAACTACACAACTTATATGGCTTCTATCAGGTAAGCTCAGTCAAAACATGCTTATAATATATACATAGATTATGGTTATATATATATTTTTCCCCCTTCACAGCATATGGCTACATTTGAGGGCTTATTAACCCGCTCAGGTGGCACAGAAAGGCCGTTTATCCTTTCACGTTCCTTCTTTGCTGGGTCTCAAAGATTAGGTAACTTCAAAATCAGATGACATACACTATACCCATTGTGTTGATGGAAACAAACACGGCCCATAGCAACACTGATCTGTTTATGTCTCAGGTGCCATATGGACTGGGGACAATGTTGCTACTTGGGAGTACTTGAAGATTTCAATACCCATGCTGCTGTCACTGAGTTTGACAGGAATACAGTTTTGTGGAGGTTAGACTAATAAAGTGACAGTTTTTATGTCATATTCATGTTAATATATCATATTTTAACCTACAAAGTAAGTTGATTGTAATATTAATGTTGGTAAATATTTCATACATATACATACATTAACACTAATGGCCTAAAATTAACTTTTTGCCTCACCTGCCAATGGCCATGAAACTGTTTTTGCAAAAACAGGCAGTTATGACGTCCAAATTTTAGATACCAGTGAAAATTCACGATTGTCAGCTACACAAATTGAATAAAGTAGGCTAATCAAATGTAAAATAACACTGCATATTCTTCACTGTATAAATTAAACATAGATTAATCCTTATTAAAGTTACAAAAGTTATTCAGTCAAGAGCAGTAAGTGTTTTTAACATTAAAACGCAGAGATAAGCAGGTATTTTAGACTGCTACCACTTTAAGAACGAATACTGATACATTCTGTACACATGTTACGTGTACTGTTTACGTTCATTTAAGACATAGCCGACTATGTTTACTAGGATGCTCGCTGAGACGGGCATTTTTTACATAATTTTGTGTGAATTTGTCCGTTCAAGCACAAGAAGACGTGAAAGAGAGCTTGATTTAGTATTCACACACTGTCTGAGACACGGCTTTCTGGGCGTGCGCTTCGGATGTTTAAACTTCCTACACAGCGCGTGAGTAATGAATTGAGTTCCCTTTCGCATCTTCTTGAGCTTGAATATTTAAATTGTCAAGGCTTAAACTTTCACGACGATGCGGGGCTGGTCCGTCAACTGTCCCGAGCATTGTTCAACATTAAATTGTTAGAATTCATAAAAACTTCGCCAACTGACCGATTGACACCGTTTCATATACTTTTATTTCATGTATTAATTTTAGGCCCTGAATACACTACTATTCAAAAGTTTGGGTATAGTAATTCTTTTTTTTTTTTTAAAGAAATTAACACTTTTATGCAACAGCGACACATTAATTTGATCAAAAGTGACAGTAAAGACATTTATTATGTTATAAACGATTTCTATTTAAAATAAATGCTCTTCCTTTGCAATTTCTATTCATTAAATAATCCTGATAAAAAGTATCATGGTTTCCACAGAAATATTAAGCCACACAACTGTTTTCAACATTGATAATAATAATAAATGTTTCTTGAGCACCAAATCAGCATATTAGAATGATTTCTGAAGGATCATGTGACACTGAAGACAATGATGTTGAAAATTCAGCTTTGACATCACAGGAATAAAGTACATTTTAAAATGTATTACAATTGAAATTTGTTATTTTAAATTGTAATAATATTTCACAATATTACTGTTTTACTGTATATTTGGTCAAACTTTTGCACGATAGTGTTTTTTCTTGCTGAACTGGGTGTAAAATGACCATCACTGATTGAATATGGTGTGTGTGTGTAGCTGATGTAGGGGGATTTGTGCAGGATCCAGACCCTGAGCTCCTGGTCCGCTGGTATCAAGCAGGGGCTCTTCAGCCATTTTTCAGAGGACACTCTGCTAAAGTGACCAAGCGTCGTGAGCCCTGGCTGTTCGGGGTCGAAGTCACCTCTGCAATCCGCTCTGCTGTTCAGGACAGATACTGTCTCCTGCCGTACTGGTACACTCTGTTCCACCAAGCACACGTGTCAGCCCTGCCTCCCATCAGGTACTGCATTTTAAACTGCAGCACAACCTTATTTACTATGGCTTCTATGTATGCTGATAGTGTGTGTTTCCCTGCAGACCTCTTTGGGTAGAGTTTCCCAGCGATTCAAGCACGTTTGCTGTGGAGAACCAGTACATGATTGGTAAACATGACTAGATCTGCTGTGTAATATTGCTAATAAAATCACTATCAGTGTGGTATATGGAAGAAAAAAATAGATATCGTGGCCACAAATTAAGAATTTGTTGTCATTACTGTTGTCTTTTGCCACATTTGATTAATTTGTTCCCTCGTTTTAGTCAAATTGTGGCCATTTTGTAGCAATTTGTTTTAATTTAGTTCTATTGTGATCACGAATGAGAGAACATATTAGTACAACGTGGCCAAGATTTAACTAAAATGAGTGAATGAATAAATATTCTTAATTCGTGGCCACTAAACATTTTTGACATGCAAGGAAAACAACTTTCCAAAGCATACATTCCCAAGTGTAATATACTTTTTACTCTACTAAATTCTACAAAATCCTATCAGTCCTTGTTGTTTCGAACTGAAGAATTCAACACATTTCAAGACGCGATTGCAATGTCCGATTTGTTAGCGATTTCTTCGTGAGCTGATTGTTTTCAATGAACCTGTTGAAACGGTTCACACATCTCACTGAATGATTCATTCACAAGTTTGATTCATTGATTCATGATTTAATGATTCATTCACAATTCATTCAGATTGAGTCTCAGGTTAGCAATTCACTGAGATATCTGACTCAAAATATGACAAGTACCATGAGATCCTCGGAGCTCGAGCTTGTGCGGACTGACGGCGTGAAAACAGATGCTGAATTTTAAGTATTGATTATTGTATAAAAAAAAATCACATTTTAGGTCATAAATGTCAGCCATTTAGCTGTTTAAACCTACTTGAAATTTAACATTGAATTATAATGTTAAAATTATTCAAATTAATGCACATGTGTCTTCCTTGCTACTGTAGGAGTTTCAAATGATATCAGACTTAGATTTTTAACGTTTATTGTTTTGATAGTGTGTTTTGGTAATAAAATAAAATGTTTGGTTATTTGCAGAATGCAGATCAATAAATATTCAATGTTTTCATCTACTAATTTTCCTTATTGTAGGATAAAATATAAAATATATAAAATTGCAAAATAATGGTTCATCGATCACTTACTTTTAATACTCACTCTAAGTAAATAAAAAATCCAAGTATAGTACTTATGTACTTCTACTCTAGAAGTGCAATATCTTTTCCTCTTGATTTGTGTACTTCATCCACCATTGGTCACTATAAATTATATATATATATTTGAGACTTTTTAAAACATAGCAGTCCAATATCAGACACCATTCTAACTAATGGACATTTTTCAGGCAGTGCTCTCCTTGTGTGCCCTGTGACAGAACCTGGGGTCACAGAGGTCAGGGTTTTGCTCCCAGGGTCTGATGAGGTAAGCCTAATTCACAAATGAATTGTACTGAAGGTTAAAGTGTGTTTATAAGAGATGTTTTGTGTGTTTAAAAGCTGTGGTACGACACAAACACGGCAGAAGTACACAAGGGTGCCAGAACTCTGGATCTGCCAGTGACTCTGAACACCGTGAGTGACTCACACTACATCTCTGATACAGCAGTCTCATGAATATAGTGGTCATACAGAGTTATTTACGGTATACCCTCTGTGTAAGGTGCCCGTGTTCCAGCGTGGCGGGACAGTGGTGCCCAGGAGAGCAGGCTGTGGGTCCAGTACAGCAGACTTACAGCAGCATCCAATCACTCTCACTGTGGCACTGGACACTAAGGTGACCACATGACAATAAAACAGTACAGGTCAGGGATGGAATCAGATGCTAATATCATAATATACATGTATCACAGTTTCCACAAACAATATTAAGCAGCACAACTGTTTTCCGCATTGATAATAATGTTCCTAGAGCAGCAAATCAGCATATTAGAATGAAGGATCATGTGACAGTAAAGACTGGAGTAATGATGCTGAGAATTCAGCTTTGATCACAGGAATAAATTACATTTTAAAATATATTGGTTAGTGTTAAGTTGCTTGTAATTATAGATAATTCACTGTTATTACTATAGTAAGTACAGGTAACCTGTAATAAGGACACAATAAAGCTGAGTGTGTACCAAATTTGTGCTTATATCGCCCTCTCCAAGACTTAATATTACTATGGAACTGTTTGATTTTCATTTATGTTATGCTATGCTACAGTATTTACATGGTACTCTAAAGCAACGGTTTCCAAAGCATTTGGGAATGCAGTGTGCACTAGGTTCTCTTTATTTACATTCACATAATTTTCAATGGAAGTTTACTGCATTTCACCAGTATTCTGTCAAAATAAAGCTCAAAGTTTTCTTTGCAGTACAATTGTGATTTACAACAGTAATATATTCTGCCTTCATTTTTTTTTTTTAGAGTTATTCAATTAATAATAATAATTATTATTATTTCTTTTAAAATAATTTACAAATAAAAACAATAAAAAAATGTGACCATTAACCATCATCAGAAAACTGTGAATTTGCAAATGCGTTTTTAATTTATTGAAATATTAACTTAAAATCTCAGGGGGTACTTCAAGTAAATATTTTCGGATGACAAAAAAGTTTTGGAACCCGAGCTCTAAAGTATTTCAAATTATGTCCAGAAAACATAGTATTGCAAGTGAACATGTCCAAAGAAACATGGTTGTTTTTGTTAGTGCCTCATGGTCAAATCTTGAGGAGCCCAACATTAAACAAGATTTGAACACACACACACACACACACACACACACACACACACATAATAATAGACCGCATTGATCTGGATTATGTGTTTTGCATTACAGGACAATGCTGATGGAGTTGTATATCTGGATGACGGTCACTCTTTTAGTTACAGAGACCAGAAGCAGTTCTGCCTGCGCCGTTTTAGCATGCGAGTTGGCAGGCTTGTTAGCAGGTAATGGCTCAACATCACTTTTCATTTTAGGGATGGTCTTATATTTAAAAGTTTGACCTTTTGGTACTGTTTACAAGAAATTTGAAATGTAAACAGAACAGGGTACATACCATTGTGTGTGTTCAGAAAGCTCAGTACGCCGTTCTCCTTGTGCCTTGTGTTTTCAGCTGTGCTGATGATAAAGGCTCGTTTGTCTCCGATGACAAAGTGGAATCAGTGGTCATTCTTGGTCTGAAAAGTTTGAAAAGAAAACCCAAGCTCAAGTCAGGTGTGTAGACGGCACAAGTTTTCTTTTGTGTATACATAAATAATGTGGTGTTAAATATAAACCAGAGAGTTATAATATAAACCTTCTGTTTCTCTTTAAGGTGCGGCGAGGACACCAGTCATGTTTGAGTTTGACGTTAAACGAGGTGTATTAACTTTTACTGGCTTGGGCCTAGAATTACACAAAGACTGGGAAATAATAATATAGTGGATGGTAGTTTTCAAATGTCCCGGATTGCATTGTTTTATTTTATTTTTACAATTTTAATTTAGGTATTTTTCAGATGCTGTTGCATGCCTTAAAAAGTGTCAGCAGCTTATAATTGCAATAAAACATTATAATTTGGTTAATTAAATCGGCAATTTAATAATGCAGATTAATATTAAAGATTCCCTCCATAATGATTGTCTACCTCAATAATGAGTTTGTTTTAACGTGAATTACTAGCTGTTTTCCTTACATGATACTGTAGATTTAACATGATGGAGGTGAAATTTGTTTTGAAAAGAAAAAAATTGCAACAACATCTTAATTTCTGAATAAAGAATTCTGAAAGAGAAAAGTAATTTTGTTTGTTTATGATCCATGTACAGTACCATTCAAAAGGTTGTGGTCAGTAAGATCATTTTATTTAAGAAATTGATATTTTTATTTAGTAAGGATCCATTTAATTGATCAAATGTGACAGTAAACACATTTATGTTACAAAAGATTTCTATTTCACATAAATGTTGTTCTTTTAAAACGTTCCTATCATCAAAGAATCCTGAGAAATTGTCTCATGATTTCCAAAAATGAATAATATTAAAAGAAATGTTTCTTGAGTACAAAATCAGCATATTAGAATGATTTCTGACGGATCATGTGACACCTAAGACTGAAGTAACGATGCTGAATAAATTACATTCTAACAGTTATTTTAAACTGTAATAATGTCACACATTATGATTGGTGCTGCAAAAGAGACCTCTGAAAAACATTAGTAAAAATCTTACCGACCCCAAACTTTTGAATGCTATTGTATGATACAACTGAACATTCAACAGTTTTGGTTACAGTAGATGGCCGATAATTATCCACGCAAATGAAGCGTTGATAGAGTGATATAAATATAGAGAGTTTTGTGAAGTTAGGTCAAGCCTGTGGTTATGCTGAGAGTGCTTAATGCTGAACTCTATTGAGAACAGGTTTAAAGGCTGTGAATGCCTTCTGCTGAGGCAGGCCATCTCACTGGCCTCTCTTTGCAGGACCGCTTTCCTTTGTGTCGCCCTACAATGGCGGCACGAGAGCGCAACCGTCGCCCAATGCTCATTGTTCATCAGCCAATGGGAGCAGCCCAAAGAGAAGACTGTAGCATTTTGTGTATGCATGTGTATGTATGCAGGAGTGTTTGTGTGTATGTGTTTGTGCACGTAAAAGGAGTGTGTTCACGCGTTGTTTTTTTTCTTCTAACCCTGGTTTCTACTCCCTGACCGCATGAAAGGCGCGTCATTTAGCAGGAGAGCCAATCAGACGTCAGCTGTTTGAATTTATGCCAGGGATTTTTGGCTTGTAAGACTTAAGTTGTGGTGGCAAAAGCCAGTGTTTCCAATCCCTAAAAAAAACACTGTCCTAGTGAGACACGATGCCCTATACACCGTCTGGGTTCTTTTGCGACCGGTTAATCCGGGAGAGAGAGAGAAGGGATGGCGAAGGGTCCTTGAGCAAACCTCTCCGTTTCAGCGGCCAGGACTACAGCCTCCTCAAGCAGGAGTATCTCCAGAAAAAGACCCTTTTTGAGGATGAAACCTTCCCTGCCACTGTGGACTCCCTTGGCTATAAAGAGCTGGGCCACAAGTCCAACAAAGTGAAGAACATCCTCTGGAAGCGTCCCAAGGTAGGAGGCAGAAGGCCTGTGTGGGTTCAAGTGGACTGGGACTGACAGTGTGGGTGGGATGTCGAAATGGCTCATGGGATGGCACAACTAACTGGACTTCCTTAAAAATAGATTTATTTGCTTATACATACACACATTCACGGGAAATGATAATGCTCAGATGGCAAAATGGGTCAAGAACTGCCTCTGATGGAGTAAGAACCTTAAAAATATTGTTGCAAGGGGCATGTTGGGAAAACTGGGGCTAGTTGTCACTGTTCTTCATGTGTATAGAAACAGTCGTTGCTATAAAAAGCTATTTAGCAAATTCTCTGATTGTTCACGATAAAAAAATGCACTTCGTTGAACATGCTTTGACCTCTTGTGACTAGATGGCTCAACAGCAAGGATAGTTTTCCTACTATGTGGAGTCAGTTATCACAGTGCATTTAGCATTTAAAATAAGGGGTATTTCATTATGAAGCACAAAGTAATTCATTAAATGTACAAATTAACATTAACATTTCAAACCATTGTTATGCCAAGTATTCCTAAACATTTGTGTCATCTGAACCTCATTGATCTAAACTTTACTTCAAGAACCCCCTGAGATTATGAGCTAATATTTCAGTTATTGAACAACACATGATGTTGGTTAATGGTCAAATGACATGGAGGTAAAAAAAAAAAAAAGGTTTTTCATTTTTCATTTTGATTGTTTTTTAATTACAAGTAAATTTCACTTGACAGTCAATGATTACCCCTGAGATTAACAGGATTACCTACCAGAGATTAATAAAAAATACCCATATCATGATAATTCTACGGAAAATCCTGTTTTAATAAATTGAAAAAAAGAAACGCATAATTGTGAGATAAAGTTTAAAATCACATTATGATATATAGTCACAATTGTGAAGAATAGTCACACTGTTTGACATACAGTTGCAATTGTGAGAAATAAAGTCACTCTGAGAAAGTCACAGTTGTGAAAACTAAAGTCAGAATTATGAGAACTAAAGTCACATTGTGAGATATTAAGTCGCAATTATTTGAAATACTCACACTATAATATAAAAAATAAGTTAATTTGTGAGATACAAAATCACATAGTGAGAAATACTTACATTGTGAGTTATAAAATCACCCTTGCAAGAAGCAAGATCAAAATGTGAGATATAAATCTGCAATTACGAGAAATGGTCACATAGTGCGATATAGTCACAATTACAAGTGAAAGATGAAGTCACAATTGCAAGAAAAGAGAGCAATTATGAACACAATTACAAGTAATTAATTTCACAAAGAAATACACATTACTCTATTACTCTGAGGTGGAAACAGGCTTCAACACTTCTAGCTTAAAACCTTGTGACAATTAGTCTCTCCATCCATCTATTCATCCCTTCATCCGAAACATCAGAGATTGATCATATCAGTCTTTGCATCTCTCAAACTCTACCGTATGTGTAAAATCTGAGTTACAATCAAACACTTTGATGGCATTTGTTCTGCAGGAGATATGTGAAAACCCACAGTTCATTGTCGGAGGCGCTAGCAGGACAGATATCTGCCAGGGAGACCTGGGTAAGATGAACACTTTAACACATTAACACAATAATGTCACAGACTGTTTACCCTGATATTTGGAGAGTGTGTTTAGAGTGTAATTGCAGCTTTAGGGCAACGAGTACCTCTCTCTGGCCCCCATATACAGGCCAGCAGTCCAGCAGGGACCCCTCCATATTGTGTTTACTCTGTTGGAAGGGAATCCAACTAGCAGCGCTTCCTATTGTTGTGACCCCATATGGGCAATAAAAGAGCCCAAAGACACAAAGGTTGCTAATTCATAGAGTAGATTACCAACCTGGCATGTTCCCCTGGACAATCTGGAAATGCTGAGATCAGCAGTGTAGGCCCCTGTTTTGCTGCAAATAGGTCTATATGTACAGTATATAAAATGTTTTTGTGAAATGTTATTTCTTGTGTATTTTAGGAGACTGCTGGTTGCTTGCTGCCATTGCATGTCTGACTCTGAACGACAAGCTGCTGTATCGTGTTATACCTCAAGAGCAGAGCTTCTCTGAAAGCTATGCTGGAATTTTCCATTTCCAGGTCAGTGTCTTTTGAGCAAAATAGCTTTTGACGTCATATCTTCATTACGCCTGATTTCCGTGTCTTCCTCTGTCTGTTTTCCTACTCAGTTCTGGCGTTATGGTGACTGGGTGGACGTTGTTGTTGATGACCGCATTCCCACCTTCAACAACCAGCTGGTGTTCACCAAGTCCGCTGAAAGGAATGAATTCTGGAGTGCTCTTTTGGAAAAAGCTTATGCTAAGTAAGAATCGAGTGCTTGACATTTACATCTTTTGTTTTGGAGTTGGTCAGTCTTGATATTTAAAAGCTGGAACATCTTTTTATGGATGTGACATATATAAATACATAGGCCAATTTAAGGTATCATATTGTCCATACCCCCAATCCTAAATATACTCTACGATTAGAGGTTGCAAAGTAAATCTTTGTAGTATTTTTGTGTCAACCCTGTTATAAACATTTTTTGGGGGGGTTGAATGTTACAGGGTTGAAGGTCAGGGCAAAAATGACTAAGGCCACTAATGGCCGTTCAGACAGAACACACTGCAAAAGACACGAGCGCAGTGGTTAAAGATGTCCGTCTAGAGCGTGTTTACATGGAAAAACAATGGAAAAGTAGAGCAGTGGAATGGAATATGCCCCTTAATATGTAAATATGCGCACTAGACTATGGAAGCCTGTAGACACAGGAATAAATATATCACAGAATATTAAAATATCACAGAATATTAAAAAAAGAAAGGTAATTGTGACTTTTTATCTCACAATTTTGACTTTATTTTTTTGTTTATATCTCGGAATTCAGAATTTTTTCATATTGGGCATTTACACAACACCGTTTTCAACTAAAAATTCGTTCACAGCGTTTCGGGGGCTTGAAAACGAAAACTTTCAAGTGCAAGTCTTTGAAACCAATACTGTTATCGTCTACCAAAACGTGAATTTTTGAAAACAGTGACGTCATGCACATGCATATTACGTGTTCATTCTATATGTGCGTACTGTTTCTTTACAAAGTGACATCGCCAACTACTGGTCTGGCATGAATAATACAGCATATTTAGTCTTTTTCGCAGATCCGTGTGAACGTGGATCGCCCAGAATTCTTAGTTTATATCTCTTATTTTTGTGAATAAAAGTCTGTATCACTAAATGCATGTTTTATTCAATAAATTTACATAAATAAATCCATTTCAGATTCATATTCATACACGAATTAAATCAAATATTGCATTCACAAAATGGTGATAAATGATGACATGCAGACTGGATGATGTTCAGCTGTAAAACAAACATGGGTAACACTTTATTTTGATGGTCCCTTTTTGAACATTCTGTTGACTACAATATAAGTAACTTTGCAACTACATGTCAACTAACTCTCATTAGAGTATAAGTAGACTGTCTGCTTAATATAAGTCTTTATTGTGATGGTCCATAAGTACAACTACATGTCAACTTATTCTAACCCTACCAGTCTACTAATACTCTAGTAACACTCTAATGATATCAGTGATGGGGACACATATACACACAAATGGCACAATTTCCTAAGAATGACCCTAATCTTAAATGTAACATTACCTTTCACGATCAGAACTGTTGTAGCACTTCTTTTTTGAGCTAATGAATTGTATCAAATGAAACTATACAGTAACTGAAGTACAGAAGCAATTCATTTTATCATTTGTGCACACAGCACCTGCTCTCTTAATGTAATTTATTTGTATTTCTGTTCAGACTTCATGGCTCCTATGAGGCTCTTAAGGGTGGAAACACTGCCGAGGGAATGGAAGACTTCACCGGTGGAGTGACTGAATTCTATGAGATGAAGGAGGCTCCTAAAGAGCTGTATAAGATCATGAAGAAAGCTCTGGCGAGAGGCTCTCTCATGGGCTGCTCCATTGATGTGAGTCAAACAGAAGACATTTTCAACTTTCTTTAGTGTGTAATGTTGCTATTTGGGCTACAAATCTGCAAAGTTACAAAGCACAAAGTCATTCCAAATTGAGTTATTCTCTATCAGTAAGCACTGAATCTGAACTCCCCGAAACGCCTCGAAACGCCTCGATTGTAGTCATGAGATTTCTTCCTGGAAAAAACACGTTACAAGATCCCTCATTTAAATCATTTAAATAATAAATACCACGGGAATGTAAGGGCGTGACATTTCTGAAATGCCCTGGAAGCGGTTGACCAATCACAACACACTGGTTCAGTCGACCAATCAGATCACCATGTTGATCACTTCAGGTGTGGAATAGAACGTTTTTAACCAGATGGTTAATAAAGAGAATTTTACTTGAATCATATTGTAGTTGACTAGTTAAACACTGAAAAAGTAAAAAAAAAAATGTCGAAATAGTGAATTGGTCAATCGCTTTGAAAAAAAAAAATCTAGATTTTTGTTTTGCCATATCGCCCAGTCCTATGGTAAGGGGTATGATATTTCCGAAACACACTGGAAGTGGTTGACCAATCACAACACACTGCTCCAGCTGACCAATCAGAGCACATTGTGCTTTCAAGAAGGAGGAGCTTCATAGAGACAGGAACTAAACAGAGCGTTACTGACAGACTGGGAAGTGAGGTGCTACAACAATGTCCAATATGTGTTTTTAAAACATTCAAGCATTAAAATCTATTCTAGTAGCCCCCAAAAACAAGACTTTGTAAAAGGGCATAATACGGCCTTTTTACAACACTCTTGATAGTAAATATTTTTTATAAAAACAATGATAACTTTTGGTCCAAATTCTAGTATCCTACCATGAAGCAATTACATTTTTACCCACAGTCCCTGGTTCCAGCGCGCTTTGAAACTCGTACCACTACGGGTCTTGTGAAGGGTCATGCCTACTCCGTTACCGCTGTAGAGGAGGTAAACATTCTATTATTTTGTATTTCTTGTTTCTAACTTAACTCTGATAGCTTCTGATGATAATTGTGATATTATGCAGTGTAAACAGTCCCAGCAGAAGGAGTCTAAAGTGCGTCTGGTGCGTCTGCGCAACCCCTGGGGTCAGGTAGAATGGAACGGACCTTGGAGCGATAAGTGAGTATCTGCTTGTACCTGAATTTAGACCGGTTTAGCCCTAAAAAGCCTTTTATATCATATTTGAAAGACGAATTTCGAAGGCCGCTAACATGATAAAACTTTTGCTGAATATACAGTTGTACACAATATCCTACATGTTTTCTGTCGTCTGACTGATAGTTTATACTTTTATAGCAATTAATAGGCCTTTTAGTATCATTCTGGTCGTAATACATTCGTATTATGCATGTCTTTTCATACAATGTCTTTTTGCTGTGAAATCTTTACAGATTTTTATAAAGTAAATGTAAGAATAACTTTAATATTGTTAATATTTCAAGATGAACACTTACTGGATTGGCGTTACTTACAGTATGTCTACTTGATTATCCATACATTCATTTTTTTGAAAAATCATGTTAAAATGTATCACATATGATACATCAGACTTTTGAGGAACGTTTATATGTACACCTCTGTACAAATATCATCTTAATAAGACATATTATTGGGAGATATAGACTAATATATATGTGTGTGTGTGTGTGTGTGTGTGTGTTTGTGTGTGTGTGTGCATTTTATGTAAGTAGTCATCTATAGCCTACTGTTAAAAAGATCTTATTGATTTGCAAGCTATCAGAATTTTATCTTACTTTTAGTCCATAAAATTATCAGCAACTGCACCAAAGTGCATATTTTTGCTTAGTTTTTAAAAAACTGAAGAGCTCCTTATTCTCACTATATCATACTATATGAGCCATAAAAGCCTAATGCATGAAATATGATACTTAAAAAGCATATACTGTATATATATATAAAATAAAATATTTTGTCTAAAGTTGATGAACAGTTCCACTTGAAAGATTTGATTTTTCTGACTATCATTTAATTTTACAGGCTTTACAGGCTTTAATATATATATATATATATATATATATATATATATATATATATATATATATATATATTACTATACAACTATTACAATTGTTCATTTTTTTTCTGCAGTTCAAAAGAGTGGGAAACCATCTCTAAAACTGAAAAAGAGAAACTCCAGCATCAGAATGCTGAAGATGGAGAATTCTGGTGAGTTAAAAAAATCAACATAATGAATTATGAGACTGATATAGAGTTGTGGATGAGTCCCGACCAAGACCAGAAGAGGCTCCAAAGCTCCATGACCATGAAAATAAGTCCATATCTTTATTCACAAAGATAATCATTCACATTATTGTCGTCAACCCATAGGATGTCATTTGATGATTTTAAGAAAAATTACACTAAAATTGAGATTTGCAACCTGACCCCTGATGCTCTGGAGGATGATAAGCTACATAAGTGGACGGTGTCTGTTAATGAGGGACGCTGGATAAGAGGCTGCTCTGCTGGAGGATGCAGGAATTATCCAGGTGGGCGTGATTTTAATAAACCGAAAAAAAAGAAGAAAGAAAAAAAGAAGAAAAAAACAGGGTCCCCATGAGTCCTTAAAAAGTTTAGTTTTATCAAGTTTCAGGACATAAAAAGTCAATATAATATCTAAGTTCTTAAATTTAGGTACAGATCATGATATGACTTAATGTGATAATTAAATTTCAAAAGGCTATGATTTAATTAAATACCAAGTTCTGTCATGAAACTCTAGATGGCGCAGGCTGATAGGTCCTTAACTCAATTTGGTAGGGATCGCATCGTCATATACATAGCGCAGCTGATTGGTTGCGGTTTACTTTATGGTGTTTATATCATACCATTTGGCGAGGACAGTTTTGATTGCATTTTCTTTTCATATTACCTCTGTATAATGTAATAAATGTTAATAATTTTATAAAACTTGTTTTTGTAATCAAAATTTTTATTATTTGAACTGTATTCATTTTATTTGTGCGAGTCTCTAAAAAAAGTTCTTAAAAAGCTTTAGATATGATTTTAAAACAACAACAAAAAAGTATTAACATTTTGATTATGATATAAATGTTCCATTTATTTTGTATAGTATCTTTCATACATAAAATGCATCACAAAGTGCTTCACAGGTCAAAATATAAAAAAAACAAAAATAATGTTGTGCAAAAAAACAATATTGGCTTCAACGAAGTAAACATTCATATTATTTGTGCGGTTTCCTATAGACACATTCTGGACAAATCCACAATACCGTCTGCGTCTTCTGGAGGAAGATGACGACCCAGAGGATGATGAAGTAGCGTGCACTTTTGTTGTTGCTCTAATGCAGAAAAACAGACGTAGAGAACGCAAGTTGGGTGCAAATCTCTTCACTATTGGATTTTCCATCTATGAGGTATCAGTGCTACTATATTTAATCTTCAGAGAGATAATCACTAAAATGATACAAAAGCATGCAAATAGTGATAAAGATGAATCCAACACTCTTTTAACTCTTTCTATTTGCCCATAGGTGCCAAAGGAGGTATGAAAATGTGAAGATCCAATGTTTGGACCCAAGGCTTGTGTATATCATGCTCATGTTCATGCAGTTTCTTTGCTCTTTTAAAACTAGTGTTGTTTTATAGATGGAATATTTTAAACTTTGTGATTGTGTCTGATCAAATTCCCGTTTTTTCTGCTTTTGTGTTTCTCTGTCTGTCAGATGCACGGAAACAAGCAGCACATGCAGAAGGAGTTCTTCACGTCTAACTCCTCTAAGGCCCGCTCCAGGGCGTACATTAACCTGCGAGAGGTGACCCAGCGCTTCCGTCTGAGTCCAGGGGAGTACGTCATCGTTCCCTCCACATACGAGCCCCACCAGGAAGGCGAGTTCATCCTCCGCGTCTTCTCTGAAAGGAGAAATACCTCTGAGTGAGTGAGAGCAGAAGGGATGAGAGGGCTGGTGTTTTTTTTTTTATATATATTATCATACAATGATGTCTGAGTAAATTTATCCTCACAAAGCAAAAAAATAATTTTCTTAAGTATTTTTGTCAGAAAATAAATCGGAACATCCATAAACAGGATAAATAAATTGAATTAAATTAAATTAAATTAAATAATAATACAAAAATTCTCGGAAAACAAATGTTTAATATTTTTTGGTTCTTAAATGTATAAACATTTTTACTCGAAAAATAAAAATGCTGGCACACAAATAGCGTTGTGCAGCTTTATTATTGTTTTTTATGTAAACGTGCTAGACGGACGATTTTTTGACAATTTGCGCTGCCGTCTGGTGTCTTTTACAGCATTGTACGCATGAACCGTTTTAGAAATGCGGCTCTTAGAGAAACACATTTTGCGTTTTTTTTTTTTTTTTCACTGCCCTGTGTCTCGCATTTTTAAAGACAAAAACTCATTTGTTGTGAATGGCCCCTAAGAAAATTACTTTTGTATTATGAGGAAAAAATTCCGGAGCTCCGCACATGACATGAGAGGGGGAAAATAGATTGTCAGCACTAATGAAAAGTTTCCACACATGACTTAATTCGTTCCTATGTTGTATTAATTAATTGCCTTGTTTTAAATGAGTAAAAGGTACACTATGCAACTTTTGGCCCTCTAGCGGTTAAAAAACAAAACTGCATACATTTTGCAGAAGAACATGTTTCGGTTGTGCTTCGGCTCTGCTCATAAAACATTCACTACTAGGCTTCAAAGACATAACCAGTTCAGCTGACGGTATTACTGTAGCTCTAACCATTAATAGACACAATATTTCCTTGAAAATTAATTCTAGCACAGCACTATAACAGCCATAATGAAATGACCCTTCACAATAGATAATGCTTTACAATCAACTCTGTTAGAGAGCTACATATGGCAATTTATCAGTTCAATAAAATACCTTACTCACCTGTTGAGTAATAAAAAATGGCATCGCTACATCACTTTTACAACATTTCAAATCCCTCAGTTCTTGCCATCCCTAAAAAGCCAAGTTAATGTTGATTCTTGTTTTATTACGAGCTCTGTCACAATCTCTTTTTGCCGGCAGACTCTCCTCTGTTCTGTTATTTTAAACGGGTGATTCTCCAGTGGTTTGTGATTTAGCGGCTCCATGTCAACCTTTCTCACTCGTGACAACAACTAGCCTCTTCCACTCACACACCATACACGCGTCAAAGTAGCCGGAGTATGATGAGACATGCACAGGCGAGTGACTTATGTAAGCAATTTCAAGCGAAAATCACCCATCACACTTATAAGAAAGTTTTTGAAGAGGGATTGATGATCTATTGACTCATTTAAATGTAGTTAATAAAAATAAAAATAACACATATTGTACCTTTAAATTATGGCAACAATTAATTTAGTTAAATATTTTTGGCAATTAATTAGCTCCACGTTATTTATATTTTTCTTTATGTCATGTATGGGGCTCCGTAAAAATGAACTCTGTAACGCTGATCTGACATCCTAATTTTTCTGATGTTTGCTTTTTTTGTAGTTGTTTGTAAGTACTCTGTTACGTTAAATTGTGTCATAGGTGAAGAACTTCTGAAACATCTGGCTGGAAAGCAGCTGTTACAGAAGTTAATACTCATGTCAGTGGGTGCAAAAGGGCGCTTTAAATCCTCACCAAAATATATTTTATGTACAAAGACTATGGTGTTGTAGTAATAGGGTCATGGTTATATTATCACAAAAACACCAAGGTAGTTTCATAGTAGTTAACTTTACAGAAGGGATGGGAAACAATTGGGAAAGAGGGTGGAGAAAACCACAAGGACAAAAATTTAATGACAATTTGATTTGTAGAGCTGGAAGAAATCGGCCCCAGTTCGAGGCTGTAATGGAATCTTTTTTAGGACAAGCAACAGCACATTTTGGGACCCTCCGGTAAACATTCCCTTTCAGTTCTGACCCAGTCTTGCCGCACAATTAAACTTCAGCTACAAGGAAGACATGGATACACAAAGGACTGATGAAGGTCTCCAAGGAATACTGATGATGCTGCAGGTCAAGCCCTGATGACAAGGATTCACAGTATTTTAATAAGGATCATGTCATGATTTACAGTTTCTTGCTGTGGATTAATGTAAATTAATCACTGGCCCAGTGATAATCACTGTAACCGTTAATCAAACTTTAAAAAAAAGAATTAAACATGCAGAGAATTAACGTTTATCATTAATAATATTTTAAGGTAATCATACTTTAAAGATTATTTACACATGGTAAGTATGAGTAACTCCTAATCATTGATTTAAGGATAACAAGGCACATATGTTTATATGGCTGATGTATCCAGAGAAAAGTGCTCATTTGGCTATTTATCAAAAGGGGCTCAAAAGACAGGAAAGACATACTATATGGAAAAAACAAAGGCTCCCCAAAAGATCTATGATGTCTCGTGCTGTCTACTATGGTGACAAATGTTTGTTGGTTTCTTCTCAGGGAGATAGAGAACAGGATTGAAGCTGATCATCCAGTGGTAAGTTCTTGATATTTTAGAAATGATTGAATTCTGAGTTCAGCTAAGACATTCCCTTATTTCAAATAGTACCAAACCGCTAAACATAAGTCCTGGACTTCGGCTGCAAGTATTGAAGGCAGATATTACGACAACTTATAATGAAAAATGGATAAAATCCCATAGACTGATCTAGAAGGAGAGACTTGACATCTAGAGACAAGACATTCTTAAGAATGAAGTTCTTAACTGATATTTTCTTATTTTCTCACTAATATTTTGTATTCCCAAAAAATTCTTAACTTTTTTCTTTCCTAAAAATCATCATAAGAAACATCTCAAAGTTAGGATAAACTCCAAATTGTCCAAAAGGGAGATATTTAATTAATTTATTGGGTTGTTTCGAATTTTAAATGTGCGGTAACTGGTAAGCGATTTCTGATAAACACTGTTGAAAGCGGATCGGACCGAGCAGCACAACACACTTGTAGCCAATCAGCAGCAGGGGGTGTGTCCACTCATAATGGGGGAGGAGAGAGTGAGAAAGATTTGAAGAAAGACTGTTGAAAGTGACGGCTGAGAGACATTACAAAAGACAAAAGGTCAGAGGAATATCACTGGAAAAAGAAGGGTTTTGATCAGGGATCAGGGTTTTAGGACTGGCGCTACTATTAGAAAAGCTTTCCAGTGCTGGAGAGACCAAAGCGGGAAGCCCTGAAAACGGACGCCGAGGTTGTGTTGTTTCTGCTCCATACGTGAGTTACATTGGTTTTGTTGTGTTTCACAGAAGATATGCTGTTGTTGTAATGTTAGCTATAGGACAGTTTTGAGTGTCATTGTTTGTTTGGAGCTGCTGGGGACTAACAACCAACTCTTGCTTGTATGTACTCTTGTCAACTGTAGGTTAATTTTTTGTTCTTCCTTGTCGTTCGTTCATCATCTTCGCTTTATTTTTCGCAAAGCATTATTTTGCTTTGCCTCAGCTATTATAAAGTGAGATCCAATCTTACATTGCATGTTAGTGCATTTTGGGGGTGGAGCAATAAAGAGAGGGGTCTGTTTGCTTGAGTTGATTTCAAATATCAACAGTGTTTCTCAGAAATCGCTCACCGCACCTTTAAGCATTGCAATATAACATTAGTTACATATCATACATATACTCTTAAGTGACACTTTTGATCATGATTATGCGTTACGTGACATTTAGCTGAAATCGAAATTCAATAACAATTCTACAAAAACGGATCTTCGGCAAGAACTGCCATACGAGATAACACCAAAGCTTGTCATATTGTTCTTAAATTCTTAAAATATTTCAGAACTTCTTAAGAATATGTTAAAGAATTGCACATTTTTTCAAAAAAAGAAATTAATTTAAAAAAAAAATCTCGGGATCCCCAGACTCGGGATGGACTCTTTCAATCACCTAGCTATTCTCTTACAACAACCCAGAACATTACTGCAACTATAAATTAACGTAACACAATAAAAAACACTATGTTATGTTGCAACACGTTGGCTAGGGGATTTCACACATGCAAGCATTTTAAATAAATATAAATATTTCAAAGGTTTCAGTTCATATTCTTATTTCTCAATATTTTATGTGACTGTTATTTTGAAGGGCGGCCCGTTCACACCAAGGACACTAAGTATAACGATAATGCTAAAGATATACTTTTAAAAATCATTATAAATGTAAAAGAACAGTAGAGTCCACGCCACAATGTGTCGTTAACTACGATAATGACAGAAATCGATAGTGTTTTTCTTTCCAGCTGATGAATAATAAAAACACTGACAGCCAATCAGAACTGCAGTGCATACTTATAATAAACAGAACAATATCATCCGTTGGTGGTCGCTAATATAGTTATTTTTATAGTAATCATTCTTGGTGTGAACAGCCCTGTAGAGGCGTAAAAATTTTTATTATCTAAAAGTGATCAGATTCTTTAGCTATTCACACAATGAAAATGAGAGAATAAATTCAGTTCTAACGTGTAATTTACAACTACCATGTCTGATCAGCCGGCTCCAGCTTCAACTGGGGAAGAGAGTGAGGAGGACCAGCAGTTCCTGTCCATTTTCCAGGAGATCGCGGGGGACGTGAGTACTGGGGAGCCACTGAGCGCTGGGGGGAGTGTGAGTATGGAGGTGGGGTGGGACTGGTAATTGGCCATGCCAGTGGTAACAATGGTAATTGCAATATCATTACTGTTTTACTTGGCCGTAATAAACACCACACCTGGCTTTCTGTTTATTCTTATGTCTTACAGCAAATGGAGATCTCAGCCAGTGAACTCAAAGATGTCTTGAACAAGGTGGTGTCTAAATGTACGTATCTTTGAATGATTGTTTCTGGGTTATGTTTTTTCTGTATACTGTCTTCAAGAAACTATCTGCTATTTACAGACAAAGACATACACACTGAGGGCTTCAGTCGAGAGAACTGTAGAAGCATGATCGCCCTCATGGATGTATCCTTTGTATCAAGATTGCATGTCTGTTTTGATGGTGCTATCAAGCTAAAATATTGGGTCACACTTTAGATTAGGGTCCAATTCTCTCTATTAACTACGACTTTTGCGTCAATAAACTCCTAATTACTGCTTATAGTTAGTACGGTTGTTAAGTTATTCTACATTAAGAGATGTAGAATATATTCATGCAGAATGAGGCATTAATATGTGCTTTATAAGTACTAATAAACAGCCAATATGCTAATAAGCAACTAGTTAATAGTGAGAATTGGACCCCAAACTAACTTGTTACCAAATATTGTTATGTTAGCATAATGCTGGTAATGGTAAACCCATTACCAAACAGTTTTTCATGTCAGTTGTTTCCACCAGTTAATAGGGTTACGGCCTTGTTATGCGTGTAATGTTTCATTATTAATGATAAACGAAAGCATAGAATACTACATTTTAACATTGTAACATTAAGTTAGGAATTGAATTGACTTGTCAATTTAGGCATAATCACTAGTTTCGTTGTTAGAATTACATTAGATTTCGTTTTAAAGCAGAGGTGATAGTGTAGAATATTGCAAGCAAAATTTCTTAATCCTTATCGCACAGATGGATGGAACAGGAAGACTTAACCTACAAGAGTTTAGACACTTGTGGAACAAAATCAAACACTGGCAGGTTTGTCCTCATTCTTTCCACATACACACACTCACTGTCCACTTTATTAGATACACCTGTTCAACTGCTCATTTATGCATATATCTAATCAGCCAATCACATGGAAGCAACTCAATGCATTTAGGCATGTAGAAATGGTCAAGACGATCTGCTGAAGTTCAATCTGAGCATCAGAATGGGGAAGAAAGGTGATTTAAGTGAGTTTGAACGTGGCATGGTTGTTGGTGCCAGACGGGCTGGTCTGAGTATTTCAGAAACTGCTGATCTACTGGGATTTTCACACATATCCATCTCTAGAGTTTACAGAGAATGATCAGAAAAAGAGAAAATATCCAGTGAACGGCAGTTCTGTGGGTGAAAATGTCTTATTGATATCAGAGGTCAGAGGAGAATGGTTCGAGATTGGATCAAGCTGATAGAAAGGCAACAGTAACTCAAATAAGCACTCGCTACAACTGAGGTCTGCAGAAGAGCATCTCTGAACACACAACACGTCCAACCTTGAAGAGCATCAGCAGCAGAAGACACACCGGTGACACTCCTGTCAGATAAGAACAGGAAACTGAGGCCACAATTCACACAAGCTCACCAAAATTAGACAATAGAAGATTGGAAAAACGTTGCCTGGTCTGATGAATCTCAATTTCTGCTGCACCATACAGATGATGAGGTCAGAATTTGGGGTAAACAACATGAAAGCATGGATGCATCCTGCCTTGTATCAATGGATCAGGCTGGTGCTGCTGTAATGTTGTGTTGGATGTTTTCTTGCCACATTTTGGGCCACTTGAGCATTGTTTAAACGCCACGACGTCAATGAGTTCACTAAACTCAAACGGCCTCTAGTCACCAGAACTCAATCCAATAGAGCACATTTAGGATGTGGAGGAACGGGAGATTCACATCATGGATGTGCAGCCGACAAATCTGCAGCAACTGTGGTGATGCTCTCATGTCAATATGGACCAAAATCTCTGAGGAATGTTTCCAGCACCTTGTTGAATCTGTGCCATGAAGAATTAAGGCCGTTCTGAAGACAAAAGGGGTCCAACCCGGTACTAGAAAGGTGTACCTAATAAAGTGGCCGGTGAGTGTATAAAAAAGATTGCTGCACATATTGACTTTATGAATTTTGTCTGCAGGGAATCTTTAAGCGCTATGACTTTGATCATATTGGCACTATCAGCAGCTATGAGATGAGAAACGCCATCAATGATGCAGGTTAGAAGGTTTTCATGCATTTCTACTGTAAGTGGATCTGTTCTCATGTTGAAGAACATTTGACTAGACTAACACTAATGGACTTGTCACTGTACAGTCACGTGTCTTGTTTGTCACTCAGGGTTCCGTCTGAATAACCAGCTGTACGACATCGTCACCATGCGCTACGCCAATGATAACATGAACGTGGACTTTGACAGTTTTGTCAGCTGTCTTGTACGACTGGAGGGGATGTTCAGTAAGTTGCTAAATTAACTGCAAACACATCTTTTCACTGGCAAATAGAACAACAAATAATAGTGGACAGTGTCTTTATCAGGAAGTGGTGCCATTTAAGCTGGTCACTTTTTACGGTAAACACTTTTTGATTCTACAATATATTAAGTTTGTCATAGTAGGTTTGGAATTATATACAGTTTCAACACGCCTTGTAATAAATCATGCTTTAAAAACAACAAAAAACATTTCTCTTTTAAAGTGTTTTGTCAACCCTGTTATATTCAAGATGTCTTGGGACTGAAAGTCAGTCCAAAATGGCAAACTACAGCCTTAGCAAACTAATATCAAAACATTATAATAATAATTATAACATTTCCTGCAGTCAGTATTCTTGTGGGTTGTGCCAAGAACAATATTTCTTTTTTGTAAAAAAATGCTGACTGATCACTGACTTTTTCTCTCATAACACTGATAACAGAGTTGAACTTTTGAGCATGGTAAGACCAATTAAAGTGTAAACTATGAAATAATAATAAAAGTCTCAATTAAATATGATGTCAGAAAGACGTTTTTACAGCAACATTGTGGCCACGGATTAAAAATGTGTTCCCACAACTTCATTTGAAGCCACATTTTATGAATTCGTTCTCTCGTTTTAGTTCAATAGTCACCGCGCTGTACTAATTCATCCCCTTGTTTACTTTAGTTCAATCATGGCCACGATTTACCTAAAATGAGGGAATGGATTAGTGCAATGCAGTCATGAATGAATTAAAACACTGGAACTAATCTCAGCATAACAGGGTTGAACAAGAATGTGCGAGGACAAAGAAAATTTCCACATTTTTCAGAAAATGTTTCATATTAAACTTCTTTAAACACTAAAAGTTATCAAACTAAGATGACTAAGTTCAATATCCAGTAAAAACATCAGTAAGTCATGGGGAACACACACAGAGCCGCTTCAACACAACAACACAATACGTACCGTTTTAGTTAAAATATTTCATTTTAAATTTGAGGAACAATTGATTTGGGGCTTGTGGATGCTAATAATCATCCACAAGCAACATACATGTGTGCTGTCTGAAGTGAACCTGTTCTCTTTGTAGGAGCATTCCAGGCCTTTGATCGAGGTGGAGACGGCACCATCAGACTTAATGTACTGGAGGTGAGCGATCTTAAGATTTAATGTGTAACATCATGTCCGAGTCCTACGCTTCAAACGCCAAAAGCCTTCCTTTTAAAGCTGTAGGTTAGCTGATTACAAAATGTTAAACCGCTATTTCAATTTCTCCAGTGGCTCCAGCTAACCATGTATGCCTAGACCTACGGATCCAGGCGAGCCCAGACTCGGCAAGGACCAGAACTACCAGCTTTTACCTCAACACTCAATGTGCCAGACTACTGTTACCTCTTTCTCTGTACCTCAGCCCACATTGAACACCAACTCGAGAAACTTTACACGATTACTTCAATTTTATTAGGGATTGTCATGATGGGGAGATGAGTAATAGTGTTATAGACCGATGTCACTTTTTTTAGTCAGATTGCAGAGGAAACGTTTTCAGGGGCGTTGTGCACAAGCGACTTTTGAGGCACGTCATTGTGTAACGTTTAGCATGATTTCTGGTTTTCTGTTGTAATTCGTTCCTCAAAGTCATCATTCTTTTCAGAAGAACATTAAGTTTGTCTACACTGGTGCTACAGACAGCATTTCTCTTTTACCTCAACCAGCCTCAAAAGATGCTAATTTACATGACGCTGAGATTTCTCTTTGCCATATGATGATGGACCTTATATATAACGGATTATCTAACATTATATAAATCTATAACACTAGATTCAGACAAGAACAAGTAGATTCGGACAGTTTTGGGTATTGAATACACAGTGCTTTACGAATGAGGATTCAATTTGACCATTCAAATCCAGATTTGATTCCGATTTCACACCACATATGGACGTGGTTCGGATCAGGTTTGTAAACATTGGGTTTCATGCGAGTTCAGACTACGAAAACAAACTTTTTGGATATGCCAACAAAGTCTCATCTTGATGTTTGCATTAGCATTATTTTTTCTCTTCTAATATTCTTCTTTCTCTGTGGCATCTGACACAAACTCTTTTCATCATACCACCACTCTCTCTGATTCAGCTTTCTTAAAGAATGTCTCTCCATATTTACCCAGATGTACTCTTACATGCATCCCAGCTTCACATTTGGTAATATCAAAATCCATTAAAAAAAACAAAGCAGGGCCATGTAGATGGTCCTTGTTGTTTCAAATCCTGGTTGTTTTGTTTTGTAAGTTAACATAATAGGAAATGAAACACATGATGAACCAGGTGAGGAAACATAATCACTGGAGGAGAATCATCAGGGAACATCTCAGAACTCATGACGGGCGGCAGGATTCAAGGTCTTTATTTCATAACTGTGGGCAAAGACATGGGTCGATCCTAGGCTTTTTTTGTTTTTGTGCTTGACCCCCCATTTAACCATTTGTTCAAATGAGTGTACTGACTTCACCCGTTTAACAAAATAAATAATTGTGTAGTTCTTGGTTGAAGTGCTTTCCCAGGAAAAACAAGAATGCTGTTTTTTAAAGCCTAATTATTTAAACACAAGCATAAAGTGCCAATTACAAAATAAAATTGGGAAATTTCACTTTTTCAACAAAGGGTCTGTTAAAGCTTTATACAAGCTCTTTATTTGACCATTTATTTAATATCTGGTTAGACACGTTTTTCAGCCCTGTTACAAAATTTGGGGTCTCAGCATTTAATACCCTGTTATGTGATATTACATTCTAGAAATAATTAAACAAACATATATTCAAGAACATATTAGTTTGACAATTTTCCACACTGGTAACTGGTAACAGGGTTGCATGGTTGAGCTTGACGAATGAAGTCACCAGTAAAATATGTAATGTTAAAACTATTTTTATGCCATTTTAATTTGGTTAGATAATAGTTTATCTATAGTTCTCTAATAAGCCTTTATTACTAGATTTGCAGTTTATTTGCAGACAAGGTTTAAGCCTAGTCCCAGACTAAAATGCATGTTTGAGCTGTTTTAACTGAAAGCAACTTACACTGACATATCTTAAAATATATCAGTGCCATTGTTTTGTCTCAAGATGCACATCAGTAATATATTTTTTTCTAAGGCATGTTTATAAAAGCTACTTATATGTCCTAATTAAACAGGCCTAATCCTGGCTTAATCTAAGCCCTGTCTGTGAAACCAGGCCTAAAAGTGTTAAGTGAAGTACTATACTGAAATATAACCTCTATGAAAGCAAATTTCCCCTTGGGATAAAAGAAAATGACACAATAGCACAGTTATGTATATATTTTTTTTAATTCTGTTTGTTTCAATAGCGTGTGTACAAAATGTCTATAAAGATTTAATAGTATTTGAGATCAACAAGTGTGAGAAACTTGGGAACACCAGGTAAGAGGTTGGCTGCAATCTCTCCTCAGCAACACACAACTTTAGCAAAGAGCTGAGATGCATTTCAAAGGCTATGACTGGGTGGAAAAACAAGCTGTATCTTCATCCATTATGATATAACCTAACGAAAAGAAACGAAAAAAGAAAAACCCTAGAGTGACCTTATATAGTTAAAAACTCAACACTTCAGGGGCAGTCAGAGGAGAGAACAAATCTGTTTCAACTGACAGGAGATAGTGCTGTTACTCCATATAAAATCTAACACCAGAGACCATGTTAGGATATTAAGATGTCAATAAATGTTTACAGTTACACTAAGTTTGGTTTTGGTTTGTAATAGGGCTGAGGATTACAGGAAGTGAAGTAATACGCACACCCAACTGCACAAAAGCACCTCCCGTGTTTATCGCCCCTACAACTTTCATTCTCACACAGAAAAATAAAGGTACTTTCCAGTGCGAGGACCCTCCTGTACTTTCATAAAACTACAAATCTCATCTCCACAACTGCCACAAAATACTGTGAAGAAAACATTTAACAAACTTCTTCGCTACAGAAAAATATGGAAAACAAAATTGTCTTCGTGTCTTCTTGTACACACTGTCATAAAACACATGTGTGTTCTCAAAGGCTTACGCACACCAACTGTCACGTTTCAGTCTCTGTCAACAGCACAGCAAACACATTTCAACTGCAGTCTCGAGTCACAGGACACCTGAATCCGTCAACTTTGCTTCATTGATGAGCAACCAAAGAAAACCCAAAAAAAAGAAGGAAAAAAAGAGGAAATAGATTCAACCACTCAAACAACTATATTTAAATGATCAATTAAAAGAAATAAAATCACCAGAAATAACTAAAATAGTTTTTATTTGGAAACCAGATTGAGATGTAAAAGTGTCCCCGTTGTCAAGAATGTGACAACACAAACAAACAGAGCGATGCAACTTGAGAAAGATGTCCTTCATAGAAAAAAAACACAAAATCTAGTTGCTTGACAAGTCTCACGCTTTCTTAAATCACTCCACATCATAACGTCTCTAAACTCAGACCACACACACAACAGTGAGCCACACGTGTTTGCTGAGGGAGCTGCCGCACCTCTGGTGCTGTCCCGGTACCCAACCGTTTCCCACAGTTTCTCTGTCTTAATTTGGTCAGTAAATCTCAGATCTGATGATGACAGACATGTAGAAGCATCTGACACAGAAATCAATCCCTTCCAGGAGAGTATCAGAGCAATGCCACGTCGGTATAAAAGAACTGAGCATATTTCACACTTCAGATAGAAGTGAGAGAGAAGAGACAAAATCAGAAAGACTTAGAGATACCAATCACATCCACTTAGAGAAGGGCAAATTTTCTTCTTTTTGTTTGAATTAACATTAACACTTGTATGTCTTTTTTGTTAGTTTTTTTGTCTCAGAATTTCTGAGCGATTAAAATCATCCATCATTATTTAAACTGTGGCATCAGCATCATCTAAGTGGCGGTTGTTGGTATCTGATGGGTCATATAAAAAAGGGCTCCTCTGGTGAGGGCTGAATGAGACATTCCCAATATGGGAAAAGAGGAGACTATGTCTGTGATATTCCATTGGCCCCTCATGGCTCCATTTTACTGTCGTCCTCAGCATGTTTCTGCATGTGACAATGCACTGCCTACAAAGACAAGAGTCACGTCAATGTTTTATCATTTTTTCATAAAATAACTTGTTTTCCTCTATATATATAACTACACACATTGTATCGTTCATAAGCTTGGGGTTGGTAAGATTTTTACATGTTTTTGAAAGAAGACTCTTCTGCTCATCAAGGCTGCATTTATTTGATCAAAAATACAGTAAAAACAGTAACATTGTGAAATATTATTATAAATTTAAGAATGAATGCACAGATCTAATATACTATTACACATCCGATTTGCTCCCAACTGTTTACATTTGCATATGACATTTTCATATGGCCATTAAGCCTTGACTCAAATTTGTAAGAATTTTAACCAAGCAAATTTATTTCTCACAAATGTTTAACACACAGACAAGTTAACATGCACATAAATTGTAAGAATATCAAATCAACCGTAAATATGTGTATGTATATATATATATATATATATACACACTGTTGAATTGATATTCTTACAATTATCTATATTTAAGTGATATACAGCGCGCCAATTGAAGAGTGCGCGCCGCGGGCACAGTATAACAACTCATTTGAACCAACTCATTTTTTAATCATAAAACCATGATAAATAAAATAATAAAGAATTTTTGTTGCATTACGGTAATGAAAATTGAGAGGAAAATGTGGTTAACTGTCATGAAAATAAATTGTCATTCTTTTTGTAATATTTTCTAGTTGTAGCCAATTATATATTTCTGATGCAGAAGGTTGAAGAATTTACAGCAAATGACAGCAGAGGGTTAAACGGCATTTTGTTGGTGGTACATGAATGGTAGCTTACAGAAAGCTGTTACCGGTGTCGTACATGCAGCAAGATTTACAAATCGTGAAAATTAATGCCTGCATTCAGAGTGTCGGAAAGCTGCCGTACCTGCTTGGAGCCGTTGCGCGTGGTGAAGTATGAGTCGCAGCTCCTCCAGCGGCATTTGAATGTTTGCTGTGCTGGGCTGGTGTGGTCGTTCAGCAGGTGCTGCTGCAGGTGCTCCATCACGCCAAAGATTAGGGTACAACCGTACCACTGTAAAGAGTCATGCAACAGATATTAACTGGCATCAGGAATAGCTTCCAGTCACATTATATGTCATGAGCTCAGTTTCTTACCCAGCAGCGGTAGTTCTGAATCAGGTTCAATTTAACAGCTCTCACGCTCCCATCATAGCAGCCTGTGTAGATCTGCAACAGACAAATCATCATCGCCTCTTTAAAAAAAAAGGTCACTTAAACAATCAATGCTTGTAAATCTGTATGAAAAGAAAATTGTGGGACCTGCTATTGGATCCCAACAGGGTGTTAAGATGTGCTCACCATGCTCTTGTGGATCACCATACACATCACCATGTCTGAATGGCCGCCATATACTTGAAGTCTGTCATGAGACTGGAACCACCAGAGATTTGGTCAATATCATAAAAAGAGTTCATAACAAGCACACAAAAATATCATTCCAATACAAGAGTGATTTCCACAAAACCTCTAAAGAAAATGGAATATTTTGTTTGACAATTAAGCACTTTTCTTTCCCCAAATTTTCACTACTGTGAAGAAAAACATTCTTGTTCAAATTTTCATCATCATAATGTGAAAAATACAATAAAACGGTAAACTTTTCATACATCGTAGTAGTATTTGTCGTGATTTTAGTTAAAAAATACTGTTCAACGGGTGCCAGTGTGATTTTAGTATTATTTATACAAAGTCAATAGTATTTATTATTTTTAGCTTTTATGTTTGTATTTTCAATTTTCATGTTTTAATAATGTTTGTTATTTTTAATAATATTTATTTTAATATTTATATTGAGCTTTAATTTATTTTTATTTCAGTTTCAATTTTGGTAACTTTATTTTACACTGTGCTTAATTTATCTTAAAACAATGTAAAATATATCTTAATGGTGCTAAACAATTTTTTTATGAATAAAACTAAAAGAAATTTAATTCTTAAATTGAAATTTCTTTAAAATATCTTGTTTTTAAATAAAAAAAAGAGAGAAAAAGTAATCAGCAAATGTGTCACATATACCTGGAGCTCGTATACACGGACCAGTTTGTCCAGGCATGCGGTGACCATCACCTTTCCCAATATGGCCACCACGGTGACGGCATGACTATGACCCTTATAGATCCTCACCAGTTCTCCTGTCTGGAGATCCAGAGACATGGAAGCAATTTAGAGATAAACAAGACACTTAATTCCTGCATCTCAATGGGAAAGGAGAAACACCGTGCATGAGGAACTCACATGTATATTATGTGCATGTACAGACTGGTCACTCGAGCCACTGAACACCAAATCGTTCACCACCTGCAGAGAAGAAACAAATAAATACTTAGGGTGTGTTACTTGATACACATCCTTTGATGGAATCCTTTATTTCTCCCTCATGTTGTTCTTTTTTACTTTATTTCTTTAAAACATGAAAATTCTGTCATAATTTACTCACCCTCATGTTGTAAAAAGTCACCATAAAATCTAAATTGACAAATCTAAATTGACAAATTGACAACTCTGTGTGGTTTTCAGTCCGAACCACTTTCAACAGTGTTTCTCAGAAATAGCGTACTGCACCTTTAAGCATATTCATTAGAAAAAGTGTGATTCAGGCACAAACCTTCATGCAGAGCACAGTTTTGCTGTGGCCCTCCAGCGTACGCAGCAATAGGCCATTCTTAGCATCTCTAACGCTGATGGTGGCGTCATAGGAACCAACTAGCAGGATCCGCCGAGCCCCTTCCTGAGCCGTCGCCAGGCAGCTTACAGCCCGAGGGCCATGGCACTCAAACATATCCAGCTGCTTATTGTTCTACAGGAGATGAGAAATGTTGTTAATTACCCCACAAGCCAAAGAATAGAGGACACAAAACTTACTTTAACCCAAACTCTTTTGATTTCTGATTCTTAAAACACTTCATACCCTAAGACTGAAGGTGATCACAGAGCCATTGGCCAGACCGGCATAGAGGATTTTCCAACGATTATGAAGACAGAGCACTCGATCTGGGAGAGACAGCTGTTCCTTACATTCTGTTGTCTGAGGAAAGAAATAGACAAAATGCTTGTCATATTTTCAATATTATAGAAAGATGAAAAAATAAATACAATTTAGGAATAGAAGGACTTATAAGACATTAAGGCTTATGAGACACTGATGTCTAGGATGTTCATTATAATAACTACTTAAATTACAATTTTAACCATTTAACATTAAATTAAATAATACATTTTCTACTTTTATCAGCCTTGATGGTCCTTTTTTTGCAGTTTCGTAATATATCACTTTCAATGTTTGGAACTTTGTTGTTCCACGGATAAAATAAAGTCATTTGAGTTTGGAACCAATAATTAGTGAAATAAATTCTTTAAATATCAGTTGGTTATTTACACAGAGTTACTGTATTGTTTCATGGTACTTTTTTGGAGCTTGACAGTGTGAATAACTCTATATTTTGCTGAATGGAGAAGTGCAGACTGTGTATCTGAAAAATATCCACTTCAGTTTACGTTAGTTGCCAGATACAGTTTATTGTGTAACCAAAATATCAATAATACCCCCTCCACCCCACCCAAAAAAAAACTTTTAGAAAAATGGGACTCTTATTTTGAAACTATGAAACTGTCAGCCTGTAGAGCCGTAGAACCTGTTTTTTACTTTGAAACATGCAACGGTTTGAGGTTTATCACGATTCCTTTTCCGTCCACAAATTTAAGACCTCTTAAAATGACAATTAAGACTTTTTTATACCATTTAAAAAATGTAAGACTTTATATTACCTTAAATTTGATCAAACTGAATTTACGACTTTTTAAAGATCAGCAGAAACCCTGTAAAAAGCAGTGTGGATCAGACCCAAGCACCTTGAGGTTGTAACAGCGGATGGTCTGGTCACTTGATGCCGAGTACAGGCGTTGTTGCAGGCCTCCTCCACATGACACCAACAGGCAATTCACTTTACTGCTGTGACCTTCATACACAGCCACACACTTCCGGCTCTGTAACAAATAAGAGACTTCTTAAAGAAACCTGCTTTGTGAGCTACATTCAAAAGAACATAATTTTCATGTTTAAATGCTTTTACTAAACTACAAATTTCAGACAATTTTGTACAAAGTTTACCCCACTCAACTGAAAAAAAAAAGAAGTGTACAATGATCTTACTATCAAGTTGAAAGCACGTATAGTGCGGTCCCCTGAGCAAGTATACAGCAGTCCGTTATGGATCTGCATTCCATTAACAGCCTCTTGATGGCCTTCAAACTCTCCTTCAGTTGGCACATCCTCCTCCCCTAGATCGGATATATCTGCTAACACACACACACAAACATTTCAGTTATTGAGTGAAATGTTAACACTATGGGCACCGCATTTTCTGAAGAGACACGATCGCTTTATACGCTGAACAGATTGAATTTAGGCTTTTATTCACATATTCATTAACTCCCACATCAGTTTTGGTAAACAGAAGCTTCCTGCAAGAACCAATGAGGTTCATTCTCGTGTGTTACGTAGCAAGAGGTTTGTTCTCGCGCATCAAGTAGGTTCTGTTGAGCTTCTGTTTATGTTCACTGATCAATGTTTATATGTGAATTAAAAGCCTAAATTCAATCTGTTCAGCGCATAAAGCGATTGTGTATATTCAGAAAATTTGTACTAAACTGCTCAATTTATATCGATTAGTTTTATGATCTCTTTAAAGGGGTCATCAGATGCCCATTTTCCACAAGTTGGTATGATTCTTTAGGGTCTCCTCCTCAAAAACAGCTCTGTTCACAGCGACCCGTTTCGGTGCATGTCTCTTTAAATGATAATGAGCAACTGCTCACTCCACCCCTCTCTTCCCTGGGGCGTGTGGACACAAGACAGGCAAAGTGCGAATACGGGACAGTCCGTCAGTGGTTGTGGGCGGAGCATGAGCAATATGACATCATATTTCTCAGAAAATCCAAACGGCTTGATTATTGAGTGTGTTTAGGCTTTTTGAGGATTAAAAAAAAAAAGGAGTGAATGGATTTTTTTCATTGTATGGTGATTGTGTCCACACGCTGCAAAGACACATTTATATGCAAAAAAGTGAATTTTGCATCCAGTGACCCCTTTAAGAACTTTTTGAAGCACCAAAGTGGTAGCTGGTAGCTGTCAATGGAGGGACAGAAAGCTTTCGAATTTTATCAAAAAGATTAATTTGTGTTCCTGAAGATGAACAAAAGTATTGCGGGTTTGCAACGTCATGAGGGTGAGTAGGCTAGATGACAGAATTGTCATTTTTGGGCGAACTATCCCTTAAAGTCACTAGCTCACCGCCATAAAGGAAGTGTGGTGATCATCAAAATTGATAATCAATCCATTTTAATGTTTTCTTTTTGAACAAAAATTCACATAAAACGTTTTTATTTTTAACCTTTTTAAACTAACCGTTGTGAAACTGAGATATGAAAGTGCCAGTATGTTTAATTTTAGTCATTTAATGGAGTTCCCAAGAAACCAGCACTAGTGCTCTCATTCTGTATATGAGTTGGCACAATTCTCAGGGTTGTCATACCGGCAATCACTCTCAGAGGCACAGGTTAAGTATAAAACGAACAGGCACTAAGAATACCTTGCCCTTAAAAAGTAATTTGGGGACTTGATGAACTATATTTGTATGCTGATCGTGTGAGTATTCTAATTTGGTTGCTCTGCTACGACTGCAATGAGCAAGGAACTAGATGAATTTATATGTACTGACAGCTCCCACAAGTTAAAAAAATAAATTAAATATTTAGTAAGTGAATGGCACATAATATGTTGTTGAGGCAGCAGTTAAATTGTATGAATGATACATTACAGCTTCTATGTATGTTTTTGAACATATCACATACCTGAATGCAACTTGGACTTCAACACTGGTGAGGCTGATTTTATTACACTGTAAAAATAAAAACAAGATTTTTAATACTGCAATACTGAGAAACATCAATGAAAGCAGACAGAAAGAATCAAGGTACTAGATGGTCATGCAGTGAAAATGATTTTAAACAAGTTGTATCTTACGGTGGCGCATTGCTGCCACATGCATATTATTTTTCCACTCAATTATGTCGTAATAACGACATGTTATGTCGTTTTAACGACATCTTTTCTCGTAATAATGAGATGTCGTTTTAACGACATCTTTTCTCGTAATAACGAGATATGTTGTTTTAACGTGATATCTCGTTATTAAGAGAGATGTCGTCAAAGCGACATAACATCTCGTTATTACGAGAAAAGATGTCGTTAAAAGACATAATTGAGTGGAAAAAATAATACATATGTGGCAGCAATGCGCCACCATAGTATCTGTATGTCTGTGTACTCTTGCCTATCACACACCATTGTGTTCAACCATTTTCAAAGCCCATACATATGCTTGTCGAAAAATATCTTTCAGAATGTTTACTAACCTAAGAGATTAAAAACACAACACATCCAAGTCCACTTTCTAATCACAGTTTGTGGAACAGGGAACTAGAATAATATAGTATAATTTTATTTTTAATATTACTATTATTAATACATTTAATATTATACAGTAGCGACATATTTTATGTGCATTCACAATGCGTATGCTACCTGCACTGCGGACTTTCAAGTAAATTGTAGTTGCACAGAGAATCTCAGTTTGGTTAATTTGTGAAGCATTCATTTAGAAGTCAAGTTTCAAAAGACCCTTTTTTACTTAGTGATGTTCGATTCTTGAAGGAACTTTAGGTTCGGGCTGATGACACAGCTGAAGTAGTACGCTCCTTGCACAGCACCATAAGCCTACCTTATGTCCATAAGCATGTCCAGAAGGGTTACTGAACCAAAGAACCATTTTGAAAATTAATGAATCAAACCTACAGGCAAAGTTGAAAGTCAGCTTTTCGGTCATGTCCAACTCAACCACATGAGCCGGTACTTTTTGATTCGTTCATTTCAAACCGGTTCCTCCATCAACCCAGAACTAAAGTTTGATTCAGTTCTGGGGACCAGCTCAGCCGATTACTGGCTTAAAAGAAATATTCATTCAAGAATCGAACATCAATACTTTTTACTTCACAAGCTATAAGACAAGGGGTGTCCTCTCCTGCTCCTGAAGGACCACTATCTGGCAGAGTTTAGCACCAATCCAAATAGGCTTTATGCTGACCGTCACGTGAACAAACAGGAAAACAAGTCTCATTGCATCCGCTTGTCAGAGAAAGTGTAAACGGCAGTACGAACTGACGGCAATATCTATGGACATTTAAGTAATCAGTTAACCTAGATAGTTATTTTTATTGTTGCCGTTTTATTAGATTTAAATATCTAAATGTTAGTAAGAAGAACCTAAAATAAAAAAAACTTTTAAATATCAATCTGTATATGTGAAGGCCATCGGTTATGCTAATTTTTCTCCATTGAAGTTCTTTGAAGTTTCTCCTCTTGAGTAAAACAGCTCTATATTTAATAAAGCACATACAAAAGACCTGAACCGGAAGTGATGCAACTTGTTTTATAGAATACTGTTTAGAAAATCACAGTCCAAAACATGAGACTTACCTTTCACAAGCCTTGACTGAACTGCTAGTATCGATTTCACTAGTGGAGGTGACCTCATTGCAGGCAAGATTTTGGGGGTCTGTGACGGCACGGTCTGTTGAGTGTGCAGTGGCCGACTCCTTGGCCGACTCTTTGGCCGACTCTTTGGCCGACTCCTTGGCCGACTCCTTGGCCGACTCCTTGGCCGACTCCTTGGCCGACTCCTTGGCCGACTCCTTGGCCGACCCCTTGGCCGACCCCTTGGCCGACTCCTTGGCCTTCTTTTCAGGCATCTCATCTGGGTCTGAAGAATCTAGATTGACAAAATCAGTGGGCACAGGTGGGGGAAGCTCCACCATTTCCAGTTCAGATGAATCAGAGTGAGCTTCCTTCAATGGTGGTGTTGCTAGCTTGGTTCCTTGTGGTTGTGCCTTTGAAGCTTCGGTCACCATCATCTCCTCATTTTCATTTTTCTCTTCTGGTGTGGAGGGTGAGGCAAAGGTTCTGCTGGATCGCCGATTAGGTCGGTACTTGCGGGCAGGTCGAGCAGTGGGCTGCTCTGCATCAAGCTCTGATTCACTGATTTCAGGCTGCTCATTCCCCTTTGCTTTCTTAAGACACTTTTTCTTCTTCAGTTTTCGAACACGCTTAACTGGATCAGTTTCTATGTGGTTTGAGGGAGACAGCGGCTTGGGAGAGAGTTGGGAAGAAGGGTTGGCTAACCCCTCGAGAGAATTTTGATGAATTTCTTTGTTGGGTGATGGCTCTATTCTGTGATCTGAGGGAGCTGCCGTCAAATCCATGCTTGTGGTGTCATGTGAAGACTCCAGGTTGTACTTGAAGGTAGTATCTGTTTCAAATTGAAGAATTAACATTCAGTTTAATTAATTCAATAATTCAGTTCCGTTAGGAATAACTACCTCTGAGCTGCAATTTAATGATTGGAACCTACCTGTTTGACAAGCTGCAAACACTGTTTGGACAGGTGTGGTATTTTGAGGTCCTGGGAAGGGGGATTTGATAAGGTTATGCTCAGGAATGGGGTTACATTGAGCGATGGGCTCTTGTTTGATGGTAACAGGCAGTGAGAAGGTTGAAGAGGATGATTGGGCAGCTGTTGCTGGGAGAACAGCGCTGGCGGTGATCTGAGTAACCTGGGTTGATGAAGAGGTTAAGATCTCACTGTTCCTCTCTTTTTCTTTTGGCTCAAATTCACCTGAAAAAGAGCAATAGAAATAGAATTCTTGATCTCTATTTTATTTTATTATAAATAACAAAGAAGCTGTTCACAAAACTTGAGGTGCTTACTGTCATTAGCTAATTAAAGCTATTATAATTTTCCTGATAACTTTTACCTTAGATTTGTAAAGCTAGTAAATATGATTAAATGACTCTTCCATTTAGATTTTTGTACCTTGCATTCCTTGAAGAATTTCAATCCGCTTGGTTCTCAAAGAGTTCATCTCACCGATTACCTGTAAAATATACAATTAGTTATTAAAATATTGCAAAATCAAGTGATATCCCAATGAGTTTTTTGTAAATGTGATAAAGTAAAAAAGTTATTACCTGTTGTTTCACCATAATCAGACGCTGTACTTCCAAATAGGCAGCTTGCAGGGCAGCACGTGCCTGAATAAGACTGTTATCCACTGCCTGAAGTGAGCTATTAAGCTCCTCCTCACGTAGAGATACAGCCAGCAACTGATCCACTTGAGAGCGCTCTGCAAAACACAATACATACCCATATTGTAATAGGCAACTAAATTGGATGTCGAGTTAAAGTTAATTTCAAACCCTGATTACATAGATTTCTTACCTTTCTTAGACTTAATTTTTTGCCTCTTGTTTTTCCTATCTTCGTTAGGAATCTCTGGAGACACGACATCCTAGTGGAAAAATCACCAATTAGATAATGGCAAGACCTAGATTAAATTTAGGTTATTCTTGCATTACTTTATATGTGGAACATTTCAAATCAGACACTTATAATGCTCCATTTCAATTAGGATGCTGCCTTGGAAGGCAGCTACGTAATATGGTAGACATCGGTGTGCTCACTAGATTTGGATCAGAGCTGTATTTCCAAGTATGCCAAGCATACACCACAGCAGAAAGTAGAAAGCTTACCCCAGGAGCTCTGCGTTTCTTTCCAGCTCCTTGTGTGTCAATCTGTTCAATCTCTGATGTACAACCGCTGTCTCCTTCAGCATCCTCTGGGCCGTTAGAAGGCTCTTTCGAAACTTGAATCTCCAGAAGACCTTTGAACTGCAGCTCTTCTCTCCTTGGTTGCTGTGAGGGGCCACAAGCAGGAGAGTCTTTCATTGGGTCTACACCTTTAAGAAGGGAGCTGGTACCAGCAGGGCCATCTTTGACCACATTGCTTTCAGACAAGCTACGCTTGCGGGAAGGCACTGGACTGAGGTCAAACAGAGAATCCCAATGAAAGCCCTCAGAAAGAGGTACATCATTTTCATCCATTTGGCTCAGACCCTCGGGTTCACAGGGCACCATTTCTATACCAAATCTGAAAAGATTCAGAACGAATATGGAATTAGGGTATTAAGGAAATAACAATAGTACTGACTGTGTTTCAGTCTACAACCATTTCATGAAAGTAAACCAAAATTTAAGAAATACTCATGCAGTACCTTGGTAAGCCCTTGCCTTGCTTCTTCCGGTTGACTTCCTGGTAGACCTGGTCCCAGTTGACATTCCGCCTGGAGCCAGAGGTGCTAATGAGCTGCCGCAAGGTGGGTTTAAGTCCTAAATCCTTCTCAGGCTCATTTTTTCGTGAGCCACTTACATTCCTAATTCGTCTGGCAATATTCAAGTTGGGTTCATAGGATGCTACTTTGCCTTTGGTTCCCATATGGCGGTTCAGATCCCTTTGGAGACAAGCAGGCAAGGCAAGCTTACTTAAAGAGGGCACGGAGCCACCTGCTGTTTGTTGGGATGGGCTGCTGTGGGACTCCTCACCAACTGAGTATAAATCTTCATCTAGTGTGTCCATGACTTGATCTTGTACTGGAAGGTGAGGATTTTCTTGCATTTCAATACACTCCTCCTCATCTTCATGGTCCATAGTGGAGGTACTAACATGCAAGGACTGCAGAGATGGCCTAGTGTCATTGCGCACATTGCCAATCTGTACTGATTTGTCTGTGCTGGTTAAATGCTCTTGTTCATTGCTAATACGTCTTACAAAACCCAGCCTTTCTTGACTCTTGTTCTTGCTCAGTTTTTTCATACTCTCATGTAATTCTTGATTCTTGTTTAGTTCTAAATTCTCAACTTGCTTATTAATCTGTGGCACAGTTTTTGATCCTTTGAGGCCGTTCTCTGGGCAACATACATCAAAAGAGTTATTTCTGTTAAGCAATGTCTCTTTAGCTTTTCGCAGCATCTCTGACAGCAAACTGTCTTGGTCTGCATTGAAAGTGGCATGTTGTGGGAATTCAGAACTTGAATGGGAATGCTTAGAACCTTTAGTGTTGACAGAGTCTTGACTTCCTGCAAGCTTGCTGTGCATCTCTGTTCTTCTAGTGGTGGAGGTGGAGGGGTAAGCGAAACTACCTATATTAGTACTGCCAATGTTCTTTAAGGCACTCTTCTGCTTCCTGCAATCACTCTCTTCACAGTTAGATTCTGTGGGATTATCCTGCCCATTTATTCGGTCTGCCTTGGACTTCCTCACCATGTCCTGAGTGCCCTCATTGAAACTTTGTGCCATAACGTTTTCAGGAGATTCCACATTAGACTCATCTAAAATTTGCTGAAGGTTAGCCTGAAATAAAGGATCCCCAAGTTTAGCTGGTGGATAAGGTGCCCATCGATGTGCCTTCTCTGACTTCTGACCCTTACCTTTGTTGGGATCGTGATCACCACCAGACTCTTCTACACTCTGTTCACCCTTTGTCTGATTCTCAGAGCAGTTGGGTGTTTTTTTATGCTCTCTTGCAGGTGATTTAAAGTGCCTAGGTGGTGGCATATATTGTCCCTGCCAAGGGGCATTAAACTGATTGTTGTTCCAGGGAAATTGCTTTCTCAGATGTGGAGGACAGACTCCATAGCCACCTTGTCTACCACCCCAGAAGTTTCCTTGGTTGTGCAAACTCCCTCCCTGGCGACCAACAGAGCCCCACTTCTGCAAGTCAGGTGGTCCTTCAGCATGCCATGTGGCACACCTAGCCTGTCGGTTAGGGTTAAACCATTTGTTGCGGTCAGGGGATGAAAATCTTAAATTCTGCCAATTAGAGCCCCTGCCCCTTTTGGGCATCTGAGGAAAGTTAGGATAGGGTCGGTCCCAAGGGCCACACTGCTGGTACATCAAAGGCCTTGCCCCCTGCCACTGAGTCCGAAGCTCCTGCCACCTCCTTGAGTTGTCCCGCTCTTCTTTAGCATGCATTGCAGAAGCCTCTTCTTTCCTAATAGAGTTCAATACAGATTGGTCACATATAATGATTTAACTGATACACCACAATGAGGATAGGTGAATAGCATGGTAATAGTTTAAACAACAATGCATCTAAATTAAAATATGGGAAGAAACACAAAACATAAATGCCATGGAAGAAATGTGTGTGATTTTCCCTGTCTTAACATCAGACTTATATTATTGGTTCAAACTTATTATATTGTATTAATACTATCATATTAATAAGGAATCTTTTTGTATTATTAAGGAATTACAGCTATTTACTGCTGTCTTAATTTGCAGTGATTTTGACTGAATTTTCATGGAATGCAAAGGATTTCTGTCATTTATGAATGCCTAACACTCTCATTTAAACAGCATGGCGCATAAAAATAGTTGATGAGGTCAGACTATTTAAAGACATACTGCCCATACTGTTTAAGGGTTGAGCTGGAAGGGTATGGTGTGGTATGCATCCAGGAGTGTGACAGTGCAAGTGTTGCAGCCACGGCTGTTTTAGGCCTCACATGACACCAGACTCTAGTGTCAGAACCGTTTGCAGAATAGTTTAATATAGAACTGCAAGTGTTGTGGTTACAAACAGAAAATTAAAACACCAAGGAAAGACACTCCAATAAGAAATATTTCAACTTAACGATTTAACTTAAAAGTACACTACCATCTAATAAATACATAACTGATAAATATATATCTTTATATATGTCTTCAACCACCATCACTGCCATTCAATTCAGGGTTTTTAGCAGGGTCATAGCAAGACTCACCTGATCATTTCCTTGCGTTGCTCGATGAGCTGCACAATGTCCTTGTCAAAGTAGTCTTCATCTTGGTCTTCGTTTGAGGTCTGGTGCTTCTGATCCTCAATGCACTGTTTATGTGAAGCGCTGGAGATGTGACTGGCATAGTCGGTCAGGCTCACCTCAGTTACGCCGCAGACCCGGCACTCGTGTCCACAGTCCCTGGGGACAGAGAGGCACAAAGGCTGCTCAATGCTTCCCTCAGGCATGGCTGATACTTTTGAGAGTGGCTGTCTAATCAGTTAGGATCCTTTTAAGAGATCAGGAGGCAAACTGACTTTTCAATATAAAATCCAACTAGTTACTAAAAAAGAACAAAAAAAAATGCAATCTTCCTGATCTTGTGGCACATCTCCAAGGGCTTCACAACTGGTTTAAAATGAACAGGCAAGAACAGAAGGCAATAGGAGACATTGAGCTCAGAGGGGTGACCACCCGCTCAGCACCAGCTGAGCCTAGCACGCTGTCATGATGGAGTCTGCTGTGCTCTGAGAAGAGGGTTGGGAGAGCGGTTCGATTTTGGTGTGTGAAATCGCATCCCCCCACCCTCTGGCTCCACCTTCCACTGCTCTTTAAGGCTGCACCAAGACCAGGACTCTTCAGCAAGCTGTAATGCGAGCTGTTTACAGTTGTCGGCTTGAGAACCCCTCCCTGCCTAGTTTCTCTCTTTAACTGCCAAACTCGTGAGCTGATAGATGCTTGCTGTTGGCAGTTGGTTTATCCCCGAAAAATGGTGTCATGGCAGCTTGCCATTTTCCAGTCAGCAGCCTGTAAAGTTTTTTCTAATTCGAAAATATAAGCTTTTTCCATGGCTAGCGAATGAGTACTATAATTTTGATTATGATTAGAATTACATGTGATTATTGTTCTGCAGTTCATTACCATTTGTTCAAATTAATTATTGATTACCGCTCTTTTTGAGTTTTGCACAGAGATAACGGACAATCGTTTGCACCTTCAAACCTATTTCAGGGAGTGCGTTCTCGAGACACCAGGCACTGTTTTGTGGACTTTATTCTAGAGCTGTTGTAAAGCCTAAACAATCTGTTACGGTAATTTCCTATTATCACTGTAAAGCTGCTTTGAAACAATCCATATTGCCAAAAGTGCTATATAAATGAAGGTGACTTGACTTGACTTAATTATTGCTCTGATTAAAGCACAAAACAAGTTAAACTAATCTCATAAACATCATTATTACCAAAATGCAATTAGATAAATATGTCGAACCTCGAAAGGCCATGATGTTTGTGTTTTTCACCTTGGATTTCAATACTCTCCCCATTTAAGAATGCAATTCTCACTTTTCACATTCCAGAGATCAACATAATTGTCACGAGGCAGTTGTCATTTGTCGGCCTTACCAGTTGTTCCCAACGTCCCTATATATACTCCTGGGTTATGGCAGCTGCCTCGGCTTATCTATCCACTGACCAAAAGAGACACGTGCCTTTCAATACACATGCTTTGACCATAAGTGTAATCAGGGTTTCCACACCTTTTCATCAAAGAATTTTCCCAAATATTTCCCATGACTTTCACAGCTGTTTGTGATGGCTACGGAGCCCCTAAAGGGACATGGTGGTTGAACAAATTTGGGATGGGAATTTTTTTTTTTTTTTTTTTATCTTTTGCATTCCCTCGAGAAACTTTGCGTTCCCTCGCAAAGATATTTGCGTTTCCACGCAAAACTTTTGCGTTCCCTCGATAACTCATGAGCTAAACGTTGTTAAAACACAAATGACACTTAGGCTATTTACAATCACAGTAACGTAGACAACGAGCTACAACCCAAATTTCCTCAAATCCTCAGAACGAGTGTTATTTGTGTTTTAACAACATTTAGCTCACTAATATTGATCCGGGAATTTCGAATATGTGAATATATTGCCAGCTTCACTGAACTCCTTGAGTTAAGCACTGACCGCATTTCTTTATCTTTGAGTCCAAGTTAAAAGATTTGAAAAATATTTTGTATAAAAAACATTTCACCGCCATGTCCCTTTAGAGGCTCCGTAGATTGCTGCATAAGCACTTAAAAAATATATATATTTTAACAAAATTTTGGGGTGAATTTCCAAATTTTTAAATAGCAGATTAAAACAATTAAGCATTATAATTAGTGTATAAACGTCTCAGATGAGGCTACAACACCCTGAGATTTAAAGGTCGCTCAGTTCTATGAACTTGACAGTATAACTGTAATGTTGATAGTGTAGAGAAGGGTTTCCCAAACAGGGGTTCATGAGGGAGTTTGTGAGTTGATGAAAAACTAATAAATAATGGAATCATAAAAAAATTAAACACTTACTAAGAAAAGATTAAATATTATGTTTACTTGCCTATCAAGTGAGCATTAACCGTCATTACAAAACCATGAAAGTGCAAATGTGTTGTTAGATTATTGAAATATTAACTTAAAATATTTATCTGAAGTAAAGCCTGACGCAAGTCAAGGGGTTCTGGTTGACAAAAAGGTGGATTACATGATTCTATGCAACATTTGTGTGTAACATGTGATGGATTTTAATTAATCAACTAACATTTGTTTTTCTTGCAGGAATGATATTCAAATGCTTTTAAATGTTTCCAAACTCTTTGAGGAAAACTTGTGACTTTGAGTATGTGTGAGTATGTGTGTGTGTGTGTGTGTGTGTGTGTGTGTATAAATAACAGAAAAGGGAAGTGAAACTAGACAAATGACTAGTTCTCAAACCTTGTGATAAGTAATCACAAAATCAGAGTTTGCTTGTGCCAGTGACAGAGGAAAAAGGTTGGGGCTTTTGAACCAATTGAACCAATCATATTGAAGGTGATGTTAGTCTTATTTGTTTTCTCGATTCTATAAAAACTGTTCTATCCGTGTTTTACGGTGGGATTCTCAATGGAATTTGTCTGAGATACTCCGGCCTTGCTTCTTGGGAGAGATTCCCTGAGAACTGCTCGGGAAGATCTCCTGGCCGTGATTAAAGCATTTAAAGTCAGGTCTGTTTGTCGATTTATTCCTCCGCAGGAAGCTAGTTTAGGAAGTAAGCTAGTTTAGGGGAACAAGTTAGTTAGGTGACTATTATTGAATGGGGACATCGATTTGTAGACGAGACCCAGATAGACTAAACGCCGACAGTAGACGTTCGGGGACGTCGATTTGTAGACGAGGCCCAGGGGACGTCGATTTGTAGACGAGACCCAAATAGTTAGGTTTAGGAAAAAAATCCACTACAAACATGACCTCTTACCGGCCTTTCAGATTCTCCAGCTCCCTGTGGTGCAGCATACTCCTCATGTGCTCTTCCATCTCCTAAAAACCAAAGACAGACACCACTGAAATATAGCATCATGGTATTGAACAATATTTCAATAAATGAAGGCATACATTTGGTGAAACAAACTTTTTCATGTTACACCTAGCATTTTTATTCTTATAATTTTTTGCCTTGCACAGGTTATAGATCTCACAACAGAACAGTGCATGTGCATGAGCGTGTAAATTATAGTTAGCAGAGGTGGACAGTAACAAAGTACATTTACTTGAGTACTGTACTTAAGTACACTTTTTGAGTATCTGTACTTGAGTATTATTTTTTATGGAAATTTTTTACTTTATCTTCACTACATTTGAAAGACAAATATCATACTTTTTACTCCACTACATTTCTGTCAAGGTCCTTGAGTAGAAAGTAGTGACGTCAGTCAGGGGATGATTTTGGTTGCCGGGGTTGCATTTAGGTTGGAAATGAAAGTCGGGTTGACGTCAGAACATCAACCTGATTTTAATTTTCAACGTTGGGTTTGGTCTTCTAAATGCGAATTTTGTCATTGTTTTGTTCACTAGCTTATAGATAACAGTAAGGCTAACATATTCATACTAAAAGCCAAAAAACTTTAAATGGGGCACCATTTTAGGGAACAGCTATTTGGGTGTCTGAAACCATTGTGGAATGTGTTCTAGAAATACATTTGATATTGATATTAGGGTAGGCAGGCATAAATTCAGAGGCATAAGTACATAAGTATTACATACAACAATGCAACAATAATAAAACTATGCATTGACATTTACTTTTTACATTTGATACTTGATAAAAACAAGTACTTCTGTACTTTTACTTAAGTAAAAATCAGTCTTTACAACTTTTACATGTAATGGAGTAATATTTGACCAGTAGTATCTGTACTTTCACTCAAGTAAAGAAGTTGTGTCTGACAGTTTGTCACAGAACCACTAAGACTTTTCAAATTGTCACATTATAGCAGAACTGGGAGAAGGTTTGTGTTTAAAAAGCCAGGTTTACCTGTTTGGAGCTGTAGACAGTTTCACAAAGAATGCATTTCTGTTCTTTAACCATGTTGAAAGATGTTATTGTATCTTAGACCACCGCAAATAAACAGGGATCTGCATAAAGAGACAGATAAAACAATCAGAACACGCAGCATGTAATGAGTGCAAAATCACATGCTAAGAATGATTTTCATGATTTCTTATTTCATACACACACACACTCTTTTAAATAGTTAAACACTTCCTGTCAAAACACAGACATCAAATCAAAACAAAAATATATTTGAGATTAAAAAAAAGGATTTACAAAGGGAATATAAATCTTTTAAAATTGAAATATTGATCATATATTAAAGTGATAACACTTTATTTTAAGGTTGAATAGATACACGATACATATACTAGTAATAATGGTAAATTATGCATAATTACAAGTAACTAACCCTAAACCAAAACCTACCCTTAACCCTAATGTAGTTATTAATAACTACTACAAAGCACTTATTTGTGTAATTACACTGTGACAATGTCACCATAAAATAAAGTGTAATAATTGACATTTATGGTCCATAAAATATTGGATATAACAAAATAAAATACTGGATGAAATAAAACATAACTCAAAAACGAATAATTAGTATGACATGATTATAAAAAGTTTTATAATAGATAGATAGATAGATAGATAGATAGATAGATAGATAGATAGATAGATAGATAGATAGATAGAGTCAAATCTGAATATGTATGTACCAGCGACGGCATTCAGACTCAGCCATGCACATAACTCAAAGATGACTTATTATTTATTTCATACTGCAGAGGCTCGTATGAAAGGGCTTTGCCAATTCGTACATTAGACTGTGTGGTATCAGTCATGCAAAAGGTTGGACAAACTCCATAAGGACGGAAAGAAGGTCAGTGTGTCTGGCTCCATGCAGGTGCCAGAAGACACAAACCAGTAGCAACAGCAGTCGCTCAGGGGACTAAATGCAGTATGCTGAGAGTGCAGCACACAAGCCAACCACGACACCACAGAAGGGTCATGTCTGGACAGGTTCAGTTCTCTCACAGCGTTTGGAAAAACACTGGACCAACACTGTCACTGATCAACACTTTAACTTTAGAATGCCATGTAATATGCAAGACGTTCGCTGCAAAAGACACGAGTCAAACATGTCCGTGTGTAACGCATCTGCGCATAAGACTCACACTGATCGCATTTTTGTCGCCCAGCTCTAAAGTGCATGTGGACTATTAGACATTGAGAATTATAAACATTCACATTAATTTATGTAAAGATGTTCCAGAACGAAATTTGCTGTAAAATATTCAATGATTTTTATTAAGTAGCCTAAACTTAAGAGTTACATTTATATTGTTAATAATATTCCAAGATGAACACTTGGTGGACTAAATTAACTTGGGTTTACTTGTTTATCCATACTTTTTATATTATTTTACAAAAATTGTTAAAACATAAGAACCAGATATGACACACCAGGCTTCTGAGGAACATTTACATGCACATCTCTCAATTATTCTTGTATTGCATTATACGTTTTGCCAGCGCAATAACAACTACAGAACTTTGATCATAAAACTTGCCATCTAAATATCATCTTACCAAGACATATTATTAGAAAATATAGCGTAAAACTGATATTTATATGCATTTTATGGAAGTAGTCGGCTATACTGCTAAGATCTCATTGATTTACATCACAAGCTATAAGAATTTCATATTCCTTTTAGCCTATATAAATATCAGCAATTGCACCAAATTTAATATTTTCCTTAATTTGGGCCTCTGAATAACATTTTGATAAGGATAAAATGTTTTTATCCTCCTCAGGTATGAGCTCCATATTCTCACTACATCATATTTGAGCTTGATGTATCAAATATGATACTCAACAAAAAACACATGCAAACTTTTAAGATTTTGTCTAAAGTTTCAATATAATGTTATTGTTCCGTTAAATGTTTTTTCTTCTATTTTCTGACTATTATTTCTTATGTCAGGTGTAACAGGGTTTATATGTAAACTGGCATGCTTTGAAAGGAAGTGCAGTTTATGCCTCAGAAAATGGCATGACATTAGGCCGCGGTGCAAGAAATATTAAAGTTCCACAACATGAAAATGGCAAACCATCAGTGCTGTGAGTGGCATAATCTGAGTGGCAATTTCCATTGGTGCCACTGATAACAACAAAGCTTAAAATAGCTCTCATGCACAGGTCAGTGTGCATGTCCTCTTTAAGTAAATGGAGCCCTGCCTCCCTCTCCTGTAAAACAGCTCAGTAATATAATAACGGGCTGGAACATAAAACAGGCTGAAGGTTAATAAGGTTTGAGTTACTGAAATCTATCATTGGAGAAAGCAAGCAAGCAAACTGTTTACAACTCATTCATGCAGAGCACGGCGTGTCTGTTACAAAGTCGCTCATTGGTTAATGCAGCTCTAAGAAGAATGATGCTAACATCACTGGTTAAAATACTACTGTGAACTGACATAAGGTTAAATTGCTGAAGAACGTAAAAAGTGAAACATGCAGGGGTGTTTCTCATGTGCAGATGTTTAGCATTCAGGCTAACACACTGCATGGACTGAACATTAGATCATGTGAGCAGCAAAACAACGTGGATAAAGACAAACCCGGTATCACGTGTACCTCTTAATTCACGCGGAGAACGCATTTCTTCAGATTTCCATATAAATCATTTCTATTCATTTTCCACACTTCTTAGCAACGTTATGGGCGCCTTTTTTTTTTTTTCTTGAAAACGGAAACAACCGATCAGATTCAAAATGGCCGGCAAGATTTTAAAGTAAAAGTCACTATAACGGTTACTAACGGTATCTGGTAACCATGTAAATTGTAAAATAAACAAACACACTAGCTCATGTAAAATACAATAAAGCAGTTAATAATTTCAGAATACTTTTATAGATTTTTAATAAGAAGACGAAGAACAAAAAAGACCACTATAAGTAAATACCGAGTAGAAAATAAAGCTTACCTTTGGTATTAGTTAGTCCTGATTAATAAACGTAAAGTGCAAAATAAAATACTTTCTAATGCAATTATTCATCCATGCCATAACATAATTATCACCTCTTGTGTAGAACAGTCAAAGCCGTAATTTTTAAATCCCTCATAAACATTCTTAATTCAGCTGTAATCATAGGATGTATTCAAGTAACTTGGTTTTAAAAAGCATAAAACATACATCAATAGTACTTGAGTTTGATGCATTTCCACACATAGGCTATCTCAAAATATACTAAAAACAATAGTTTAAACAAGATAACATTTGTAGTCCTGGAGGCAGCATCAGTTATAGAATAATATTTTGTATATTAATACAATTGGAAGTTATAATTCTTTCACATTTTGATAACTTTAAAAAACACAATAAAATAAAAGAACATTACATGGAAACAAGTCAAAGTCTTTACATCATAACTACAAAAAAGGCCTGCTTGTTTTGTAAGCATGATTAAATCATGTTTTCAGAACATTTTTAAATCAGTGACATAAGTCCATAAGTTGGTATGGGTCTATACAACATGTCTATAATAATAAAAGCATAACTCATTGACATTAACAGCAAAATAATTAAAGAAAACAGCAGCAAGACCAGATTTCTCTCATTGAATGTCCTGTTATTTATACATTTATTGATCGTTTGGAAATGCACCGATCTGTCATTAAAAGCCCTTTTTTGTGTTTCAGCTAAATTCCTTCTCAGTCATCATTTCAACTAACTGATTCTCACTCAGAAACCAGTGTGAATAGTTAATATTTCAGTGTCACAAGCACATGAATACACTTTGCCCTTGTACTGTAGAACACATGCCTCAGCTCATCAAGTTAAAATCTATTGTCCAGTTAAAACTTAACGTACAATGGAACAATAACACATTTTTCATGAAAGTGTAATACACTCTTCGCACTGAATTAGTTCTCTATTGAACTAGTGAATTAGAAGTCTCTAAGTGGTCGATGGTTGTACTTAAAAACTCAGTTTGTGTTGTCAGATGTAATAGAATTAGCTCATTTGGTCCAATTCTCTTATTTTGGCCCTTAAGTGTCTTTTACGGATTTTGATCATCCACTTAATGCTGAGTTTGGCAAACTCTGCAGCTTTAAATAGAGCCATGAAGACGCCACATAATATGGCTATAGTGTTCCACGGGTTTGCTGTGACTATCTGTTCAAAAACAAAAGGCACACTTAATTAGACTCTCTGTATAGCATTATACAGAGACAATTAGTTTAATCTTTAATTATGTGTTCACTTACATCTTTCACTTGCTGTATAAATGGATCTCGCCATTGGAACACAACAAAGAAAAGCTCGTTGGCTTGCTCCTGTGGCGGCCTCTTGTCGATGTACTTCACCACACTGGACTGAAATAAATATGGATGATTATCAAGTAAGTGGCTGTAACAAAATATTCAGTATTTTAGGTGGATCAAGTGTAATATATATAAAAGGACATATTATGCCCTTTTATGAAGTCTTGATTTTGTTTTTAGGTTTTACAAGAAAAGGTTTTCATGCTTGAATCTTCAAAAAACATTATTTTTCACATATTTTACATTGTTGCAGCGCATCAATACCCAGTCTGTCAGTGCATCTCAATCAGAAACGATTCCAATGCTATAATTTCTCTGTGCAGTTATCGTTATAGCCGTGGTGTGAACTCTGCTATTCTTTAATACTGAGAACTATATCTTTATTGTTATCCATGAAGTTATCGTCCTTTGTTTGAACGGGCCTTTACCTCCTTTTGGAGTGACTTTGTGCTTTGTAACTTTGCAACTTTTTTCATGCTAAAACTGCAGCATTACACACTAAAGAATGTTGACCAAGCATAATAGGTCCTCTTGGCTACTAATTTGGTTGACCACTAATCTGAATATTTATATAAAAAACATGATCAGTTGATTTTCCATGGTGGTTATGACCCTGATTGTTATACTAGCATGCTGAAGTTGACAAAGACTAAAAAAATAGCATAACAAATCTATTACCTCCTGTCTAAATTCAACTGATTCATTTCCTCTGCCTGACGTCTTGACCAAAGACATTTTGACCCATGTCCGAAATCCCCCAGAGAAGGTCCACATGGAGTAGTTCCTCTCACAGTCCATCATAAAAGCTGCTTTATCCGAGCTGATAAGAAAAATACTTTTTTATATAAACAGTAAAACAAATCTGATTCATGCTGAACATTTCTCTAAAGATCTACCTTTTATGCATGTCACTGAATGTGGCAAAAAACATGTAACTGATAGCGCTGAAATCCTCCTCCGTTTCATTCCGACTGAACTGAAGGAATATAAGTTCTCGGTTCCTCACATCAGTCGGCCCTCTGACCACTATGGCTCGCTTCTGCGGCAGACATGTTGCATAAAAGATTATTAATAGTAGCATTTCTTCAAAAATAGTTGATGAGGAAGCTCGAAAACATACTTGCGTCTGGTTTGAATATGGCCCGTAGTAAATGACCTCCTCGGTCATACAGTTACTTTTCTCTAGTCTGCCCGATGCAACAAGAGGTGGAATGTTGTCATGATAGTGATGCATGCAACTTAATAACTGCGCCTTCCCAGGATACAAAGCAATTCCTGTTCGCAAAGGAATGATGAGAGATTCTGTAAATAGACATAATGAGAGATAGCATAAAATGACAGTGTATTATAGCTCACCCGGTGCAGTAAACTCCTCAACTTCTTTGTATGAAACAGACATCACTGGATGGTTGAGTTTCTCCATGAAGTCTGAAATAGTCTGGTAGGCCAAGAACACAGCCACTGCAGTGAGCAGCAGGTAAATGAGGACAAGGATGACTGTGAAAACATTCTTCAGGCAAGCTTTGTTGAAGCCGATGGGCATTAGATTGCTGTCCACAGCATCCTCATCTGCAATATATAATGAAAGTTTATTTTAAAGCAATGTCTTTAATAAAAGACACAATACATACATATAGAACTGTCCCAGAATGTAAATGTTAAATTTGACTAAATAAATAAATAATACAATGTATTGTCCAAGAAGAGAAATTTGTACAAATAAATAAATAAAAATAACAATAACTATAGCATAAATAAATTAAAAATATATATATATATATATATAGATTCAGTCCTCTATGTCAGATTACCTGGTCAGTGAAAACGGTTTACTTTGTGATTATTGCACTTGCAGTTTTTTTCTGCAATTTAATGGTTTTATTTCAGCAACTTAAATGTATCATACAATCAAACATTGTTAAATCAACTCCCTAAGTTAATTTAACTTAATAAATAATAAATATTTATATATTAAATATGTAAATAAATAAATATATTAATTTATAATAAATAAATGCAAAACACAAACATGCATACATAGGCCTACCTACAAGTCAAGTCACCTTTATTTATATTGTGCTTTATACAATACAGATTGTTTCAAAACCACAGGAAATTGATTCAGTGAAGCAAACAGAGTTCATCAAGTCAGTTCACTGTTGATTCAGTTCTGTTGTGAAGATCATTAATTATTAAACTAGTTCATTTAATCTATAAAGCAGTTCTGCAGAAAACCGTGATGTTTTCTACATACATAAAATTGCACCACCACAATATAACTATAGGATTAATGGTAACACTTTACAATAAGGTTCATTAGTTAGCATTAGTTAATGTATTAACTAACATGAACCAACCATGAGCAATACATTTGTTACTGTATTTGTTAATCTTTGTTAACATTATTTAATAAAAATACAGCTGTTCATTGTTAGTTCACAGTGCATCAACTAATGTTAACTGGGCCATTCCACTGAACGGGTGACATTTGCTTGTTGTACCTCTTCGAAATTAAACTTTATTTTGTATCTTTTTTCAACACTGAATCTAATACTACACATATAACTATTCAAAATGTGTATTGGTCAATCTCAGGCAACTTTATTTAATTTTTTACAAGGTTTCTAAGCAGAAGATGGATGCATGTTTTCTCAGTCCTGTTACCGAAACTCAGAAGAAGAGAGAGGGAGGGAGAAAGAGGGAAGTTAAGACAAAAAAGGGAGAAAAGAGAGGGTTGCGGGTGTGTTTCGCTCCTTCCATTGCAGGATGCCATAGGTGGGTGTTTCTGGCATCTGCACAGTAAGGGTTTTCTCCATCTTCTACAAAATATGACAAAGACAAAACGTTTAAGTCACTTCATGGTGGACTGGCTTCCTGGAAGTATGGTGTTCACATTGTAAAACTAATGCTAATGTCTACAATATAAGTAATTGCAACATTAAAACTCAGAATTCAGGTGAATAGTATTATATCAACTAATATTTACAGTATTAAATCAACAAAACAGAGGACTCTACTCACTCCTGTTATTTTTCATATAAGTAACAGGACTGAAAGTAACAGGATTGAGTTTTTAAGCAAAAAGTTATCAAATACATGGCATATGGCCTCATAGCATCCATGCTAATAGCATTAGGACACTGAGCAAATTCTAGTGACTAACCAATTTTTTTTTTTTTTTAATAAACAATTAAAATCTAAGAAATAATTTAGGTACCAGGACAGTATGTTGAGATTGACCTTCTCAGTCATAGTTACAATTTCATCAAATATACAGAAATTAAAATGAGAGGACTTACTTATATATATGGTCTTCCCATTGCCTTCAGAAGATCCAGATGATGCAACTTCCTGTTGGAAATGTGTCTTGTGGAATATTCCAAGTTTTTCAGAGGGGGGATGTGTTAGGGTAACAGGACTGAGTGAAAACCCAGGGACATGAGTAAAATGTGTATTTTATTTAAAATATTAGATAAAAAAAATTTTCTCATGAAAAAGAGAAATATTTTAAAGCATAGGCTAGATTGAATAAAAAGTCACACACAACAATGCAAAAAAATTAGAGAGTGGGGACATGCAGAAAATGCTATTTTTTAGTGTTCGAACTTCTATGTAGTTTTTATTAATGTTTTTAAGTATGTTTTAAATTTGTTGTTAGCTTAATGTGTAAAAATGTATTTTAGAGTTAAATTTTCATTCAATTTTATACATATAATGTCCTGGGGACAGAAATGTCACCCTTTCGGTGGAATGGAACCTTATTTTAAAGTGTTACCAGATTAATACCTAAATCTACATCTAAATCTAGATCTACATACATGAACAGAAAACAATGACTTATCAGTTTCATAATTTAGGTATAAGTTCTGACCTGGTAAAGGGTCACAGCTAGCTTCATCATGCTCCACTTCAGAAACATCATTGTTCTCGTAAGACTCAAGTGGCCCAGCAGCACAGTCCTCACCATTGAACTACAATGCAACAACAAGTGACATAAAAAAATACAGATATCGTTATTTGTTTGCATACACAAATTTAATGTATATTTGCCAGTATTTTGCGCCGGGCATCTCTCTAACGCACAGCGGCAATAAAAAGCAAGCGGTCAGCTGATATCACATGACTGCTTCTGCTTTACTACGAAACTCTCACTGAAAAGAAACTTTCATACGGATCGCGATTACAACCCATGCACGAGTCCTGCTGGATCCAACCGCATTTCACACATTAGTTAGTTTCATTACCTCCTGATAAGATCGAGATGTGTCTCTCCTCAGCATTGTGCTTCAACTCCGAATATTTGGGGCATTTAAACTTTGCCATCAACTTGTAGGAGCAGGACCCGGACCTTCTCATCTCTTATTACGGATAGTCTCGAGGAGCTCGCGTGAGCTCGGCCAACAAACCTGCCAAGCGTGACATCACAGCTGTTAGTTAGTTGGGGAGGGCTTGGATACTATCTTTGATATTTTTCTGAAAAGTTTACCCAAAGTCTTCCATAACACATAAAACGATTTAGGTTCTGTTTCGTATTTTCTATCACACATCACATGGTTTCCATAAATGTTTTCTCTTTGGAATAACAGCATACTGACTGACTCTAATGAGAAGCCAGTACTTTCTTAACACTACTGGTGGAGTTTTTTAAAAGGCAGAACATGTTGTGGTGTTTCGTGAACTATCTTTAAAGCGAATGAATTGTTCATTCACATTTAAGAGACGTTACTGGTACATTTTCGTTCATCCCTTTTGAAGCGCGTGACGGTCGGTGACTGACTGTTATGTCTTGAAAGACTGACTATGGCAAGAGCCAATAGCATTCAAGCTGGGCTGTGACGGAACATTTCATTGGTTGGATTTACAGAACGACTACGCCCCCGTTACTGAACGAGTCTCCGTCATTAGGGTAGGGTTATTTAGTGCTAACCCTACTGGACGACAGGGGGCATGTGTGTACACCATAGACTGTAAAAAATAGGTGTACACTGTAGTTCAGGTTTGTCATCATGTGAGTCAGTCTCCTTCACAAGGAAAGGAATAATAAGAGCTATAAATGTGTAAAAATAAAAGATGACCATAAAAATTAAAGTTATGGAAGAACTTTAATAAAACGCTTTATTTATTTGGAAGCTTAGTTATGATGGTTGGACACTATTCTCTTAGTAAATTTGTAGTCACGCAAATTTCAGTATATAGTTTATTTTTCAAGTTTCAAGTTTGTTTTTATGTATATAGCACATTTAAAAACAGTAAACATGGCTGACTAAAGTGCTGAACGAAACACAAGATAAAGAGACAAGGGCAAACCACACATTCATGACAGAAGCTCACAATGCATTAAAAGCTAACGAAATTTGGTATATAAATTAGGCCTATGAGACTAGCGCTGAATTCGGAACCGCATAGTGCTTATACTACGTTGTTGTTTACCATATCTTTCTATGGCAGAAATAGTAAGTAGAATGCGTTTCCGAATGCATTGGGCTGTGTTTGGCTGTGTACTCTAAGGCTGCATCCTTCGAAGGCCTCGAAGGTTGGACTGAGCCTACTGAGGATTGTTCTTATCGCCTAGAAACTGTGACAGCTGCCGTTGAAGAGCGTTATATTAAACTGTCTAAAAACAAAACAGGGTTCACAAACTGTCTAAATGTGTTCACAATGGTCCATTTCTGTATATAATAAAGAGTACAAAGTGTATACGTATAATCGCATCTTAGTAAGAAATGTCAACATTTGAACCACTTTAAAGTTTTTTTCTTTTCATTTGTATCATTAGATATTTGAGTCAGTTAAAACCCAATAATTGCATTTAAAAGTGTAATTCGTAATCCCGTCGTCACAGGCGCGCAATGAATTCTGGGGTAGGCAAGGCCGCGAAGGATATATCTGTTGTATCCTTCATTTAAACGTAAGACACATTTGGAGGCCGTATTTCAGAGTTCTCAAACCGGTTCCACGGAGGGCCTAGTGTATGCAGGTTTTTGGTCTTTCCCTTCAATTAGTGCCCAATTAAGACCTAGACTACCAGGTGAGGGGAGATCTTAACCAATTAGTGACCTACTCAATCAGTTTGGTTCAAGGTAAAAGAGAAAACCTGCATACACTAGGCCCTCCGTGGAACCTAGCCTTTGTCGTGCCGCAGTGATGCAATCGGCCTTCGAATCCGCCTTTTAAAGGATGCAGCCTCTGAATTGGGACGCAGCTATAAGCCCTCCCCCCACTAACTTTCCTCCATCTTGTTCACTTAAATGTATGACATTGTGTATGCTGCACGAGTGCCAACTACTACATATATATGTGTTTAAATGAAACACCCCCTTGATCACAGGAATCCGCAATGGAGCTGATTTTTTATTTAGTTTTTTCTCTTATGAATTTGTTTTACACACCAATCCATTGGGCTGTATGCATGCATGGGCTGTTGGAGAAAATATTAAAAAAAATTACACAAACGAAAATTATAACAATACAGTTGCATTTTGGTCTATGGATCTGTCTATAGTAGGTGCTTTTTTAAAAATGTATTCTTTCATTTATTTATTGGCTGCTAAAAAAAAGCACTTTAATATCCCCCATGTTGTCTTCTCTGTCTATATGTATTCCAACAAACTATAAAATCCTTCAAAACTTTAGTTTTCTCTCTATCAAACTTTTATTTCTAAATATATAAGTACTGACAGTAGAAAAATGTAAATTGCGCAGATTTGTAAATATCTATTAAAATGTAACAACATACAAAGGATTTGTGCTTCAGAATTGTGATTTTTATACATATGGGCTTTATAAAATAAGATACAACATTGTTATAAATGTAGAGATTCATTACATTTGTGCATTTTTATGGATAATAACCATGGCATTTTGAGAATTCACTAATTTAAAATATTGAGGAACTAGGCTAGACTTGTTTAAAGAGGAGTTCCATTGGTGCGCGTCACTTCCGCCTCATCTCACGTGAATGGAAAACAGAAACTCGCGGCAAGTGGAAGTTTAGAAAGTTCCCAAAGCAGAAGTTGTTGTTTTAAGAAGTTTCATGAAGTGCAAAATCATACAAGTCCAATGTATTCGGACCCCTAACAGTGATATGTTAAAATATTGAACAATTTTGTCCTAAAGCACCAATTAGATACTGTTCCGAAACAAATGGAGCATTTCCACCTCCGATTGTGAAAGCTGATCTGAGATCAGCATCTGAAAGACTGAATGGAAACACAGAGAGACACTCCCGTGACAACAAGGAAACTGTAGCCGCAGACTCGGTTCTTACAAACCTCAACACTGACAGTCCACTATGTTTTATGCCCGTAGTGTTGTAATATACGCGTTACTATGTATTTGTTCCACAAATGATGATAGCAAAATAAAAAACGCATCGAAACCGGTGCGTCTATTCACCGATGAGGAGTTGCAAAGATACGATGGGAGCGAGGTATGTTCTGTCACAAAAACACTGTGCTAGTTTTATACGCTATTCCAAAACTATGTTATTTTGTATAATTATTAAATGCAAATAGTATTTACTGACGAGTTTTAAACGTGCCCCGCCCCCTTTACAGGATGGACAACCAATTTACATGGCCATTAAAGGAGTAGTGTTTGACGTCACAACTGGAAAAGGTCAGATGTTGTATACAACTTCACCTTCTTCAATCTTTTGTGTGTTGGTGGAAGTTTCAAACTAATAGACACTTCATTGAGGAAGTAGATCTATCAGTTTTGATCTTTGCTTTGTTCCCTATTTTGATTTTGTGTGTGTACATGTTTGGCTATGCTTGTGAGGGCCAAATGTCCTCACTTATCTGGTGAAATATTATGACAACTGACTAGTGAGGGCATCCTTACTAGTTAAAAAGGCTAATAAAACGGCCAAAACATGTTTTTGATTTAAATATAGTGCTTTGCACATGTTTCTGTTAGGGATGTGTTTAGGGGTAGGAATTGGGTTTAGAAAATATCCTTAACATGATTTATAATCAGTCGAAGTCTACAATGTCCTCACTCACTAATACAGTATAGTGAAACAAACGTGTGTGTGTGTGTGTGTGTTAGAATTAAGCAGTGTATACTGAAACCACAGGCCTATTTGCATTTTACTGGACCAAGTTTCCAACAGTCCTGGGAAAATACAGGGATTCCCAGGGCTGGAAAAACAATAAAGCCATGCAATTTAAGGCCCCGATATACACACGAATGAAGGTCTTTTTCGTTCTTCGCTTAGGGGTGAAAAGATGTTTGAAATACGTGAGCAGCAATATACTATTGAACATCCAACGCTGCCCACACTGCTTAGAGTGAAGGTTAGATGAATATGTAAATATGTGCTGTGTGCTTTTCTCTCAAAAAACAAAATAAACACACAACAAAATTGAGAAAACAGCAAGCATTTTAATAAAGCATCTTAGCAATGTGGATATGTTTGCACAGGCTCTGCAATTCGGCACTCAAGTAAAGTCACGTCACGTTTATTTATGTATATTTTTATACAATAGATTGCTTAAAATCAAGCAGCTTTACCGTATTGAACATGAAAAACAGTGCCAGTGTCTCATTTAATCAGAAGTACAACTTAATTTTCTGCTATAAAGCAGCTCTCTAGTGTGTTCATGTTTTCACTCGCAGACGTCTGACCTCGACCGACCGAACAGGAGAAATGAAATGAACTGGGAAAGATTTCACATGAAAGAAGCCTATTACGTAATCGCCACGGACCAATGGAAGTACAATGGTCTTTACCAGCCGTAGCAAACTTTTCGAACTCCCAAAACGAACTTTGTTTCGGCCTGATTTTGTTCGAAATTATGTCACATCAGTTCGTTCTTCGATTTCGCTCGGGCCTTTAGCATAGTTCCAGGACTCGTGATAATTTCTATAGTGAATTTAAAGTCGCCATGAATTCAAAACTGACAATTCTTTGTTTTAATGGAATATTGCAATATTTATTATAAAAAAGTTTTATTCGTGCACATTCATGTGACCTTGTAATCTTTAATCAAAATAACTGTTCTTCTCTGATGATGTGTTTACTGGCACAAGGGCGGGGCCAACCAGTCAATCACATGAGATCACAGCAATAGCAAACCACAACGATCCAATCAATTCTCGATGGACAAAATCAAACCGCCCTAAATTTCTTCTTGTTCGAGAAGCCGTTTCACTCAGATATACGTCGCAGTAGGAATGGCTAAAAAAGTCATGGGAATTCCTTGGCCAGAAAGTGTGGAAACCCTGTTTTGTCTCTTTAATTTCCAGAATTTTACAGAAAGGGGGCATCTTATAATGCCCTTGTGGGCAAAGACTCAACCAGAGCCGTTGCCAAAATGTCCCTCGACCCTGCAGATCTCACACATGACACTGTAAGTTGGGGATTTTATAAATATCACAACTTTGCCACAGAAAAAACATATGCCACTTTTCAACTGTTGATAGATTGAATATTGGATTCCACCAGACTCTTTTGCCACAAACATAATTGCCTCTTTTGGTTTCTGTTTGTTAGACGGGCCTCACTGAGAGTCAACTTAAATCCCTCGAGCAGATATTTAAAGGCACATACAAAGCAAAGTACCCTATCGTTGGATACACCAGCAGGCGCGTTCTCAATGAGGACGGCAGCCCCAAGAAAGACTTCAAACCTGAAGACCAACCTAATTTCAAAATTAAAGATGAATTTTGATGCTGAGACAGCCTTTAAAGACAATTGTCTTATAATAAAGATATCCAACAATCTAATCAAAAGTCTGAATAATAGTTGTTTGTGACCTCTGCTCTGACAGTAGTGGGCATGTGTAAATTTGAGGTTGTCTGGTGGTCTTTCAGCCTACAACCTAGAAATCATTATGATGCATTATATCCCACGTGGGTTTTTCCCTGGTGGGCTGCTTTGAAGGTCATTCAAATGAGGCCACCTACAGGTGTGATTTAAAAAAAATAGGTACGTCGTTTGGCCTTTTTAAATGTATCAAATGATGCTAGATAATGATTTTAAATGTTTGCGCTGTTTAAAAAGTATTGATTATTGTAAATCTGCAATAAATCACTTGGTTTCTTTCACTGTACACGAGGGGAAAGTTTGGTGATTCACACTTCATGTAGATATTGAAATCGCTTTTGTGGTGAGGGGTTTCGTTATACAAATTAAGAAGTTAAGCGTTAATGTTATCATTCCACGACACCATTTTTACTCAAACACCATCTCAGTCATAATTATAGTGTTTGTGTCTAATCTATATAAAATGCCCTTGATGACCAGAAATGTTTCACATTAATCTGAGAGAGAGAGAGTTGTTTGTTACTTCAGCCTGTTGTCCTGTCATGTTAGTGTCATCTGGGATATTTTAAGTCTGAATGGAATGTAATAAACAAGTTGTTTAGAAAAACACAGACAGTTGTCATCTGGTCTCAAAAGAGTGTGATGTGAGTCAGGCTATTGGAACATGGCTGTTCAACATGTAGGAGAGCTAAAACTCAGTAAGGATCTGAAAAAAGGTCTAGTTGGACAAAATAATTGTTTGATATATCTATACTACCATTTAAATGTTTGAGGTCAATTAGATTTTTTTTATGTTTTTGAAAGAAGTGTCTTATGCTCACCAAAGCTGCATTTATTTGCTCAAAAATACAGTAAAAACAGCAATATTGTGGAATATTATTACTATTTAAAGCAGCCATTACTCCAGTCTTCAGTGTCACATGATCCTTCATAAATCATTTTAATATACCGATTTGCAAGAAACATTTCTGATTATCATCAATGTGCTGCTGGTATTTTTGTGTTAACAATGCAGGATTCTTTATTCAACAAATTTAAAAGAACATTTATTTGAAATAGAAATCTTATGTAACATAAATGTCTTTACTGTCTGCCACCTTTGATTGATTGAATGTAAACTTACTGAATAAAACCTTGCTTGATCCCAAACTTTTAACTATTATATTATATTATATTATATTATATTATATTATATTATATTATATTATATTATATTATATTATATTATATTATATTATATTATATATTTTTTAAACCAAAAATTGTATTTTTAAATAACCAAGACTGTAAGGTAAGTGCCTTAAAATCAAACTGAAATCTGCTGCCCAGTTCTCCCCAGTGAAGAAAGAAATAACTGTTCAAACTTGAGATTTTAAGAAGACTCACTTGTACAGTTTTAAACTCCCCTGCATGATTAACTTTCCAAAACATCAAAAGGCTCCTGATGAGAAGGCAATGACCTGATTTCCATGGAGATTGTAAGCAGTAGGAGGGTATATGCAAAAAGGCATTTGGTCAAATGCAGCTCTTTTATTTTCATGATGAATTTACCCATTGTACATCTTACTTTAAAAACATGGGGGCTGGCTGGTTTCATGAGCGACAGTGAGTCAGTTAGCAAAACACTGTCAGATTCGGAGTCTCAAAATGATGTTTTTTGTTTCTTTTAAAAATTCCCGGGGGTATCATTAGCATTTACAGCACAATAATGAATCATTGTAAAAGTGCCTTTACTGTAAACACTAGCCAGGCTTAATTAGTACCCTATTTACCAGAAAACCTTCAGAAACTGAAATTGATTTCAAGAAATAATACAAAATTACTAAATGCCAAGCAACTGCCATGCATTTTATCTTTATAAGATATAGTGTTATAGACACAGAATGATATGTTACATAATAATGACTGATGTCTTAAGATATTAAACTCCAATTGGACTTTATCCCCATGTTTGTTTTATTCTAATGCAAATGATAGTGTAACATGTTATGCATGTTCTTAAACCTTCTGACCATGTAATTTGATATGTACTTCCTCTTATTGCCATATTCTCATTCCAATTTTACATTCGTGCTCACATGAGTGACGTATGTCACACTTTCCACCCTCGGTCACAACAACTTGCCTTTTGTAGCGAAAGAGGTGTTGATGGTGGGAGCCCGTGATGCTGCTTCCTGTCTCCATTGCACATCAGAATTTCCCCTTTGCCCGCCCACTTGTATTTTGAGTGGTGCAGTGGGCTGTTTCACTTCAGTCTGTCTGAGTCTCTTGGTAGAGTCTGTTCTGCTCCGGAGTCAATGTAGCTTGTTGCTTTCTCCAGCCACCCACAACATTTGACCTCTGCTTGAATTTTTTATATTGGTGAGTAACATATTTATTTACAAATACTGTTTTTATTGTAGTGTGTTATTACCCTGCTTTTGGAGCTGTTAGCTAATTTAATTAAACATAATTATGCATTCATTCTGTACTGTAATTAGTTTTACCACTTGATGTTTTGCAAATAATGTTTTTTTTATGTGTAGAAGACTAAAACTGAGTCTATTTAATATTTATTTATTTATTAAATGCATCATTTGGATCATGGACTTTGGGTGTTGATTTGCAAAGTTTGATTCTATGATACGCTCTGTATTAAGTTGCTGTAATAAAATGAAACTGCAAGTTCTATAATCACTAATCAAACCCATTTCACTGATCAGGTAATCTGACCAGGAGGACTGATCTATTGGTGATCACAACCCAGCAAACCTATGAAGGTGCTGAGTGGTCACGGCGTGGTAAGTTATCACCTTCAATCACACATAGTTTCACACACCTATTCTCCCTTAATGTCATCATGGAAACTGATTAGTAGTATGTATATGAATTGACCTGCTTCCACAAATCTCAATGAAAGGATAAACACATCTTTTGTTCTTTCTGTTTCAGCCTAAATCGTTGACTCAAAACAGCATGGACCTATTCATCACGCCAGCCACAGCTGTAAGTATATTGATCCCAAGATCTTACGCATACAGCACTTCTTATCACCTTCTGATTGATAGATTAGTGCAATTATGGATTCTTTAAAGGCTGAGCATTGAGAACTAAGCCTAAAATGGGTTATTACAAAGTCCTGACCTGTTACATCTCAATATATTTGACCAACACATAGTTTACAAAGCTTGCTTTTTTAAGCTCTTGTTGCACCAACCTAAAATTCCCCAATTACCATTTTTAGCTCTGCCTCTAAAGAGACATGCCTCTGTTGTTCATTGCTTCATCTGATGTATTGCTTTCTATTTCTATTAGGTTCCACTGAATACAGGAATCTCCCTTAGTCAGCAGACTAATGCAGATCTTCCCAAGATTTCCCACACTGGTAAGCTTACAGTCTCACTTCTGTTCTTTTAAATGTCATTGCTTTTGTTGTCTTGGACTTTTTGATGTCGAAAAGTAAAAACAACAACAAGCTTTCAAAACCAGAGTTAATGCAGTTTACTGTAAGTCAGTATATCAGACTGTATGCTAGTGGAATAGTGGATTTTTACATTTTCTTTATTGATATTCATCAGGAAACTTAAACGTCAATCAGAGGCGTTGGAGGAGCATGTTTCGACGAGTACAGAATAGGAACATGGAATCCCATGATGCAAGTGTACATCCCGAAAACAAACTGTTTGGGCGAGCCTTGTCGGATATCTGTCAAAAAGATGGGTGCCCTCCCAAACCAATCATGGTGAGAAATTGTCTGAATGATCAACAGAACTTCACTGCAAAACTTAAAACAAATGTAGTATTTTATGTATGTGGTTTTAGTCTTTCAAATGTCTCAATTTACCTCAATTTGCTTTGCAGGACATCCTTACATTGCTACTGAGAAAGGGTCTGTACACCGAGGGGGTGTTCAGGAAGGCAGGGAACGCCAGAGCATTGAGAGAGATCAAGGCGCAGCTCAACGCCGGGATAGAAGTGGATCTGAAAGAGCAGTCAGTCTTTTTGCTTGCTGATCTTATCAAGGTATGGGATGACCTTGGGCAACATGATTTTATTTGATTTGAGTGATTGACAGTATTGTAGTCTAAAAGATGCGTATTTGGTCATTAATTCCCTGGGTTTTGTGTATTCCGATTTGCAGGATTTTCTTAGACAACTGCCTGGCAGATTGCTAATGGTGGAGAAGGCCAAATCCTGGATGACTGCAATGGAAAAGGAAGATGAAGTTCAGAAGTGTGCTGAAATCAAAATGTAAGTTATCTAATGACACACTCGGGTTGAATAAAAAGTGTTTAGTGTAAATGAACTGTATTTGTGACCAGGTTTTCTTTATTTTGTCTTTAGGGTGATCAACACTCTTCCTGCGCCCAATATGCAGCTCTTGAAGCACTTGATTGTTCTGCTTTACCTCATAAGTGAGAACGCAGAATCAAACAAGATGGTTCCCTTCAATCTAGCTACATGTGTTTCCCCCAACTTGCTCCAAACAGACAACGAAGTGAAAAAGATGGAAGAGGTGAGTGTACAGTGATTTCTGAAAGTCTTAACCTTTCTAAGTTCTCACACAATGTGGCCAGGAGCCAGAAAATAACAGTCTGAGTAATACTGAAACTCACCAGAGAAAGAAGTGATCAACCTAGTTTCATATCCAAACTTATTTTTACCCAATTTCTTTGGATTTCATAATTCATGTGATGACTTTTTTGCTGTCGAAGTGGCCTTTGTTTAATCCTCATGTCACTCTTTGTATTTGCAGGTAACAAATCTGACAGAGTTTCTCATTAAAAACTGCGATCAAATATTTGGTGAGGATGCGCTGATGCTCTTTGGAGACTCTGATGAAGAGGAACTCAGCGATAACCAAGGTAGATTCTTTAACATTTTGTCTTTTTGAATGCCTATGCAGTAGATTTTGTATCAATGGGGATGAAGTATCAACTGTCTCAGATGTTTCTCTGAATATTATTTAGGAGAATTTGATCTTGAATGATATCTTGGGAAATATGAGAACAGTGTGAAACATTGCTAAGACTGAAACCCTTGAAGAAAGGATGCAGGAGACTTTAGCTAAAGAGATCTCATTTTAAATAGTTCTTATCTATGGGTTCGTAGTAAGTAGTAAGTGTTCTTTGCGATTTTGCCAGTCATTATGCAATCAATAGTTGTTCATCCTTTGACCAATGAGAATTTAAGAGAGGCGGTCCAGTTGTACCTTCAGAAATCTAATTGGCCGTCTAATTCCAATTTGAATTTTATCTCCACACCCTCAAAACATCTTACCAATTATCTGTCTCCAGTGTGTAGGCAACCTTTACATAGTTAGAAAAGCCAATGTAGACAAAATACTTGTTATGATCTAATAATACTTAATGTTCTGACAATTAATAAGTATCTATCCTTGATTTCTCCTTCAGACTCTTATTCTTCACAACACCATGACTCTGCGTATGACAGTAATGACCCTGATGCAGACGGCTACAAGGGAAGTTTTTCTGACATGGACTCTATCAAATCCGGCGTTGAAGAGAATGCCCAGAAACATTCCAGCACAGAGGAACCTTGGACTACAAAGTTGTTGACTCGCAGACGCTCTGAACCAGCAATCGTCTTGAGCAAGAATGTTCGGCACCTTGCCCTATCTAGGAGCCAGACAGAAATGGACTTTCATGACAAACAATTAACAAAACAGATCTCCGATGACTGTATTGTGTTTAGAGCAGGTAACAGCTTGGGGGAAAGCTGTGGTTTGGCACCTAAAACTGGGGCCAGGACAACCTCTAAAGGCTCCTCGTATTGTTCTTCAAGTTCACTTGAGAGTTGTTTCTCCAGCGCCTCAGAGAGCTCAATCCATAATAGCTCTCCTATCATGCCTTCATGCAATCAGAGAAAGACCCTCCTACGCAAACATTCGTTTCCCAACCGCCAGTCGGCACCTGCACCGAATCGCTCAGAGACCCCAAAAAGACGCTCGCAATCAATGAAGAGTGCACACATAAGAAGCAGGACTGTCTTCGGGCGAAGTGGGTCCACCAAACGGGCCATCGAGAGAGCTCTACGCCACAGCCAGACCCTACCTGAGGTGCTGAATCCTCAACCGGAGCCGAGACGCTTGTCTAGCGAGGAGGTTTTCCATCAGGTGGACAGCAGGATACCAAGCGATCCTCCGAGTTATCAGCAAGCGGTTGTGCACAATTCCCATGTAGCTCTCTCGTGCCGTAAATCGCTGACTGTTCAGGACGCCAGATGTCTGTCGAAGAAAACATGCAGCTGCTCCAGATCCTCAAGCGAAGAAACATTGGATTCACCTTCTGGGAATGAACATTTTGATATTCACAATAGAGACAATGAAGAGACATGTTGTGATAGTATGAGTGGATCCTCCTCAGAGTTGAGACAGAGGACCACATCTGAATCTGTGTATGAAACATCACTGCCAGAGTGGTGCAATCCAGAACACCTCAGAGAGACATATGTCTGATGAACTGTTCAGATCTTTTTTTCAATTTTTTTTCTATTGTTGCTACTTTTTGGTGGTGTCATAATATATTTTGCTTATGACCTCATAATGAGGCACAATTCAGAAGTACAATAAAGTACAATTCAGGCATTGATTTGCACTCAACTTGTTGAATTTTATTCTTCACTTTAGTTTGGTCTTTTTGTGACAATGTTTTTATACCCACAGTATTTTGATTTTCCAGCTCCCCAAAAATTGTGTAAAAAAAGTAACTGAAAGGCACTTTGAGGAATTTTCACTACACAGGTTCATACGTTTGTGTGCAATGTTTGCAGAACTAATGTATATGCTTAAAAGCAATGCAAACCATTTGTATGTCTTCTCATGAAATAAAGACATGAAATAAAACTAGCCATGTTTCCATTAATGAAAAATTTAAATAATTGAATAGTTTTTGTTTTTGTTTCAAACAATGAATCAAATCAGCTTGGTCTGTAAATTATCGTTAACTAAAGCTAAAACTAAAACCATTAAATAATTTAAAAAAAAAATTAATTTCTTGAATTAAAATAAACAACAGTAACTAAAATAAAATATTAAAAACTAAAACTTATTTTATTTCAGCTAGTTGCCAAGGCAACATTTCTTGTTTTCATTTAAGTTAAAGTACTTAAATAACTCAAACTAAATGGAATTACAACTAAAAACTAAAACATAATAAAAACTACATAGACATATGTTTTTAAAAAATGATAATAAAAATGACAAAATTACTAAACTACAATGTTCCCCCCAAAAATATTTGGACCCTTAATATTTGGACATTGTATAAATGTCATTGATCAGCAAACTTTTGCAAACTCAGGCTATGACCTATCTAGAGGTATGATCTTGATAGCCATTAAAAAGATTGAATTTAAATGAAATATGATGAGACAATCTTTTAGTTAAAGCAGTCATTTTAGCCCTCTACTCCTCTGCATGCAGGGCGCGTGTTAATGTGGTTCGAGATGCCTGTTTGTAACTCACTAATGTGTCATGACCCACATTTAAAACCAATAAATTAGATAGCAAAATGTCAAACCGAGTGGCAAACAAATAACCCTACCTTCTTAAAAAAAATGGTTCCAAAAGGGGGTTTTCACAGGGGTTCTTAACCCTTGCCCTTGAGATCAACTTTCCTGCAGAGTTTATCTCCAACCTTGATCAAACTCAACATTTCTAGTACTCCTAAAGACCCTGGGTGCGTCTCAATCAGCTCGCTAGCTTCCCCTGGTCGTGAATCAGTATATTGTGTGCATGAATTCAGGCACTGGTAAGGACAGTAAAGAAGGACCCTGCTCACTACACACTGATGATTCTATTTCCGGTGTCATGACAACGTCTTTGTTGTACAACATCACTACTGGTGTTTATGACCAACATCAGAACTGATATCTTTCCGACATTATTTTTTAATCTTATTTAAAGTACATTATGGCTTGTTACATGCAACATTTCAGCTGTAAATAAATTATAAATGTCGGCTAGATTATGTTCATTACCTGTCTAGCGGTGGATGATTATTCTGAAACATAATTTAATAATGGTTTGCATTTGAAAAAAACATCTATCATGTGTTGTGATGTGTATTGGGGAGCATGTCTATGTTCCCACAGCCCTATGTTCCCACAGCCCTAACCCTAACCCTAACATACCTAAACCTACCCCTCACAGGAAGGAGACTTGTCTGGGATGTTATTGGGCTATCCCTGTACCAGTACAAGCACTAAAACCTACCCTTCGTGGGGGAATTAGGCTTGATTGTTTGACATACCTAAAACCTACCCCTCACAGGAGGGAGACTTGTCTGGGATGTTATTGGGCTATCCCTGTACCAGTACAAGCACTAAAACCTACCCTTCGTGGGGGAATTAGGCTTGATTGTTTGACATACCTAAAACCTACCCCTCACAGGGGGGAGACTTGTCTGGGATGTAATTGGGCTATCCCTGTACCAGCACAAGCACTAAAACCTACCCTTCAAAGGGTCATAGTTAAATGAGAGAACATAGGACTGTGGGAACATAGGACTGTGGGAACATATGGCTGTGGGAACATAGGGCCTAATTTTCAAAATTTTCAGTAAAAAAAAAAATCTTAGAAATGTGGGAACATAGGGCCGTGGGAACATAGGGCTGCAGGAACATAGGGCTGACCCCGTGTAGTAGGGAGCTGGTTTGCAATATGTTTCACACTTCAGAATTTCTGTTAAGTGAACAGCATCGATGCTCCCTGGTTTTCAAGGTACATTGTTGGACTTTTTAGGAAGCAAACGTTTCAGAGCACTGGAAGGATTTTGCGATTGAGACAGCCCTTAAAATGTCCAACTCCCTGATCAGTGCCCTGGCTACTTGAACTAGGGAGCTGATTGAGACGCACCCCTTGATTAGCTTGTTCATGTGTGTTTGATTAGTGTTGGAGCTGAACTCTGTTGGAAAGTGGATCTCGAGGGCCAGAGTTGAGAACACCTGCCTTAGAAGAACCATTTTGGTCCCCAAAAGAATTAACCACAGTGAACAGTTCCTAAAAGAAGTATTGTTTTCTTAGTGTAAAGAACATAATCATAATCTAAAGAACCTTTTTTCACTATAATGAACCTTTTTTTTTGTAATGGAAAGGTTTCATGGATTTTAAAGTTTCTTCATGGAACCACTGATGCCAATAAAGAACCTTTATTTTTAAGTGAAGACATTTTCTCAGATATTTAAAACATAACTTAAAACAAACATTTTTGATATTTTGTGACATTCAAACACTGTTCAACGTCTCAAGTGTTCAAATAGCCTACGTTGTGTGAGGCTACTACATATTAGCCTACCTCTAGGCTACTAATAGACTAGAGAAAGTAGCTGAACTGCCCAGATATCCACCTTTGCAGTAGATTCAACCGCACCCATGATCTCTCCGCCCAGTGTACAGTATATGGGCTAATGCTGTAATGTAACAGTGAGCTGTTAAAGAGCGTTTATCATTGTTAGCGCCGAGACAAGAACCTTTCGTTGAAATCAGCAAGGCTGCATTAGCGCATACTGTACGTGCTCTTGTTCTGTCGCACTGCGCGCGTGCGTGCGTCGCCGTCTGGGCGCGAGCCTGATCAAAGGTCGAACCTACAGGACCCGCAGCTGCGCGGTAAGCAGAGACCCGTTGCACCTCTTTAACTCGAGTGGTCTAACTAACTTATCGTACTAGCAATCGTTGGGGCGAGGCTTTGACACCATCTATCGAAAATGACTCAGGAATGAGTCTCTAGCGTTCACTGTTCAGATCGGTCGCGAGCACAGAGACTGTTAAAGATCCAGCGCGCGCCTCTGGTTTCTTTCTTCAGTTGGTCCCCATACAAGCCTGACGATGCCTAAGCCTGTAAGTATTTATTTTCTTTTTTATTAAACATAAAGTTAATGTTTACATAGGGGTGAATTCAGGTTTGGACACTTTTTCCCAATCATCTCAATGGCAAAAAGTGTCCCACTCAACCTGAATTCACCCCTAAAAACAAAAATAGATATCAGTGCAATAAATGGGATCAATTATGTAAGTTAAACTGCCTATTACACAATGATTTTTGTGCATGAAGTAGCCTAGTATGTCAATGTCTATCCTAATTTATATTTATTCTTGATAAATATGTTGAATTCTGTCTTATTTAGTGGGTTTTGTATTAATCTACGGTGACTTTCAATAGGCCTCTGTCAAAAAGACTCATTACATTACAAAAAGTTTAATAGTTTAAGATTATTTGATATTTTATTCAATATTTTTGTACTCTGTTCTGAATCCATAATGTTGAAAGACAGGATATTTTTTCAAGTTAAAGAAGGTATTTATTACTATATTGCCTCATTATTGTTGGCCAATGTTGAGTAATATTATTAATGCTTATGATTAGTGGTTATACCTGAAATTACATTATCATCTTTATATTTAATCTCCAAAAGGTGTTGTTATCACCTCAAACTTTAGGAGGATACTAACTATGAATTTGATGGTTAACATGCTTGAGTAAGATGAGTCTTTACTCATTAACTAAACTTAGACAATGAGGATGAGTTCATGCTGTGTTCATGGGCGCAGAATGCCGCAAAAGTAAAAGATTAGCTAGATGTGCTGCTGTGAACATACTTTTGACTTTAGTATTTGAATACCAGGATATGATGTCACTAATTATTGCTGAGAGGTTACTGATAAACCAGCTTATTCATCAAGGTTTTAATATTTATTTATTTGTAAGTATTAGGGCTCTTTTAGTGGTATAAGAGTGGAATCTTTCTGCACACGTTTCAAGTTGTGGTAATGTTGAAATGTATATTTTAACGGGAAAAGCTATGATTTCTTATCAACAATTCTCTGAGAGAAATATGGAGATACAGCAGTCCCAAGTTTGTCCCCATTGAGTATCACATTATAATTGAATTAAATGAATAAATATTTGGTTAAAATAAAAAATCTGCCATTATATCTTAGAAATAACGGTTCTAAAAGGGGGGTTTCACAATAATCCCACAGAAGAACCATTTTTGGTTCCCCAAAAAAACATTTTTTTTTTTAGTGTGAAGAATATTTTATAGTTCCATAGTTCCATTATTGTTAAGGTTCTTCATGAACCATTGATGCCAATAAAGAACAGTCTATTATCAAAGATTACAATTGTTATAAAAGATAATTCAATTGAAATTGTCCCCTCGCTGCTTGAAACGTACAAAGTCCTTCCAGGATTATCACAGACATACTTTAAACCCCAGCTGCAATTATTGTGCATGCAGTTTTCATAAACTCATATGAATTGAGAGACTGTACTTTGTCAATTCTTTGTACTTGGACACTGCAAGACCATTTAAACAAACTAGAGATGCAAAGCTGATTAAACAGCTTAAAAGAAATCTGGTGACCAGCATCATATACATTAGAACCTGAAAGTTAATGTCTATTTCCATTTTCCATGAATTATCCAAATACGTTTATTTAATCTGAGATAAGACCTACGTGGAGCACAAACACTTGTGTGTGATTTGAGGAGAAGTGGGTTAGCACTGTCTTGTGAGGTACTCTTTACCCTCCAAGGCAAATGAGACACGCAGGTGTTATGACGTCTTTCTTCCGGCTAGATAACGTGTTTAGCTCTGATGGTTGCTCATGGAGATGGTGACTGCTGGATTAAACAGCACTCATGCAGTCTGTTCCATTACTAGGACAAATCCAACCGAGAGGACAAGCTTTGAAGATTATAGATTATACCTGCCATGCTGGCGTTGAGATTATTAATTTTTATTTGCTTTGGATACGGAGAGGCTGAAGCTGCCAATAATAAGCAGCTTGTTTGCCACTTATGAAAAGATTTTTGATTACTGAAAACATATGTGCTAATGTATTATGTGTGTAGTATAGTTCATATATATCATATATAAAGATACCATATTAGTTACAGCAGTGATTTAAGCTCTTTTGACACAGCTGCCAGCCTATTGTGCCTTATCTAAGGGCTTGCTGATAAGGTTAATTTGCATTATGTTACACTGATAGTGATGCTCAGAAGACTGAACACCTTGTGCTACTATTTTATTGTAATTTTATTCACATCATTGTACATGATTTCTAACTAAAACTGAGAGATATGTTTGTTTATTTTATTTTATTTGAAAAGGGACAGTGCATAATTGACATGAGCACTGGTGTAAATGTGCCAAATTTATATATACAGACAAGCACATACACGTATATATATAAATATAAAAATATATATTTACACACACATATTATATATATATACACACAAACTTTTATGTTACTTTATGTTATGCTATATTGACAAAAGTGTCGGGACACCCCTCCAAATCATTCCAATCACTTCCATGGCCACAGTTCTCTCAGGAGCTCAGTGAACTCAAGCGTGGTACTGTGATCGGTTGCAACCTGTGCAATAAGTCCATTCGTGAGATTTCCTCACCACTAAATATTCCACGGTCAACTGTTAGTGGTATTATAACAAAGTGGAAGCATTTGGGAACAACAGCAACTCAGCCAAAAAGTGTTAGGCCAAGTAAAATCACAGAGCGGGGTCAGCGCATGCTGAGGCGCACAGTGGGCAGAAGTCGCCAACTTTCTGCAGAGTCAATAGCTACAGACCTCCAAACTTTGTGTGGCCTTCAGATTAGCTCAAGAACAGTGCGTAGAGAGCTTGGGTTCAATGGGTTTCCATGGCCGAGCAGCTGCATCAAAGCCTTACATCACCAAGTGCAATGCAAAGCGTTGGATGCAAAGGACTCCAGATGTTCTCTGGAGTAACGAATCACACTTCTCTGTCTGGCAATCCGATGGACGAGTCTGGGTTTGGCAGTTGCCAGGATAACGGTACTTGCCTGACTGCATTGTAAAGTTTGGTGGGGGGGGGGATTATGGTGTGGGGTTGTTTTTCAGGGGTTGGGCTTGGTCCCTTCCAAAGAAAGGAACTTTTAATTCTTCAGCATACCAAGACAATTTGGACAATTTCATGCTCCCAAGTTTGTGGGAACAATTTGGGGATGGTCCCTTCCTGTTCTAACACGACTGCGCACCAGTGCACAAAGCTAGGTCCATAAAGACATGGATGAGCGAGTTTGGTGTGGAGGAACTTGACTGACCTGCACAGAGTCCTGACCTCAACCCGACAGAACACCTTTGGGAATAATTAGAGCGGAGACTGCGAGCCAGGCCTTCATATCACAACAGTAACAGATTGGAAACATACTACATCAAATTTGAATTATACCAAAACATTGACAATTTAGACACAATCACAGATTTATTGTTTTTATACCATAAATTATTAGGTAAATTATATTATTACTTTAAAAATAAAAAAACTTTACTGTGAAAGAGAAGAAATTCCTTTTCCCATGAATGCTTTTATTCAGCAAGGATGCATTAAATTGATCAAAAGTGATAGTAAAGACATTTATAATGTTGCAAAATATTTGTATTTTAAATAAACACTGAACTTTCTATAAGTCTTTCTATTTTTATTAAAAAATCCTGAAACAATTGTATCACTGTTTCCACAGAAATATTAAGCAGCACAGCTATTTTCAATATTGATAATAAGAAATGTTTCTTGAGCAACAAATCAGCATAGAATGATTTCTGAAGGATCATGTGACACCGAAGGAAATTCAGATTTGCATCACAGGAATAAATTACATTTAAACATATTTAAAAATAGAAAACAGTTATTTTAAATTGTAATACTATTTCATAATATTTCTGTTTTTACTGTATTTTTTATCAAATAAATACAGCCTTGAGGAGCATAAGAGACTTACTTATCTTACTAACCCCAAATCTTTGTGACATGGTTACTATGAATTACCAGTTTTATATAGCTTTTATATAATTCATATACCATCGATTATTTTCATTAAAATTAGTTATACTTTCTACTGTACCATTAGTGGTTTTGCACAACACATAGAGTTTAAAGTGGTAAAAATTGTTGCAACTTTGTATTGTCAGCAATTAACCAATAGTTCTACAGTAGGTGGCCAAAACATGCAGATCATTTACTTGCTGATGTGGCTTAATACTAACACCAGGGTGTAATGGTTATTGCAGTGTGAGTATTATTGCTTGAACTTTTCTCGTGATTAGAGCCACTAAATGTGCACTAATTCTAGATATATGAAGGTCTTTTATTTATGCTTTGCGAATAGGAACTAATAACAGGAAGTAAGCGTTGAACTTAAATGTTAATGAGTCTGAAAATAACTTTGCTAACATTTGTTGCACAAGTTTGAAGGGTTTATCTTTATAGCTCTAGAGTAGTTCGCATAAAGGTTGTGTAACTTTGACAGTACTTGTAAGGCTCTGTCAAGGTTCACCGGGTCGTTATGAAAGCTTGTGTAAAGTGTGCTGGACTGAAACATGACCTTGGACAAGAGATTGTCACCATGGAAGTCATGGAATCTCTTCTAGAAACAGATTTTTAGTTGTATGTCTTGTTACTTTATCAGTTTAAGTAGATTACATGTTTGCAAGGCATTTTGTTTTAATGTCTACTTTGTGAAGTAAAAAACTAAATCTCATAAACTGTAAAATACACTGCATGGCCAAAAAAAAAGAAGTAGCTGTTTTTGGATTTAAATTTGGATGTGCTGGAGGAGACTTTACAGAGTCCTGGACTCTTGCACTGTCAATACAAGATCTTGACCAAAAATGAATACACCTCTTGATGGAAATAAATGTTGTGATGTTATTTCCATTAAGCGATACATAATTTTTTTTAAAGTTCGAACTGGGCAGTGTATATTATAGTATCCCCAGATTAGTAATGTCACACCTAATGTTCGTTGGATCTGTTTTAACCATCTAAAGATGTCAGTTCTCTTGAAGATATTACATAATGCATATCTGTCATAAGGCTTTATTGCCTGTGGCTTTGTAGAATGACATAATATTCCATGATTATAGTTAACATGCTTCTGATGGTTGATGTTCTGACTTATGTGATTTTAAATATCTGATATGACAATGGTGTTATGTAATTCAGGTGTAATAAATTAAAACAAATTTTTTGTTCTGTTGTAATGGTACATTTAATATTTTACAAATACCAACAATACCCTGCTTTAATTTATTCCAGTTCTTGATACAATGACAATGAAAAAAACACTCACTTTTGTTGGTTCTGTGCAGATCAACGTCCGTGTCACCACGATGGATGCCGAGCTGGAATTTGCAATCCAGTCAGTTACAACAGGCAAGCAGCTCTTTGAGCAGGTAAAGCAGCGGCTCCTGAAATCTTCTTGATAGTTTTTTTTTTAAAGCTTGAGGAGGCATGTGAGGAATTACTACTTAAATGTGTTTTTAAGCTAAAGAGTAAATTGCATCCACTTATACAGATGATGAAACATTTTTGTAGTTTCTCATTGCATGCTGGGAAAATAACTTTATGGGAAAACTAATGGGACTTTTTTATTTTTAATTAGAGCACCTCACCAAACTATGAAAATCTCCTACCAAGATGATATTTATATGCACTTGCATAAGTAATACTTTCATATTATTTCCTACTAGGGAAATGCACTACTTTTGTTTTATCACAATGACTCATAAACTTGTAATGACTTGTACACTTAAAAAAAAACTATTTTTGTAACAAAGCTTTGTAGCTATAATTGCAAAAACATTTTTGTTACCTTAGAGACACACCCGAATTCATGCTTATGACTATAGTCAATGGGTGTAAATCATTTTTTAGATACCATTGAGATTAGTAATGCGGGACTACCTTGGTATATGGTGATTGGTGAGGTATGATATGACAGGACTGTATATGGAATATAGGTGGTGGACACCGTCTCTGCCTATTTGTACACACCTAACTGATAAGAGGGTGGGTTGGTTGGTAGTTTCCCTCCCTGTTGATAGCATGAACTCTCATTGTAGAGTTCCTATTCTAATCTTCTCAGAACAGAGACTCTCCCATTGTTTGACATCCAACATAAGGTCATGCTTGTTTATCTTGGTGATTAGGTATTATGTTTTAAATTTACGTCATAGGAATCAATATCACAATTTGTTTACATTTGTCATTGTGTTAGTCACACATGTAACTGGTTGAATTTTATCTTCTGTGTTCATGTATTCAGGTGGTTAAGACGGTGGGTTTGCGTGAGGTTTGGTACTTTGGTCTGCAGTACACGGACACCAAAGGCTTTCTGACATGGCTGAAACTGGACAAAAAGGTCTTTTTGATTTTATACAGAAAATATATTGTATTTGAAACCGTATTTGCACCATGTTGTTAGACAATAAATGCTTAGTAGTCACAATGCTTGGATTAATGTTAATAATAAATTAATAACATGTTGAAGTGCCCCATTATGCTTTTTTGAATACCGTATTACCTTTTAGTGTAATGTTGCTGTTTGTGAATGTAAAAGGTCTGCAAAGTTTGAAAGTTCAAAGTAAAGTTATTGTCTCCTAAAATAAATAATCGATTCTGAATTGCAACAATTGCAACAATGTAACAGTGTAACAAATCTGCATAATGCCAGCCTATGGTCTTCATTGGCTGCCCGTGAACTGGTCTACTTTGCCCCGTCCTCAAACACTGTGGTTGTCGACATGTCGAGAAGACGCTGTTTTCAGAGCTGCGAATCCACTTTGCATGCATTTCAAAACGATGAGGACTTGTGCCTGAATTGATACAGGAAAAAAACAATGGAATCGTTACTGTTCGTGTCGCTGTTTATCAAGTGCTGAGGAAGAACTAGAGCTGAAATTCAGATGTGGTAATGGGTGTTTCATTTCCGACACGGTAGACCAATCACAACAGCCTGGGCCGTTTGACCAATCAGAGCAGAGTAGACTCACGGAAAGGCAAAAGAATCCCATAGACTTACAGGCACCCAATCCAAATCTACAGATTAAAATATCAGAGAGATTTGGGGGTGGGCTCTCTTGACTTGGGTCACTTTTGTGACCACAACAGAAACTACCCAAAAAACCCTAGCAAACATCCTAACAACAGCATAGGAATGTGCTAAAAAACACTGAGAATGTGTTAGCTATATGGGTGGGGAATATAATTGTTATTTTACTACTCTTTTACTACTCTTACATTTACTACAGGCTGACTTTCTGACATGTGATTGCCTTTGCTTTTGACAGGACTGTATACTTGCAACATGACACATTTGATTAAGTTAATAAAGTTCAGGTTTTAGAACAACAGTTCAAATTTTCACTCTTGAAATGTTCATTCCAGTTAACCCATATTTTGTAGAGTTGCCATATTTATTGTACATACAAGCACCTAATATACATATCATCATAAAGTAATAATTATCACAAATGTTGTGTTCTAGCAGCCCAGTAGACAAAACCATAGGTGTAGATTGCTAGTTAAACATTGACCACTACAGGATTCCTGTTAGAGAAGTCAAGTCACTAGTCATGCTGGTGATGTAGAACTTTGATTATTGCTCAACAATGGGGAAAATAAGAAAAATAATATATTAAATCAATAGCTGAGTCACTGAAATATCTGCATTGTCTCATGGCATCTAGAACTGAACATTGATATATAGTCATTTACTCTGAATGTTAACAATCACTCTGTGTGTAGAGGGGATGCAAAGGTTTTGCAAGCAAACATAAATATTTTGAAATATACTTCTTAACTACCACCTCATATTATTTCCATTCATCGCAAAGTTTCTTGGGGGAATGCAAAAGATTTGAAAGCATTCATTTTAAAAAAAAATTCCTCCCATCTCATTTATTTCCCCGTCACCATGTTCCTTTAGAGGCTCCACAAACTAACAATCATTCTTCATTCTGATTTCATAGGTGTCCTCTCAAGAGGTAAAGCAAGAAAACCCTCTGCAGTTTAAGTTTCGGGCCAAGCACTACCCTGAGGACGTGTCTGAGGAACTGATTCAGGACATCACAAAAAAGCTTTTCTTCCTGCAAGTGAAGGAAGGCATCTTGAGCGATGAGATCTACTGCCCCCCAGAGACAGCAGTGCTATTGGCCTCATATGCTGTACAGGCCAAGTTCGGAGACTACTCACTAGAATCCCAAAAAGCTCGATATCTGTCGTCTGAGAGGCTTCTGCCTCAGAGGTGAGGGGGGAAACTGCTCAAAAACATGAATCCAGTGCATTCTAATGATTCAGCGAGTTGAAATGACTTAAATAAGATTTACATTAAACACGGTCAATGTGATTTTGCCATGTAAGTCATGTTACTGGATATTTTGTTGATCCTGGAACAACATTCCTGTCTGAAAATGTAGTCCTAACCCTATCCCTGCACCTAAACCTAACCCTACCCAGTTATCCCTAAAATCAGAGGGAATGATAGGTGAATAACACTGATGTAGAAGCACCTAACCCTGGTTGTAAGCCTAAACTTGACAGAAACTGTAAATGTCAAGGTTATGAACTCTTATTTTGATGTTCTGTTTTGTTTCTGATAGTTCCTGTTTCCCTGCTCTGTTTAGGGGCTTTCGCACTGGAGAAACCTTTTCATAGTTCCTAGAACTATTGGCGGAAGTACCCGGATTTTGGCGTGTTCGCACCTCAGGAACTAGGAACAATTTTAGTTCTAGGAACTCCTTTTGGAGGAACTTATTTAGCTCCTACTTCAGAATTGGGTCTAAACCAGCACTATAGGAACTCCCCGTGACATTAGTGTACGCTGATTGGCCGAACGCACGCCAAACACCAGCACCCGCCATTTAAAAAAGCTATGTAAACACACAGATTATAGCCTTTATATTCACTCCACAAACTAACTCTAGAAACATGGAAAACAGTGATAGATGGGCCTCTTAGCCTTTACGCTAAAGAGAAAGGGGACCAAGCTAAACATGATTATGTATTTCTGCTCAGCTAGCAACACTGGACATCAACCACATGGCATACGCTGATACCTTTTCATACACTGTCTACTTTCTATGCATAACAGTTCTATCTAATAATGTATTAGACAGATCGTAAACTAATGAACACGGAGAATGCGAGACCTGTGTGCTCTGGCGTTCTCAGCGTCGTCAAAATAAAGGTCCGCCGCGCCGTCAAAATAAAAGTCACAACAACAACCACAGCTTACGTCACTTCAGAGTTTCTACTAGCGGTGCGAATGCAACCAGGAAAATGTTCCTAAAGGAACCATTCGTTCTCAGGGAACCACCCTGGTGGCTAGTTCATAGAACTACCCATTGCGAAAGCCCCTTTAATTTTCGGTTTCCTTCGTTTATGATTATGCCCTCATTTGGTCCTATGGTTACATCACCTGTCTGTCATTATGTTCTCCTTGTATTTATGCTCCCTGTTATGTTTCGTCCCTTGTCGGTTCTTGTTTACATTTGTGTGGTTGTGTTAAATTTGTTATTCTGCGATCTTTGCTAGTTTAATTGAAATTAAAGTTTTTTCTGTGTAATCTCCTTCATTGTGTGATTGATACGGCCACACATGAGAGTAAACTTGTCCCTCAAATCTGATTGGTTGATTGAAATGTTGTTCCAGGATAAACAAAGATCCAGAAACATGTTGTACTTGGTGAAATCACGTTCACTGACTGGGTCCACCTGACTTAAAGTTAACCTTGTAAAAAAAAACATAAAATGTTGGGAAGAATTTAAATCTGTTAGTTACTAACTTAATTATTTAAAGTTTATCCCCCCCAAAAAAGTACCCCCTTGAATTTACCATAGTGTGTAAATATTTGTAAAATCACTTCGACTTTGTTTGGATCTCAAACAAAACTGACACAAATTACCAGAATTTCATATTAACTTGTTTACAATTGTCAGGATCTGTGGCTGTAGTAAGTGCATGATGATGGAGAATTAAACACAAACAGTTTAGTAGCAATAATACTCAGAACACGCATGTAATTTTGATATTCTGTGTTTACAGAGTGTTTGACCAGCACAAACTGTCTAAAGAGCAATGGGAGGAGAGGATCCAGATTTGGCATGAGGAGCACAGAGGAATCCTCAAGTGAGTTTTACCTATATGTTCCCATTCAGCTCGCATACATATCGCTCCACAAGTTTATCATTTCTTTGAATTCTGTATCACTAGGGAAGATGCCATGCAGGAGTATCTAAAGATCTCACAGGATTTGGAGATGTATGGCGTCAACTATTTTGACATCAAGAACAAGAAAGGAACAGACCTGTGGTTAGGCGTGGATGCGTTGGGACTTAACATTTATGAAAAAGAAGACAGGTAAGCTTTGTAAGCAAGATCTGATTATTTAGAAATGTTAGTTGGGGATATTGGGGTCAGTGTGCCATGACTGTGTGGTTAATGACCTGCCGAGTGACCGTTCAACCCCACAACAAGCCAGACCAGTCAACATCAATGCCTGCTGCTTATTATTGAGGGGTCAATGCACTCAAGGACTAATGTACCTCAAAGTTTGAGATTTTTGTAATGTTTGTTGACAAACACATAAAAAGAGGTAACGCTTTGTTACGGTACATGTGCTTACAGTAGTAAAAACAGTATATTATGCATAATTACTTGCAGCTAACCCTAAACCAAACCCTGACACGTACATGAATAATTATTCATATAATTATTCAATACATGAAATACATTTGGTCTGTTCTTCATTGCTTAGGCTGACTCCAAAGATTGGATTTCCTTGGAGTGAAATAAGGAACATCTCATTCAGCGACAAGAAGTTCATAATCAAACCCATTGACAAAAAGGCTCCTGTAAGTCTTTGCATACATTATTTCATCTTTTCTCCCCTGAAATTAGAGTATCGAAGGTGAAGAAAGGAAAAATCTTTTAAAAATCATTTAAAATACATCTGGCAAGTTTTTAGAAATGAACTCTTTGGATTCATGTTGGTTTCATATGGTTTTAAAACTTTAATAACATTTTCAAAGCTTAAATTTTATGACTTAATGATAAATGTCATGTGGTGTAACCATCTAATTAATAACGTAATTTCCTTGATCAAAATTATAAGAAAAGTTTTTTAAAATATTTTTCTTTTACTTGTTTTCTGTTTTACGATATCAGGACATTTGAACCCCCTTCCCTGATATTTTTCATGTTATGCATCCAAAATATATCTAAATGAATTGTAATTCAGAAGAAATTAAAAACAGTCTCTTCATAAAAGAAGTAGGTCTATATTCAAGTCATATGTACAGAATTGCATTTTTTATATGTTTTTTAATCATTCAAGAAGGCCGGTTATAAAATATTTGCCCAATTACTTGTGCATATGACATTAAATGTGTCACATTCTGTTCTTTCTCTCTTGTTTTTGCAGGACTTTGTGTTCTATGCATCTCGTTTACGTATTAACAAGCGCATCCTGCACCTGTGCATGGGAAACCATGAACTTTACATGCAACGCAGGAAACCTGATACCATTGAAGTGCAGCAGATGAAGGCACAAGCCAGAGATGAGAAACACCAGAGACAGATGGAGAGGTGAGGACACAGTGTTCAGTGCCCAGAGTGCGTCATCATATAGCAGTGAACCGCTGCCCTGTGATCACAGCAAGACATCAGGAAGCTCAGGCCAGAGCATCACTAATGTTGGCCACAAAAAAAGTTAATTTAATAAAATATTTATTGATTTAATTTTTTTCTCAAAGGTTTTTCTTTTTGCATTGAGAGTATATTTTGGGCCAGATTTACTAAACAGGGCAAATTAGCGCAATCCCATAAAAGCGCCGATGGGAGATGAAAGTTCTGCACGTGATCTACTGACAACGCACAAATTAAAGAACACAGACACAGCCGGATCATAATGAGCAACACAAGAGCAGCGCAAAGACATCTGGTTTAAGAAATGCTTTTTTTGAGCGGTAAATAATGACGCTAATACCAGTAAATTGACGAGCGCAAACCTTAGTAAATCACCTTGCATAATTTATTTAAGTACTCTCCTCCCATAAATACTCCTTCAAATGCACATGCAATAAGGCCAGCCGCAAAAATAACCCTATCCACGCCTTTTCAGTGCTAAATTTTAGTAAATACTCTAACTTTGTTTTTTAGCGGCAAAAGACGGTTTGTGCTGGAGCAAGCTGTTAGTAAATGTGACCCTAAGTGTGTTTGCTACCTGTTTTTTTTTTTCCCCAGAGCCCAGCTAGAGAATGAGAAGAAGAAAAGGGAGGCAATAGAGAAAGAAAAAGAGATGGTGGAGAAAGAGAAGCAAGAGATGATGTTGAAGCTTTTCCAGTTTGAAGAGCAGACCAAAAAGGTTGAGAGAGGTAAGAATATTTCACTAGATGTCTGATCTCATATATTATTAGACTTCAGTAGACTTTACAGAGTGCTGGACTCTTGCATTGTCAATACAAGATCTTGACCAAAAATGTATGCATCACTTGATATAAATAACATCACAACATTTATTTCCATCAAGAGGTGTAGCGTTTTTTGGTCAAGATCTTGTATTGACAGTGCAAGAGTCAAACACTCTGTAAAGTCTCCTCCAGCACATCCCAAAGACTTTTAATGAATTTTAAGGTCTGGACTCAGAGGAGCCGATTCACGTGTGAAAATGATTCTTCATGCTCCTCACAACCATTCTTTCACAATTTGAGCCTGATGAACCTTGACATTGTCATCCTGGAATATGGCCATGATGTGTATTCATACATGATTGTTTAAGAAACGAAAAGCTACACACTCCATCAATTAGGGTTAGAAGAACTGTTGCCAAACATATAACATGCTAGAAACATAATAATCACTGCAATACTGATCCAATTATAGACTCCTAAGCATTTGCCTATTTAAAGCCAAACAGCCTGCGACTTTTTTTTGGCCAGACAGTGTATATTGCATATTATACAAAATCCTGTGACCACCCTACTTGGCACACACTTGCAATAAATGATATTGTATAATTGAGTGGCTGCTGCCCCCTTCTGGATGATTTTGGGTATTGTTCAGATCTGAGAGAGCAGTTTGAGAGGGCACGGATATTGGAGGAAGAGAGGCGGCGGGTGGAGGAGGAGGCAGCGCGTTTGGAGGCTGAGAGACAGGCGGCACTGATGGCTAAAGAAGAGCTGGCCAGGAAAGCTGAGGATCAGATGAAAAATCAGGAACAGCTGGTATGCTGGGGACAGTTTTACACACACAAAACACACCTTAAACAGTGACACTAGCATATTCTGTGACAGTTTGTGTAATGGGGCAGACTTATTTGTTTATCTATAGTGAATTAAAGAAAGATTTACCCTTCGGTTTCCCTTAAAAGGCAGCAGAGCTGGCTGAGTTCACTGCTAAGATTGTCTTGCTTGAGGAAGCCAGGAGAGTCAAGGAAGAGGAAGCCAATGAATGGCAGAACAGGGTGAGTTTTGAACAGTATATTATCGTTGAAATATGGTTAAATTCTTCTCCTTAAAACTGACCTCTCCACTTCTATCAGGCCAAAGAGGTTCAGGGTGATCTGGAAAAGACCCGTGAGGAGTTGCAGCATGTTATGTCATCCCCTGTAACTGCTGCCCCCATGGCTGCCCCAATGGCTGCCCGGGCCATGATGGAGCCCTTGGAGAACGATCATGATGATCACGAGGAGAACAACAGCACCTACAGTGCTGAGTTGCCTGTGGAGGGCATAGAGGACCACCGCAATGAGGAGGAGCGCATCACAGAGGCAGAGAAGAACGAACGTGTGCAGAAACAGCTCATGGTAACTTGCGTATCACCTTTCCTCAGACATAATTCTGAATGCATTAGTAGCAATAATGGGGATTCATCCCAATCTTTCATCAAATTCTGATTCTGAAAAACACCTTAAAACAGATCCTGATTCCTCATTGATTTGTTTAGTAACTGTTTCTGGAGGTTCTGGACTTTTTTTCATTCGTTTAAGAGATTTGTTCAAAAACACAAAGGAAACATGCCTTATTATACTTTTTTCAGTTTGTTCACAAACACACATACAACTTACTTGTAGTTGTGATTTTGATTGATATCAGTGATTTAGTGAATCTTTGAACACCTAAAAACAGATTCAGATTCATTCACTGGTTTGTTTAGTATCTATATCTGAAGGTTACATTGTTGTGGTACATTTTTTTTCAGTTTATTTAAATACATGAGATTTTGATTAAATCAATAAAATTTGACTATCATTCATTCAGGAAATTCTTTGTTCATGAATGAAACATGAAAGTCTTATCCTTTTTTCAATTTGTTCACATACTACATACTATATACTTGCATAACACTGACTTGTAGTGGGGAATTTGATTCATTCAGTGATTCAAATCAGTTGAATCTGTAGTTTACATCATACACTACTAGGTGAGTGTTTTTTGAGTATTATTGATTCAACAGATTCCGCTAAAAACACTACAGTACATTGATTTACAATTTATTTACAATTACAAGCCTTATTATTTTATATTATTTTAGGCTGTTCATAAAAGACATGCTTCATTCATACAGTTTTATATGAACAACATGGCACGTTTATTCGGTTCATTCGCGAACAACATGTTTCGTTCAGTTGCACTGATCTCAAATCACCGATTTCAGTTCAGTACGTACCATTCGTTCAGTTACGCCACTGCTATGAATCCGAATATTCTATTTCAATTGTCTTTGTTTGGTATTTACACTGTGATTAACTGTATCTTAAATTTTTTTTAGGCCCTGAGCTCTGAGCTGGCCGATGCCCGCGATAACTCTATGAAGACTCAGAACGACATTCTGCACAATGAAAACGTAAAAGCCGGGAGGGACAAGTACAAGACGCTTCGTCAGATCCGCATGGGCAACACCAAGCAGAGAATAGATGAGTTTGAAGCCTTGTAATGGCCGATCAATTCTCCAGTAAAGCTCGAGCACCAGCAGCGCTCTGCTCATGTGTTGCTGTTCAAGGGTGAATTTATCTAATCATAAATGGTCTCACTTTGTATTTGCCATTTAAAATGACTGGGTTATTTACACACTACACACTACTGTACACACAAGTACAGTAACTTTTTTTTTTTGGACAAATATGGACAACATACTCATTCAAGGCACTAAAATGATGTGTATGTTTTAAAGTTTGCCTTGAGAACACTCTTGAGATCCTATTTATGCTAATTGTGCCAAAGGCTTTGTCTTGAGAAATCATGTCATCTTTTATGGGAACCTTTTTAATGTGGCTAACTTAAGATCTTTATGTGTCATGAAACACATCACTTCCTCACAAAAAGGAGTTTTTATGTTTGAAAAGAACAAATAAACAAACTGGAAAAAAAGCGTAAATATAATGTAAGGATTGTAGATAATTATCTAAAACATGGATGAGATCAAATAGTGGCCATAACAAACAAGTCAATGTTTTAACAGATTTTGATTAATTAAATGCTGCATAGTAAATTGGATTTTCTATGTAATATTTTGAAATAAAAATATGAAATTGATTTGAATGACTTCTTCTGTGTAGTTACTGTGGGACGAAAAATGCATGGTTAAACATGTTTTTCACTTGTTTTGGCGAAGGTCTGTGGCAAAATGTTTTTTGAAGAAAAAAATGCAATCTAGGATTTTTTTTTTGACAGAGACAGCAGCACAATGTCTTGATAGCGGAATTGTTCAGAATAGCAGAAAGGTTTGCATTGTATGTTTAACCAGATTTCCTTATGCTGTGACCGTTAAAAGAACTACAGTTTCATTTGCACTGATGCGCAGAGAGGCTGTTAAAGGCAAATTGTTATGCAAAGGTGCGCCTGCTTGAACCCACAAAGGACCACTGATATTTACTCAAGGACTAGAGCGTTAATTATGTTGCTAGACAACAATTTATGAAGCCTGGAAACCATTTGTTGAAATATGCAAAGGGTCATCGAACATGCAAGGGGTCTGGATTACTGTGTTCCATTGGAAAATGTTTTAGCGATCATTAGCTACACTGGTTTAGTTCCCTGAAAACCTCCTATAAAAATCTTCCATTAGACAATGATTTTCACTGAAAGTAGGAACAGTTTATTTAGGTTTTTTTTTTTTTTTCTTGAAAAAGCAAACACATCGGTTTATGAATATTTCTTTTTTATTATTGGAGATAATTACTAATGTAATAAGATTCCCAGGTTTAAAGCTTGTTTTTTTTTTTTAAATAAAATTTTTTTTTATTTATTTTTTCATGTAAAGGAAGAGGCGACACTTTACATTACATTTTCTATATTGCACATCATGTTATCACATTAGTAATCCTAAAAGTGACACATTCAGTAATTAAAGGGGCTACATGTAGAATTTAAAAACCCTTGTAATTAGCGACACGAGTGGCTGTTATGTGAACTGCAGCAAGTACCTTATTGCTCGTGCTCACACTCGGTCACATAATATACAGACTGAACTTGATTCAGTGCCCCGATATTCACAACTACTTTGCTTACAAATAACAATAAGTTGGAAATACATTTGCAGCGATAAAGCCTATTGTTAGCGAACATCTAGACAAAAATTACAGCGGCGAGAAAACTGTAAAGAAAGCATCTGATCATAACTATGAGGATAATATTTGCACAAGTTCTGCAATTCACTGGCATCATGTCCAAACAAAGATGAGGTAATTATTATAAAAAAATCTCTGTAAATTAAAAAAAAATAAACTCTGTTATGATAGTTTGAATATAAAGTATGTTTGAGACTATATATAGTACTATAGATCTGACTATTTGAGACTATAGTTTGAATTAATCCCTTTTCTTTGCATGACACCTTAACATTACAGAATGGCTCTTTTGACATTATCCTCCTGAACATTGTGTAGCCTAGCATTCATGTGTCATAGAGCGGAAGAGAGGCTCTCGGGAGCGCGAGTTAACGCCACATCCTTTGGATTTTCCCGGCAAAACCGTCCCGAGTCCTTCTCAGAAATATCAGTCTACAGGGTTTCATAAACTAGGAAGTCGGGGAAGGTCTCGTTTTTTAAGTCTCCTTACAAGCTGGTCACACACTGGAAATACAAAAATCGATTACATGAAAATTCTGGTTACACTTTATTTTAAGGTGTCATTGTAACAGTTTAATTATATATTTAACTTCAAAGTAATATTAAGCAACTATACTTACTATAGGGTTAGGGTAGGATTAGGATTTGGTTGAGGGTTAGTTGCATGTAATTATGCATAATTTACTGTTGTTGTTGTTGTTATTATTATGGTAAGTACATGTAACATATGTAAAAAGGACGCTGTCTAAACATATAGCCCCTTTAAGAATTACAATGTAATATGATCGATAACGCGCAAACCTCCCTTCATACTGTAAATGGAGGGAACAAATGACCTTATAAGGAGTGTGTGTATCAGTCCCTGGGGGTGGTGCTGAAAGAACAGCTCCCACTAAACACGACTTCTTTTAATAGCGGTCCCCTGTGGCCACTTTTTCAGGAGACCCTCAGTTGGGTTATTGCTGCCAAGGGGTGCAAGGGAGTTATGACAAGCCATGAATCAGGAAAGTTCCCATGCCCGGACCGGAGCTTCGAAAACTGAGGGATATGTTGGAGCGACTATGAGAAGATGAAGAGGCAAAACCTGCGGACACTCGCCTTAATTATCTGCACTTTGTCCTATTTACTCATTGGAGCGGGAGTCTTCGATGCTCTCGAGTCAAAGCAAGAGAAAACCCAGAAGGGCAAGCTCGACTACCGAAAAATTCTACTTATGTATAAATATAATCTCACCGGGCTTGACTTTGAACAGATTGAAAAGGTCGTGTTGCTTCTGAAGCCTCACAAAGCCGGAGTCCAGTGGAGGTTCGCCGGGTCTTTTTATTTTGCCATCACTGTGATAACGACCATAGGTAATTATTTTTCAGTTCTATCTGATTAACTTAATTTGTTAAGAAGGTCTGTTATAGTTTCCTAAACTATATGCCATTCAGCTTTAAAATCTTTTGTACTTTTTATACTTTTATGCAAAAACAAATGTTTAATTTTCAAAAATGAAAATTATGAATCGCCTTATGCATGTGAAAAGGGACAGTTCCCTCCAATAAAACTCTAATTTGGTTATTTAGTTACTTATAGCATCCTGTTTTATTTTGAGGAAAGTTTCGATGGACTTAAAGTCATTGTTTGGTTTTTCCATTGAAAATATTTTCTCATAAGAGTAATAATATTAGGTAGGCTAATGTAATCATATAGCTATGGGGAATCTAAAATATACAATCACCAAAATGCCATCCTGTAAACTATACTTTCAACGGAAAATTCCTGACAACTGCAGCTGACAGTTTTTAAACGTAAAATCAACATTTTACTGTGTGCGAAATTCAGCAAAATTCAATCTTCGTGACATGTACTCGTTAAAATTGCTTAGTTAACACATATCATAATTCGACTCAATACAGTCATCACTGAAGTGCTTAATCCTGTGTTACAGTTCATGAGGATTTCGTCATTGCTTCCGGTGGATTAGTTCAAAAATGGTCATGGGTTATTTTTGGAAGAGCACCCTTCAAAATGCTAATGTATGTTATGTCAGTTTTCTCTCTGCGTTTTCACTAGCTGAAGACAATTACGTTGCATTGCCTGTTCGAACGATAATAAAGCTAAATAGTACAGGCCAATGTTTATTTTATTTCTCTTTAACCCTCATGTTTTGTTTGAAAGGCTCTTTAATAGCTTTTTAGTATCAGATTAAAAATGGCTTCTGCTATTGGAAAAGATTATATATTGTACAAATAATCATAGGCCTACTTTTATATTTTCAAATCCGTCATGACAAATGTAATCATTTTTTGTCTTGAATATAATCGGGTTACCATTTGTGGGTTACCATGTCAGTTTTTATTAGGTTATAGGGTTAAGGATTGATTCACATGGACTGTAGGGTTTGGATAAGGTCAGATGAAGATATTTACATAAATCATTTAACATTAAGTTAGTTTGGGAATTATGGTTATTATTTGTTCATGCACATAAAAAAAGTAGCCTATAGTCATTCTCAGCAGAACATGCTGATTATTTCAATTTAAACAAATGTATTACCTAATTTATGGGTACAAAATCAGCCTTTGTCCAAAATAAATAAATAAATAAATAAATAAAAGAGATTCTGAAATGTTAAATTCTTCATTCATTTTAACTTCATAATTTGCTTGTTGAAAACTTGATTCGTGACTCTTTTTGGTATACCAATGCCAATACCATATTAGTCTGCCCTCATTGGGGAGTTTACAGCATCATCATACCATTGCGATGGCTAAGTACAATGAACATCAGTAATAATATTTACAGAAAGTTAAAGAACATCCAGTACAAATAAATGTGGGGGGTGTGCGTCTGATGAATAGCCTGATTACTCTGGCCAGTTACAAACCGTGAAGATATTGACTGGCCTGTTTACCTCTTTAAATGATTCAGATGTTTTAATGAGGTTGTTTAGCTGACATACACCACTAAAGAGCACTTATGCTTTTCTCTGCAAGGCTGAATTGAGCCAGTAAATCTCACACTCAGTGGAACCAAAGACCTATTGACATTCTCTGGTATGGTCTTGACTAACCTGTGTTCTACAATTCTGAAAGATCTTTAAATTTATTTTGAATATTATCACTTGATACTATCAGGATTATAATGGGTGCAAGTTGATGACACTACCATGAACATAAATTAAAATGAAAATGCTTTAAATGCTCGAGCTCTGAAAGCAGGATGGATTCTGATTGGCTGTCAGTGATTTTATTGTTCATCAGCTGCAAAAAAACAACGTTCTGAAATTGATTCAAATGATATTGTTTCTCTATGCTGTTATCGTTATAGTTGTGGTGTGAACTCTGCTATTCATTTATATTTAGAATTTTTTTTAGAACTATATCTTTATCTTTATTGTGATGCTTGAAGCCCAATAAGTGGTGCGTTTCCCAAAGCATAGTTTGCCAACTATAATTGCAAGTTCCGCCATTACCAACGTAGTTCACTGATTCTGTGTTTCCTGAAACCATACGAACATTCACAAATGGCATCGCAAAGTTGTGTGGTTGGAACTACAGCTCTCGACCTGTGGTTAAAAGCATAGTTTTTTGTTACCATGTGGACTCAGCTGATCATGCAAAGATCGTGCTTTTTAGCAAAATAAGCAAGCTAACATGCTGTGCAATCTATATCTTTATTGTCTTGATTGAAAATTTGCACTAAAGCACTCAATTCATATGGATTAGTTTTACAATCTCTCAAGACGTTTTTTAAGCGTCAAACTGGTAGCTGTCAACGGAGGGACATCAGATTTCATCAGAAAGATTTTCATTTGAGTTTCGGAGATGAACTAAAGTCTTACGGGTTTGGAAAGACATGAGTAATTAATGACAGAATTAATGACTGAACTATCCCTTTAAGCATTGAGTTGTGTTGTTGAGCGGGGAATGTATTCCAGACTAAGTAAGGGGTCATATATTCATTGTGGTTGGTTGATCAGGAACATTACCCATATTATAAAAACATAAAATTGTATTGGTTCAAACCACAAATCATGTGATGTCCATTCCATTCGATGCAGGATCTGTAGGTCTACAAACATCTAAACATACAACATCAAGTCTTCCATGAAAATGTTGAATCTTTAAATCAATTATCTTTCCCTGCTCTCTTTCCCAAGGTTATGGCCATGCCGCCCCCAGTACGGATGCTGGGAAAGCGTTCTGCATGGGGTATGCGCTTCTGGGCATCCCCCTCACCCTGGTGATGTTCCAGAGCCTGGGCGAACGCATCAACACCTTCGTCCGGTTCCTGTTGCACAAAGCCAAGAAATGCATGGGCCTGCGGAGGCCGGAAGTCTCCATGGCCAACATGGTGATCATCGGCTTCTTCTCCTGCGTCAGCACCTTGTGCGTAGGAGCAGCTGCCTTCTCCCACTATGAAGGTTGGACCTTTTTCCACGCCTTCTACTACTGCTTCATCACCCTCACCACCATCGGTTTCGGGGACTACGTAGCCCTGCAGAAGGACAACGCTCTCCAAAACGACCCTCATTACGTGGCCTTTAGTTTTGTCTATATCCTGATGGGCCTCACAGTAATTGGTGCTTTCCTCAATCTAGTGGTGCTACGGTTCATGACGATGAACACCGAGGACGAGAGAAGAGACGCGGCGCAGAGGGCCATGCTCTCCAAAGATCAACAGATAGGTCCGGTTCTGCGGCGTCCGGACCCTCCGAGCCCAGCCGCCGTGGGACGAGACAAAAGACGAGGGCTGAAGAGCGTCTACGCCGAGGTGCTTCACTTCCAGACCGTGTGCTCCTGCCTGTGGTACAAAAGCCGAGAGAATATGGTGATCCTCCCGCAGGATATGTCCTTCACTGATGCGCTAATGGAGCAAGGAGACGTGTCGCCCCACCACTTTTTCGAGCCCGGCCCCACGGGCTGCGTGTGTTACCCTCAACGCTGCTCGGCCATTAGCACTGTGTCTGCTGACCTGAGAAACATCTCACCGTTCAGGCTCTTCTCCAAGAGACGCAGCTCTGTCTGAATCACCTCACTTCCTTACACAGTCACTGTAGATCTTTAATGAGTCACATGAATTATCTTGATAGCATTATATCACATAAAGATGCTTGAACGGACCACCCAAGATCGAGGCGGACTGATGAAAACTTCTTTTTACTCCAACACATCTATTCTCTATCAACGCTTTGATGACTGTTATGAGAATTCAAATGGTCTTCTACTTCAAATAGCTCATTTACACCCTGAAATGGTGCAATAGACAATGTTACAAAACAGTTTCTAAAGACATATTCTAACCAAAAACTTCCCATTTCGAATGCTATTTTACCCTGTTCAGATTAAATGCTTATGGTATTAGAGTTGTAAATGTGTTAATTTTCTGAAATTTCAGCCATTTTTGGCTTTGAATTGCAATGTTGTTTGCCATTCAGAATGAACTGAGAATGCCTTTTAAATTCCAATTCAGTTCCTTGAGTTGAATTTAGATAGATAGATAGATAGATAGATAGATAGATAGATAGATAGATAGATAGATAGATAGATAGATAGATAGATAGATAGATAGATAGATAGATAGATAGATAGATAGATAGATAGATAGATAGATAGATAGATAGATAGATAGATAGATGTAATAGAAAAATCTATTTAGTTTATATATGTCATAATGGTGATTGAAAAATATGAGATTGGGGAAAAAAATGATATATTGCAATACGTTTGCATTTGCTCACAAAACAATTATACGACACTGGAGGAAAAACACCATTTCAATGTTTTTGTGAGTGAAAGCTGAATTTTTCAGGGGAACGCAATACTTTTGAGAGAGAAAGCAAAGTGTCTCGTGGCATCTTAAAAGGTTTTATGTAATAAAAGTTTCAGGAAACTTTTCAGGATTTTTTTCCCATCACCATGCTCCTTTGGGGGCTCCGTTGAACGCGTGATCTGCATTGAAATTCTTTCAGTAAATTCTCCTTCCTATCCATTCAACTTCCTGTGGGGTGTTGCCAATTAAACTCAAACTCCTTAAAAGGCAGCCAAATCCATAATTCTGTAATTTGCACAGCACAACCATGTTGCATTGATAGTTTTCGCGATGTTGTGAACTACATCTGACACTCTTTATTAAGTATACTGCGATCTGATAAAGGATATTAATATTAGACTCCATTACTGTAATGAGTCCCCTGTAATACGCTATAGACTTCAGTGTAACTGCAAAATGAAACACCTATCAGGTATTTGTTGATCCAGATGGCATACCAACATGACTCCTGCTCTCAGCCCAGCTCTGTACAGAGTGTTAAGGGAATAATCTGACCTTTTTTAAACCTCCTTAAACATATTAACCTGATGGAGGTCACGTGGAGTGATAAAATAATATTCAGATTGGCTGCAAAAACGAGGACAGAGTTGTCTATCTAAGAATGATATCAGAGCCAACATCTCGGCACGGAAAGCGTATACGACTTTTGAACCTGAGGTATCTAATTACTCTTGATGTTTAACACATAAATGTCAGCTTTGAAGATAATGAATAAATATGACCTTGGTCTGAACTAGAGCTGTAGGAAAAACAGCAGTTATCCCATACGGACCCTCTCAGCACTGATCTGGACATTGTGTCCTGTGTATCCCCCATGACTCAGAGAGGCCCTGCTGCTCAGGCTATGTTTGGCTCACACAGGAGTGTGTGCCATCTTCACATCCTGCCAAGGAGAAAGGGCTTTGTGCCCAAGACTTTGCCTTCAGCTATTAAACCTGCATGACACAGTGACAGAAGGAACGGCATTACAACAAATGTCTGTATTGCGCCCCCCATGGTGGCGGCATCTGTTGCTTTTTCTTGTATATTTTTCTGGTTTGGCATCTATATTCATGTGAAAGGTGAAAATATCTTTTGACCAGCAGGTCAGTGAGGGTAGGACAGAGTGTACATTTATGTTTCTAATCCTGTACTTACTAAATGGACCAGGGCAAAAATAACTCTTTGCTGATTAGAATAATAATAAAAAAACAACAGAAAAAATATTTTTTTGTCCATGTGAAATTGATTCTTATTTTTCCAAATGTCAGTAAAAATAAAGGATGTATACGGTGAAAGGTTTATTAATAAGGAATGTGTTATAAGTTCAATACAAGTTAACCTTTTTTGGGTAGAATCTGTGACATGTCATATATTTGCCCAACATTTTGTAAAAACACTAAATTTGATTTGAGTGAAATTATTTTTGAACCCACTAAAACAATGCACATTTATTTGCATGTGTGATGCATAACTTCATCAGATTATTTTCTGAAGTAATTAGTCTTGTCTGTGGACAGTACACCATAAACTTTAGTTTTGTTTGTTCTCAAGGACATTTCTTGGGACTTTTATTAGATCTTGTACATTTAGTTTGTGTCTGCAATCGCATACTCTCTTGAGTAGGTACTTATTTTGAATAAATAATTACTTCACGACCGCTGAGAGACTAGTGAAAAGTGGTCTGAAATTAATGACTGACAGGTGTTTGGGGTGAGAGGGTGACGGCAGCTGCCAAAAAAAGTCGTTTCAGATGGTGATCAAGTTATTATATTTTGATAAAAGACTAACATTTACTTTGAAATAACCTGCTGATGAATCTTTCACAATAAGAGCGTGTAAAAGAAAGTTTTCTGATTTCATGTTGACTTCAAAGCGAGGACCATGCCCCTTTAAAACTACATCTTAGCAACGCGCCTTTTCATTGGCTTAAATAAAACACCGTGCTGAGCGCTGAGAAACCTTTCAGACTTGTCAAATTTCGCAGGCAGGTATTATTTCCGAAAATAAAGATGGACTTCAAAGAGATGATTATGAAAATCTTTGACCAAAATCGGCAAATCGCATTATGCGCTGCAGGCACAACTGTTGCTCTGCTTGGACTCGGTGTCGTGTATAAATATATGCGTCAGGAGAAAAAGTTAACCCGAGTTGGAGTTGTTACTCAGCTGCTGGTTCATCCGATGAAGTCTGGGAAAGTGGTGTCGGTAGACACAGCAGAATGTCTGCGAATGGGGCTGAAATATGGCGAACTGCGGGATCGGTGAGTATTTGATAGAAGTGTGCAATTACTTTGAACGCATTGGCTGTCTGTTTCATACACGCATAAATGTTCTGTAATAGGCTATGGGTCAGTGTGCGAACTATCAGTGACTTTTAATGATTTACTGTCTGATAAAGATGCTAACGGAAAGCGCTCGAGCTGTTGCCATGTTTTTGTCTATTTTGTACCTTTTGTGTCTAGTAAAACTTTTGAAAACTCAGTGAAAATATGAATACTTGTATTATGTAAATGCTTAATTGTGCCACTCATAATTCGCGACATGACATATTTGGTTTTTGATGCAGTCACTGGCTGGTCATCACCGAGGATGGACACATGGTAACCGGCAGACAGCAGCCTCGTCTGGTGTTGGTGTCTTTGAGCTGTGAGGGGGGGCAGCTGTGTCTTAACGGACCCCAGATGGAGGAGTTGAGGGTTCCTCTTCACCAGCCCAGTAATGCAGTTGTGGACTGCAGGTACATAGTGCTACAAACAGGGACCCACCCCACCAACACTTAGGTCACAGCAGAGCCCGTCTATGGAGAGCCTGCCCACTCCCTATTAAAGGTTGGGTAGGTAAGAATTGTCTAAAGAACTTTTTTTTCAAATTGGCTTAAACTGTCTTTATATACCAATACATAATTAAAATGTAAGTACTTTGAAAAAGAGAGTATAAAAATTGAGTGACTATAGTGTATTTAATCTTCAAAAAACACAGCTCATTAATTCCTACCCGGACGAAACAAGTGATTAGCTTGCGCGACTGTCACTCTCCGTTGCCATGACTACCGCTGCTATTACTGGCTTTGCCGACATGCGCGCAGTCGCGCACCCATTTTTAGGTGGGAGTGAATGGAATTAATGAGCTGTGTTTATTGAAGATTAAATACACTAGAGTCACCCAATTTTTTATTCTCTCTATTTCAGAGTACTTGCATTTTAATTATGTATTGGTATATAAAGACAGTTTAAACAAATTTGAATAAAAGTTTTTTTAGACAATTCTGACCTACCCTACCTTTAAGTCCTACTGTACCGAATTTTGGTTGTAGTTCCACCAGAGTTCCACTGGGGGTGATCGCCCATGAGTGCAAAATGAATGGGGCTATGGGGCTAGACGGCTAAATTTGTCTCTTTCATCCGATTGCCGTTGAGAGATCTCAGGATTGATTCAAGGTTTTAAAAGTTCAACATGGGTTATAGGTCGAAAGTTGAATGAACGAGTGCTTATGTCCTTTCGATTTCTTACAAGTTGAGTTGTTGTTGCCCATAACACGCTAGCATTCTGCTAATGAATGCTGATTGGTCAGTGAAGGACTGATTACGACCAGAGATGCCGCTTGATGGCATCGTGGCATCCGAAGCGGGACCAGAAACAAACAAAACAAAAACTCTTCTAGCACGTGTGTTTACCTGTGTCAGCTGTGTTTTCGATGCCTCGAGTGAAAAGAAAGTGCAGAGCGCGAACGCACCAGAGTGAGTGAAGGATTGCCGTTAAGCAGTATCTCTTGTCGTACGATGTGTATGACGTCATTGACACTTTAAAGCAAATAAGTGACTCTAAAAAATCGAACACCCTGCAATGTGTAATTCCTTTGCATCTCCTTTTGAATACAACATTCAATTACTAGACAAAAAATTATATCCTGAGATTTGACTTTGGATTTTGATGAGTATAGCGCCATAGACCTCCATTCATTCTGCACTCGTCCTGTGAGCGCCCTCATATGGAGCCAGAGTGGAACTGCAACCAGTTCAGAAGCCGGAAGTTTACTGAGAGTGAAAATCCTCCCCCCACTTATTAGACATTCTCTGGTCACAGGTACATAGTGCTACAAACAGTAACCCACCAACACTTGGCGCTGATCCACTTGTCCGTGCGACACTACTGTCGCGCAGCTCTCCACTAAATTCCAATGGGTGACGTAAAGCGTCTTTGACGCGCCCGCAAAGCATTCCTGGGAAGGCGGCGCTTCATTTGAAAAAATGCTGCGCGTCAAAAAGCTGGCCGATGCCCATCTTTGTGCAAATGAATTCCGTTAAACGCGACGCGTCTATCCAATAGAAGTAGAGCATATGGAGACGGAGGGAAGTCTCTCGCAGGTCCTCTGTTCTTATACGCTACATTTCCCACTCTGTCAAAACCATGCCCATAGCGGTAAACGCCCATATACGTACCAATGTGGGGAGGCGTCGCGTCGCAAAAGTGGATTACATAAATAAATAAATACATAAATGCATAATTCATGACAGATCTAACCATTTGAAATGGGCATATCAATTTGCAGCTTAAAGCAAGATTAAAATAATAGCTTAATACCAAAAATTAGCATTAGATGCACAGACAGATTCATAGCCTGTAATTTTTTCATACATATATTTTTATTATTATTAGAGGATGTGTGTCGGTCAAGGTGGAAAAGCTTGAGGGACCAGTACACCAGCGAAAAGAGGAAGGAGAGGGAGAGAAACAGGAGTGGGGCTGGGGCCTCATCTGCTCGGCCATGGAAATATATGGCTGTGATGGGGTTCCTGGCCCCGACCACCTCCAATCTGTCCCACCAAGCTACCTCTGCCACACTCCCCCCAGCTGCACCCATCCCTTTGGTCAACTCCCCTCCAGCTTCACCCACCCTGCTACCCCCACCAGCACCCACTCCACCTCTCACAGAGGTGGGGGAGACCTGGAGGAGGCAGGCCCTTCCACCTCTCATTTCAGGCCACAGATGAGGAAGAAGAGAGGGCCAACACTCCCGCCGGACAACTTCACTCCGGATAGGGTGAACCCAATGCCGACGACATGGCTTCTTCCTCCGGAGGTAGAGCAGAGCAGCTACAATGATCATTCTCTGTTTTTGATTCATGACTGCTTAACGAAATCCATAAAACACATCACTTCTTCGAACAAATGTTTTAAATACGCAACATTTCCCGCTCGGTCAAAACCACGCCCATAGCGGTAAACTCAAGGAACTGTGTGTACGCCCATCAACCTACAAATGTGGGAAGGCGTCGCAACACCACGCGACAGTCGTGTCGGACAAGTGGATCAGCGCCGTTAGGTCACAGGTACATGCTACAAACAGTGACCCACCCCACCAACACTTAGATCACATTTAAATGTATGTATTTCATATATTTAGTATAGTGGCTGTATGAAGCATTATAGTGGCTGAATGAAGCAGTTTTATCTGAGTGTTCTTATATTCTTGTATTATTAAGATTTTAATAATATGTTATTTAGCTTTTATTTTTTACATTTTCAGTTTTCATTTTAGTAATTTTGTGTGCTTATATCATGTTTAATTTTTTTTTTATTTCAATTTTATTAGTATGTGTGCCTGTGCTAACTCATTTTATGTGTGGCCGAAGTTTCCTTTGCAAGATAGGTCTTCTAGTTGAAGTGGCATACTGAAACTTGAATTTAATTTTGCTTTTGTGTCCAGAGTCTTCAGTATAGACGTTCAGGGCAGGGACTGCGGGGACGATGTGTCTGACTGGCTTACTCGATACCTGGAATCAGACAAGACAGTTCGCCTGGTGCATTTTGAACCTCATCTAAAGGCCCAGAGGCCTTCTGAGAAAAATCCCCTCTATCCTAAGGACGAAAAGGTTTGATGGACAGCCCTGTAAATGTCTCATACCACAAATAAAGATCTTTAACCATACAATTATTATTGTAAAACTGAAATATTGACTCTTGAGATGTGGGACAAAACATTGTACCTACGATTACTAGTTTTTAATATAGCAACATTCCTACTTTTAAATTAATTAGAGAGGAGAAATTTATTATTTATACATTTATTAATTGGAGAATGAGAAAAACATAATTATGTTTTAGTATTTTTATTTTAGCAAAATTATATCACATTGTCACTCAATTATCCTAAAAGCAGAACTATAGATGTATATTTAAAAGGAAAAAATACTGTCACGACAGAAAAGAATCCCGACAGAGGAGAGTAATTAAAAATGTATATTTTATACAGTTTCACAGCTGTGCTTCTACCTCCTTTCAACATATATGAAAATCTAGTACCTGGCAATATGACTTTTTTTAATATATATATATATATATATATATATATATATATATATATATATATATATATATATATATATATATATATATATATATATATATATATATATTAGTAGACTACAATACACAAAACCAAACAACTTTCTTTGGGCATTATCTGATCTGATTTTTCAATTCTTCAGGTGGCCTATCCTGATGCTGCTCCCATCATGCTAATGTCAGAGGCCTCGGTTAGGGACCTGAATACCCGTTTGGATAGTGATGTTACTGTCTTTCAATTCCGTCCCAGTATTGTTGTCAGTGACTGTGAGGCATTCACCGAGGTATAACTGATTACAATACAATATGAATGATATGATGTAAGGTGTGTTATGATGTAAAATAAAACCCTGTGTGTTATTCCTACACCAGGACACATGGGATCATATTCAGATTGGGCAAGTGGAGATGAAGAGAGTTGTTGGCTGTGGAAGGTAAAGCGGAATATACACTGTTCACAAGTATAATCGTTAGTAATGTAAAATATTTAATTCTGTGTATTAATATTCAGATGCCTCTTTACCACCGTTGACCCTGAGACTGGAGTCATCACCCGGAAAGAACCACTGGACACGCTCAAAAAGTAAGTGCACACATTAGTTGAATCAAAATCTACCCGGATCAAAGGGCAGAGCTCACGGGTTCATGCCTGTTGTGTTTAGTTAATCATTTTCTTCTTGTGCTTCTTGCCAAAGAACTTGGCTTTGTTTCCTTTTAGTTAATCAGTTACAGAATCTGGAAAATGAGTCACATTATTACACGGCTTAATGCGTAAAGCCTTGTGCACACAGGACGATTATCGCCCGCACTTATCTCCGATGTTTAACGTCTCCTGACTAAACAAATGGCGCCAGTGTGAGTATGCACAGCGATGGGCAAAACGGCAGGCTTTTAGCGTAATAAAAAAAAAAAAAAGCCTCTGGTTCGTTTTTTTGGTTTGACACCCCGTGTTAAAAACTGGCCAACCAGTGAGATTGGCGCTTTTGTCCTTGTGCTTGAAGCTGCTGAAGTTACAGCACTTGGTGGCGCTCAAGCACAAACCGGTCTTGCTGAGCACACATTGTTTTTTTTTTTTAGGATTGTTTGATGAATAGAAAGTTTCAAAAAACAACATTTATTTGAAATAGAACTATTAAATATAATTATTTTTCAACATAATAAAGTCTTAATTAAATCAATGATTCAACAAAAACTTTTATTATTGGCCAAAATAACCCATAACATTTTGTTATTTGATTACAAAAATTAAGATTAAAAAAAGAAAGGAAATGAATATTTTTATTTAGCAAAGATGCATGAAACTGATCAAAAGTGACAGTAAAGACATTTATAATGTTGCAAAATATTTCTATTTCAAATCAATTAAACTATTAATCAAAGAATACTTAAATGTATCACAGTTTCCACAAAAATGTTAAGCAATAATAATAAGGTATCGTGTGACATTGAAGATTGGAGAAATGATGCTGAAAATGTTGCTTTGATCACAGGAATCAATTACATTTTACAATATATTAAAATAGAAAACAGTTATTTTAAATTTACAAATTTTTCTCAATATTACTGTTTTGTTATTTTGATCAAATAAATACAGCCTTCGTGAGCAAAAGAGACTTTCAAATTTAAAAAAAAAATCTTACCAACCCCATGTTTATTTGAATTATACATGAATAAATATATTTTTGGTGCAACCACCAACCCAACACCCCCTTCAAGGAAGCCCTGATTCTGCGCATAGGGTAATTTTATTATATCATGTTGTTGGCATCTCTTAATATATCCACGGTTTTCATCACCTACTTGATTTTTTTTTTTTTTTGCTTCATAGCTATCGACTGACTGACCCTAACCAGAAAACCGCGCCAATATTGGGACAGTACTACAGCGTCAAGAAAACAGGTGTCCTTCATGTTGGTGAACCCGTTTATACTGTCACCTATTGATGGAATGATATATCAAACCATATATTAAAATCGAGTGATTCATTTACATTCAGACTAATTTACCATTTCTGAAGTTAGAGTGAATCAATATTCTTATAATTTTTTATTGAATAAGAAATATAAAATCATATGTAAAGATTGTTTGTAAAACTTTCTGTATTGGCTTCTGCAAAGGTAAAGGGACACAACCCTGTCAAGTTTTTTTTGTGGGTAGATTCTAAAACAAAAAAAATCTTCTCTCTCAAAATAATACCTCAAGGGTGAGTGAACACATTCTTTAATGTCCAAAATGTCACCTTTTTTTTTTTTTTGCAATGAGAAGATATGAATTCTGTGATTTGTGAGTAATCCGTATTCTTTATTTACCACAAAATTACCAGTGTGTATTAGCAAGATAATTATGCTGCATTGCGATAATGATCAGGTTTCATGTAACAACTCAAACCAACAACTTAATTGTAACAGTCTGTGACTGATTTAAAGAGGCTTTGAGTATATGATGTTTTCAAAAACCTGATGCTATTTCAGTATTGTTTTCTCTCAACATGTTAAATGATCCCAACCATCAGACACTGAACTATTGAGTAGAATTACTAATACTGTGATGTTGAAAGGAGACCAGGCATACTGAACATAAAGCTTTTTGAAACTTAACTAGTACTGTGTTCATTTGGAAAACATCCAATAGATGGTGCCATTTCAGTGATTACAAGGAGTTTCAGTAGAAGAAGACAACCAGTGACACTAGTGAAACCAGTGAAACCAGTCTATTATATGTAGTTGCTAAGTTAAGTTCTTTTCCTCTCATGACTTAAAGAATGTTTTAATCAAGGGATGTCAAACTCAGTCCCTGTAGGGCCACAGGCCTGCAGAGTTTATTTCCAATCCTGCTTCAACACGCATACCTGTAGTTTTCAAATAAGCTTGAGTAAAAGATTCTGCTTTGTGGCAGCAAAACGTGTGTTTTTTTCCCCTGCACATGTGCCATGTGTATACCAGATACACTCTAAAAAATAATTCTGTGGCTTAGTAAATATTACAGTAATATTTAACTTTATTAAAATCGTTTACTTGATTGTTTGAGTTAAACATACAAAAATAATTGACTAAAAATCCAAGTTAATTTTATCTAAAATTTACAGTTATATTTAAGTTGTTGTTTTTTTTCACTAAAATAATTTTGTATTTGACTAACCAATTATTTATTTTTGTGAAATTTCTATCAAAATATTTGAGAATGGAGAATTAAACTGATCTGTTTCAAGAAACAAAAATCAATATTATTAATATATAACACACTCTAAAGAAATTGAGTAGGTTTACTTAAAGGAACACTACACCGTTTTTTGAAATAGGGCTTATTCACCTTCTTTCCTACATTTAGATAGGTGGGCAAATGCATTTTTGTCTCAGTGCGTGCATTGTTTTAGTTTGACAGGGTCAGCACTAGCTTAGCTTAGCATAATGAATGGAATCCTTTGTTGCCAGCTAGCATGTCCTGAGTAAAAGTGATATAAAAAAAAACACACCTAATTACTTCTTGTGGCCTGCGTATTCACAACACGTACAAATAGCGATGCAGATTAACACTAGGCGATTTCCTATGCAGATATTGACTTGGGACTATATTAGGGGGAAGCACAATACCTGGATTAATAAATGAAAAAAAAAAAAAATTCTTTCAAAGATTCAGCAAAGAAACACTCAGCCACGTTTGAAACAACATAGGGAATGAATACGGGTCATTTTAGACCCATGTTGTGCATTAGAAGGGTAGTTACAAAACAATGATTTTTATTCGAAAAGTAAGAAAGGAAAAATTTAAATAAGGATTTTAATGATCTAAAAAAAGTTAATTGAGGAATAACTAGAATACTGAATGATGAAAATAATTTCTTGCAAAGATATAGAAAATAAAAACTCATGTTCATGAGTCATGTTGTGCATCAAAGGGTTAATATGACAATATGTACTTTTTTGGACTTGTAACATTTGTTGGAAAAGTAAATGAATTATTTCAATTATATAAAAATTTCAGTTAAAATATTTCATATTACAGTAAAGTTTAGTCACTTTCAAGTTTCTGGAATATATTATTGTAGCAGTTGAGATGATGTGAAGCGAACAATGTAAGCATTGCATAAACATCCTTCTCAAAATCCATGTTAAATGTATTACTAAGCTATTAAAATATTTTTCATATTGGGTAGATTAACAGATTAGAAATAGATTAATGGATTAGTTATTATTATTAGTTATCTATCAAAACTTAGCTATAGCTACTTCATGTTTCTTGTTGATTAGAGCCCCTATGGTGTGGACAGAGCAACATGATGTACATTACTTCAGGGTTATGCAGAGCTCAGTGCTTGAGAGATTCAACTTGATTCAGGCGAAAAGCAAGGCCGAAACAACAAAGACGAGAAGAGCAGTGGCACATCGGCAGAAATAATAGAGCTTGATGAACTCAGAAGAAATAACAGAGAAAAAAAGAGCAGCTGAGGAAAACACAGGGAGTGATGAGAGTACGAGGAAGTTAGAGACAGACGTGCCAAAGCAGAAGATGCAAGGAAGAGGGCCATGGAGAGGGTTAGTGAAGAGGGAGAGGACTGGACAAACAACAAACGTAGGAGAAGGAGTGGGAATGACACCATAGAGTTTTTGAGGGGGAGAAGCCAGACTGAGATGGTTCTAAGGGAAAAGGAATTAGAATTGAAAAAAAAAAAAAAAATACAGGTTTAAGAGCAAGCGAAGGCAGCACAACAAACACAAAAGCAGATGAGTGACATGATGCTACTAATGCAACAACAGCAAATGCAGACCATGCCACTTCAGCAACAGCGAGGGCAAGCATTACTCAGCCCTTAATTGAAAGTTTGTAAAGAAATGATTATTTTATTCTTTTGCAATTTAAAAACATTTCTTTGGGATTTCATTCATAAAACATTTTAATGTATAAATCCTTCTATTAATAATGAAATATAAAATCTGCTAAAATAAAATAGCGTATTTTTAATAACATTTTGTTAGTAGCCTATACATTATGTATATTGAGTGTTTGTGTAAACTAACTATATATATGTATATATATATATAGTCTATATTTTTGTTAATAATAAAATAAAAATCTGTTATTAATGTCTCGTTCTTTTTAAATACAATTCTTTTTTATATTGTGTATGTTATTTTTATTTATTATTTATTTATTTATACATAGGCCTACATAGCACAGTGTAGTTGTGCATGTAACCTCATGAAAAATAGTCACAAATGTGTGGAGGATCCAAGTTAAAAAAACTGCGATGTCTGATTACCGTACAGACAAGTTAGTGCATTTCTTAACAAAGCAGATACAACATACAATTTTCCAACACTGCTCAAACCCATTTTTAATTTTTTTTGAAGTCCAGGAACTTGAAGTAGTTTGCTATGTCCCCAAACAACCATAATTTGAGGGGTGAGATGAACATGTCGAAATGGGGCTTGCAGATGCACATGCAGTGGGTATGCTGGGTCCCCATACACACACATTGGATGACCATCTACAGACATGGCATGATGTTGCAGCAATGCCAACTGCCCAGATTCTGCCAGCATTCCAGTCATGCTTCTTTCCCTCTGTTAAAAGATGTTTTATTTTTATTTTTATACATTTTAAAGGGAATGACTATGTTTCCATTGATGGTAAATTATTCAGACTATTAGGGATGGCTACTGCCTTTTATTTTAGACTGTGGATGCATTTGTGACCATTATATAGGATCCTCTGTGTTACACCTGGTCTGGCAATGGGCCGTACAGTGCCATCAATAAACCCAAAGCAATTATTCAGAGAGGCTGTCATTTGCAGGATGCAGTCAACTTATGTTCTCAATGCTACAGGGTTCAGTATGTTTTCCACTGAGTTATCCTGTGATGATGTGCAGAATATATGTATAGTCCAGCACAGAGTTTGTGGCCATGCACAGGACTGGGACTTGTCGGTGACCAAACCTTTGCATCATATCACTGTACCAGCAATGCCAGCCTCTTAAGGCCTCGACTCCTCCCACTACACTTCTCTGATCACAAACAATCTCATTGGGAATCCTGAGAACATCTAACACAATTGGTGGGTCACATTTTCCGACATGAAATTAATTTAAGCATTCGTTTTCCTCCATGTAATCAAGGTTAAAAGGCATACATGGTAAATCTAGGTTTTTAGACTTATTTACATCAAACAATAAAAACTTATTCTGACAATAGATTGTCATTTAATGCCAAAAGCAATCCTTCTCTCGCTTTTTTAAATGGCATTTTTTGTATCTTAATAAATGACTGAATGCCGCGTTACACCGTCCTGTTTACGGTTGCTTACTGATTTTTACGTTCTTGGCTACAGCGGCGTGACAGCATACTTCCGGTCGCCGTAGCCGTTCCATTCGCAGCTGTTGTTTAAAGTCCCTATTTCCAAGTAGGAGGTGGGACAAATCCATATTCTGAGCTGTCTGGAATGCAGCATTAGATTCTGTCTGTGACCCAATATTCTCACACTACCTTCTCTCTTTGGTCCAACAACTGGCTCCCAGTGGCTGTTTAACTAACTTTGTTTGTCACTTAATAGTTTTTCAGCTTAAAATAGTTCACCCAAAAATGAAAATTGTCAGAAGATATTTTGAAGAATGTTGGATTGTATAAAAAAAAAGAGATATTTCTTGAAATATCTTCTTTTTATGTTGCACAGAAGAAAGTCATACAAGTTTGGAACATAGAGTGAGTAAATTAAATTTTTGGAGAAACTATGCTTAAGATGCTTTCTTAACTGCTGTTTTCTCAACCGTCATTTTTGCTGGGTGTTTATTTTGTTATTGAGAGGAAAGCACGCAGCACATATTTAGATATTGCTCTAAACAGCAGTGTGGATGATGTCGAGATGTTCGTTAAAATGTATATTGCTGCAAAGGTATTTCCAACTTCTTTCTAAGCGAAGAACGAAAAAGAACTTTGCCGTGAGTAATTTGGGGCATATAATCACCTTCATTCTCTTATAAGTTACGTGTGCAAGTGTGTGAGCTCGAGAAATAAGTTGCTGGCTGCAGTTCACTTAATGGCCACCGGTGTCGCTAATAACAAGGCTTTTTCTGAATTCTACATATAGCCCCTTTAATATAAATTAAAACAGATGTAACTTGAAATAATCATTACAATATATATATATATATATATATATATATATATATATATATATATATATATATATATATATATATATATATATATATATATATATTGTAATGATTATTTATATAATAAATGATAAAAATATATACACAGTTTCCATGGTAGAGAAAGATAAAGTGAAAATGCAGATATCATAAAATAAAAGGAAAAATCATGTGATATTGATTCTTTATTGAATAAGTATATTTGCATGGGTTATTGTATCATATTGTTTTGCATTTGTAAATGTAATTCTTGCTAAATCCATTTTTCCAAGCTTAAGAATCTCATAACCAGGGCATATGTCTCCTGCCAGCACGTTTGTCGCTCATTCAGTAAACGGGCTCCTCTTAACTGGGAAAGAGAGTTAATAATTTTCTTCCTGTCGGAAGGCTAGCACATCTATGTGAAATATCTCACTAAGATGACAAACTCGGTGAGCAGGATAATGACAATAGCATTTCGGCTTTACTCAATTCTTGAAGCATTTTTCTCCTCTTTCGTTTTGTGGTGTCCATTTATATGAGTAACTCATTCATTAACCATTTCAGTCATATCCAACTCTTGGTGAGTTTATGGGCCATTTTTTGCAATATGCAAAAGACTGTGCATGAATTTTTTTTGGCAATAATTTTTCTGGGGTAGTTCGCCAGGTCTTTCCCCAACCCTCCACATTACATGGCTTGGGACACACTCACACCTACGGACAATTTTGTGTCTCCATTTCACCTATAATGCGTGTTTTTTGGGGAAACCGGAGCTCCATACAGAAAAGCCTCCTGGCTCATATACGGGACTCAAAACCAAACCTCCTTGCTGTGAGGCGACAGTGCTAACCGTTGAGCCACTGTGTCACCCTTTATGAGTTACTAGATCTCTACAGTTCTCTTAAAGATTAAGTAAATCTGAAATCAAAAATCCTCTTCCATCATCATTGTTTCCATGAGCCAGGAGCTTAACCAGGCAGAACTGTCCCCATAAGCGGGAATGCTGTCTCAGGCCCTGTGATCAAAGAGGCCCACTAAGGGCCCGGGGGAGAGGGGACCCACCCATATTAAAGGTGTCCCGAGCCCCTTTAATTTTAGCAACTTCAATCTTTCAGGTTGCTTTACGTGAATAGTCCCGGCAATTAGTGTACTGTAAGACACCTGCGGTGAAAAGTGTCTGCTAGAGGGTAAGTAATTACAGACATAGACAGAGTGACATGGGTCTTTTGTTGTCTTTCAGGCAACAAAAACATGTTTTGCATGGATGTTCTCTCTGTCTGTCTGGCGTTTTTAGTTGAATTTGAATTCATGGGATTGTGGTACCCTCATGGGTAAGAGCTTGTTTAAAGTTGTTTTATAGTAAGTATAGCTTGTCACACTGCAGGGCATTGCTGTCATTGCTGTTAACTGTCTATATATGTTTTAGTGTAACAGATTATATGCAAACAACATTTGACAGAAAAAAAAATGCAAAGATTATAATTATAAGTCATTATAAACATGATTTTTCAAATGTGTAAATAAAACAAGTTATTGGAGTAAGTTTTGTAAGAAAGTACTATTCAAGTTTTTTCTGCTTGTGGTAATTGCCATTTCTTTGTTGTTTGTTGAATTAATTAGCAATTTGAGTGAAAGTCTCAGTCTTCTACACAGATTCTTCAGTGTCATGCCATTTTAAACCTGCATGACTTTCTTTTATCTGCAGAACTAAGATATTTTGAGAAACGTCTCAGTGTTTTTTATCCACACAATGGGAAGTCAAACTAGTTGCTTCAAATACGTTTCTTCTGAATCAGCCTCAAACTGTATGGGGTCAAGAAACGGGTATGCAAGTATGATATTTGTCGGGGTTCATGAATTAGCAGTCCTTGTAGGCATCATTGGCCTTGTTGAGTGTAGACAAGTGCACATTATCTGAACTTGTGCAATAAACACTTTAAAGGAATAGTTCACTTCAAAATGAAAATTCTGTCATTACTCACCCTCAAGTTGTTTCAAACCTATGAATTTCTTTATTCTGCTGAACACAAAGGAAGATATTTTGAAGAATGTTGGTAACCAGACAGTTATGGACCCCATTAACTTCTGTAGTAGGAAAAAACCTACTATGAAAGTGAGCTCGAACCAGTCTGCCCATATGAAAAAAAACCTGCATGGATCATACAGCAACCATATATCTTCCTTACTTAAATCGGCCAGAATTACCTTCTGTGTTTCATATAAGGCCAATACATGTCCTATACAAAATCAGACCGATTAAGGCCCATTTCATACTAAATAGCACACATACAACTTGTAGGGGATTTTTGGGTTATATATATGAACACTGTTAAAAGACTTGTATGAGTTTTACATGACAAAAGTATGCAAATGTGTATGGTATTAGTAGAAATATATAAAACTCATATAAAATTCATATATAAATATAAAGTGCTTATATTGAATCATATGCTAGTCAAATTAAAGTCATATAGAATTTATACACATTTTGTGTCATTTGTTTATGTGTTTCATACAGATTTCATGTTTGATGACCAACATCTGATTCACTTATATGCAGTTGGCAAATTTTTAAAGGGATACTCCACTTTAAAATGAAAATTCTGTCATCATACACTCACCCTCATGTTGTTTCAATCCTGTATGAATTTCTTTCTTCTGCTGAACAGAATTGAAGATATTTAGAAGAATGTCAGTAACCAGACAGTTTCTGGTCTCATTGACTTTCATAGTATATTTTTTTCCTACTATGGAAGTCAATGACACCAGAAAGTTTAGACCGAGTGATAGAGTGATACGCATAAGAATCACTTCGACATTTAGGAAAGTTTTATGTTTGTAGGTTAAGAATAGAACTGTTGTATACCATAGTAGTGCAGTGATAAAGTTTAGAGAAATTGTCACAAATGAAAATGAAATCTGGTGATGCAGGATTTAAAATGAAATCTATTGATATGTGAAATATGCAACTGTATCTTGTAGAACACACTCTAATAAATAATTTTGTAATTAAAATGTGTGCTTGTGTGTGTAGTTTAAATGTTGTGTTTCATCTAAGGCTGATTATACAGTATATAACCATGATTGACTACAGGCATGGGCTCGACTTAGGACAAGATAAGAACAAGCATGAGTGAAGTACAGCCTTATACTGACTGGTAAACTGCACTGTGTTTTATACACGTCCATGCTGGATATTTATATTAAATTAGCATTATTTCCCTATGTTTTTACATCATGAAAATCTATATGGCTACAGTTGTATGTAGGACATATATGACATAATATGATTAAAAATACATTAATATTATGCAATTTATATATGTGGTTTTTGCAGCATATATGTCCCTTACAATATTCTGTTGGAACATAAGAATCAGAATTTTTAGCAAACCTTTTCCATATGGGTGGCCATTCTCCTCTGACCTCTGGCATCATCAAGACATTTTCACCCACAGAACTGCCGCTCATTGAATATTTACTCTTTTTCTGATCATTCTCTGTAAACTCTAGAGATGGTTGTGTGTGAAAATCCCAGTAGATCAGCAGTTTCTGAAATACTCAGACCAGGCCGTCTGGCACCAACAACCATGCCACATTTAAACTCAATTATGTCCCTTTTCTTCCCCATTCTGATGCTCAGATTGAACTTCAGCGGATCGTCTTGACCATGTACCAAATGCACTGAGTTGGTGCCATGTGATTGGCTGACCAGATATTTGCGTAAATGAGTTGAACAGGTGTACCTAATAAAGTGGCTGGTAAATGTATAAAGGTTGTGTCCATCAACTGTCTGGTTACCAACATTATTCAAAATATCATCTTTTGTGTTCAACAGAAGAAAGAGACGCATACAGGTTTGAAACAACTTGAGAGGGTGAGTAAATGACGACAGAATTTTCATTTTGAAGTGAACTAATCCTTTAAGATTATGATAAAGATGAAGAAACAACAAAATATAAGTATACCTCAAGACTCAACCTAATCAAAATAGATGTTAAAAACATGATCTTGGAGTTAGAAATAAAAAGACCCTAAACGGAAAAAAGACAATAGAGAAGCAGAGAACCAAGTGAAAATATTTTCTAGTGTGCTGAAGACCTTTTTTTTTTTGGATAAAAGGGAACCTTAGTGATGTTTTCACCAGTCCGACAAATCATCACCTTTAGGCAATCTCCTAGAGAAGTCCTTAGGATTTCTGCCAAACAAATATGTACTGCAGTGGCTTAGAGAAACCCAGTTATTAGTTTCAGCTTGTCGTGATACAAATAATCTAGTTCTAGCATGTCTTCTGAAACTTTTGTAATGGTATGCCCATAACCTGTGCTTTAATTACAGCATACAGTAAAGCTCTGTGGGTGAGAGCACTACAGAGCCTTTCAAGTAAAGATTTAGCAGACTTAGCAAAGTTAGGTTCTGTCAGCATGAAGTTTGTGTATAGTTTAACTGCAAAAGACAAGCCCTGACAAAGCTTATTTTTAAAAAAAATATTGTTTGTGATCCTGTTGTATCACAGCCAGATCACTCATCATCAGCATGCCAGTTTATTTAAAAATGAACACAATCAACCTTTATACATTCACTAGCCACTTTATTAGGTACACCTGATCAACTCATTTACGCAAATATCTGGTCAGCCAATCACATGATGGCACCAACTCAATGCATTTGGTACATGGTCAAGGCGATCCGCTGAAGTTCAATCTGAGCATCAGAATGGGGAAGAAAGGGGATATAAGTGAGTTTAAACGTGCATGGTTGTTGGTGCCAGACGGGCTGGTCTGAGTATTTCAGAAACTGCTGATCTACTGGGATTTTCACACACAATCTCTAGAGTTTACAGAGAATGATCAGAAAAAGAGTAAATATTCAATGAGCAGCAGTTCTGTGGGTGAAAATGTCTTGTTGATGTCAGAGGTCAGAGGAGAATGGCCAGACTGGTTTAGCTGATAGAAAGGAAATGACTCAAATAAGCACTCGCTACAGCTGAGATCTGCAGAAGAGCATCTCTGAACACACAACAATCTCTGAACACACAACACGTCCAAACTTGAAGCAGAGGGACTTCAGCAGCAGAAGACACACCGGTGACACTCCTGTCAGATAAGAACAGGAAACTGAGGCTACAATTCATGTGAGATTACTAAAATTGAACTAAAGAAGGTTGGAAAAACGTTGCTTGGTCTGATGAATCTCGATTTCTGCTGCACCAAGATGGTCGGGTCAGAATTTGGTGTAAACAACATGAAAGCATGGATCCATCCTGCCTTGTATCAACGGTTCAGGCTGGTGCTGTAATGTTGTGTTAGATATTTTCTTGGCACTCTTTGGAGAACTTAGTACCAACTGAGCATCGTTTAAACGCCACAGCCTACCTAAGAGTATTGTTGCTGACCTTGTCCATCCCTTTATGACCATTGTTCCCATCTTCTGATGGCTACTTCCAGAAGGATAACACACCATGTCACAAAGCTCAAATCATCTCAAACTGGTTTCTTGAACATGTCAATGAGTTCACTAAACTTAAACGGCCTCCAGTCACCAGATCTCAATCCAATAGAGCACATTTAGGATGTGGAGGAACAGGAGATTCGCATCATCGATGTGCAACCGGCAAATCTGTAGCGACTGTGTGATGCTCTCATGTCAATATGGACCAAATCTCTGAGGAATGTTTCCAGCACCTTGTTGAATCTGTGCCATGAAGAATTACAGCAGTTCTGAAGGCAAAAGCGATCTAACCTGGTACTAACAAGGTGAACCTATAAAGTGGTGGGTGAGTGTTTGTTTTGAAGTATTTGCCTATTTTATTTTAACCAATTTGGCCAAACTTATGGACAATTTAGTGTGAAAAACAACCAAAATAATAGGCAATAAAATTAATAAAGATTTTATTTTACAGATTTAATATCAAATTCATTCATTACAGTTGATAATCACAGGGTTTAAAACATTTTGATGCCAAGGACCCAAATATGATAATCCCCTTGCAACATTCCAACATCCCATCACAGTTGAATTCTTATAATTAACGTGATATCTTACACATGCAAAGACCATTAAATGCAGCACAATACCTTACAAACACTGCAAAAATATCTCAGTAAATTTGTGCATTTATATCCACCTTATTTTTGATGAAAGAGCAGGTGCGATCATTTGTGAGGCTCTGTACAAAAACTGCTTGATATGGCAAACTCATATTATTTGTATGTATTGTTGTAGTTATAAACACTGGTTTATAGCACAAATAGTTTGACCATTCACTGCATTTTTTTTTCTTAGATTTCTTTTTACCTGTAGGCCTATCAGCTAATAAATCAGAAGTCTTGCAAATGCACAAAAAATAGCTGTAACTCGCGTTGCAAAATAAGGTGCATAGAAGTGCATTATCTATTCAAATATGTAAGGTGCATAGTTCTGTCCAGGTGTGAGGAAGGGAATGGAAGGAAGGGGAGGTTATTAGGATCTTGAATGATGGATTGGCCTTTGCTTTGGCTGGATGTTGTCAGTTAAATTATGGCAGGTCATCTACATTATGCTCTGTTTGGAGTTTTTGACAGACTTCACAGTAATGACTCTGCTGCCGGGGTAAAATTTTATGAGAAATAGTTTTTTTCCTTGACCCGTTTTTATTTAATGCTGCAGAAAGTGCAATTATTATGAAAATCTTTTTTACTTGGCACTTGATCAATAAAAAAAAACACACAAAACAAAACATGTTTCATTAAAAGTGTTTTATTAATTGTTTTGTGAAATAACAGTTAGCAAAAGTAACATACTTGTATCAAAGTGTGCATACTTGTATGCATATATAATGACTAACTTGCATAATTTAAAAGTTTAACTCATTAAAAGTCACATTGCAAAATCTGTGATTTCCATTTTTAAGACATCTTTTTTTACATGTTCAGCAATAGTGGTCCTCCTATAAGTCTGGGATTATTTTTCAGATGGAACTAGTACTTCAAACACCAAGGGTGTAGCAAGTAATCCTTAATTTACACCCTCATACAGACTTGGTTTGGATCTGCATTAAACGGAATTTTACTGTAAATAAGCCAAAACACTTTATTGAAAGAACTATTTTTACTTACACCCCCAAAAAACGTATCATGCGTGGTACATAAGTTTGCCGTCTGTCTGTGTCTATTAAAGGCAAAGCAATGCCACTTTGGTTTTACATTTGAAAAATTTTGGACTTTCTTAGGTATGTCATAAAATTATCACATTTTACCATACAATGTATTTTAGCTTCAAAGAGTTATGTTTAAGAAAGACTTTCCAAAGCATTCTTGTGTTTTTATTTAGAATTTCTCCTTATAATTGTAGTTTTGATCTAAACTAAAGATCATCGCCCCGAACTAATTACTTAACCACATTCCAAAAATAAAGATCAACATTTGAAGAATGCTCATGTAATGCATGCTAAACAAAATCAACTGTTGGCACACGACTGTTGTGGTTTTTTCTTTGGTCTCTCACATCACACATCTTGCTGACCTCAGAGCTGCTATTTCATTGATACATTGTTTGAGTTCTTATTACTGCACTACATTACTACCATCTAATTACTACACCACGCACATGGCTTATTTAAACAGTTTTCTCTTTTTTGCCAGAGGGCTATTTTTAGTCTTTTTGCTGCCGTCTGGATTCTTTTTAGAAACAGTCGCCTTAGGTTTGCTCTTCACAGGTTTCTTCACCTCTTTTCCAGTCTTTTTAGCCTTCTGTAGCCAGACATTCGGCTTTGTCGCCTCTTTTGGTTTCGTTGGTTTGAGCGGTTTGGTTTTCTTTCTTTCCGGGGCTCCTTTTATGGACAGCTTGGGATTGTGAGAGGGCTTTCCTGTGACTTTTTTGGTTCGTAACATTGTCTTCTTCTGAGGATGCGGAGCTTTCTTTAGTGTTTTTGTGCTTACATTGATTTGCTTCTCCTTTGGTTGAGTTGTTTTCTTGGGCTTGTCTTTGCGCAACTTTGCCGTTGTGGTTTGGCCCAGTTTTTCTTTCTTTGGTGCAGATGTGGAGGGTTTGGCCATTGTGGGCTGGCGCGTGCCCGGTGGTTTAGTGGGGAGTATGATCTTTTCCAGTGGAGATCTTGTAGGTGTTTCACTTATGCCAAGCACAGTCACTAAAAAAAAAAAAAACTGTATATTTATACATGTCTGAGTCTTTAAGCAGTTCTGTTACATAACACTGGCAATCTTAACCAGGAATGTTTGAAGTTGAAATAATACATTTATAATAAAGAGTGCTGCTTGAAAGTTTGTGACCCATTGAAGAATTTGTAAAAAAAAAAAAAAAAAAAAATGCTCTTAATGCATCTTGTTTCCTTTTGGAGCATCAGTGAGTGCTTGAACCTTTTTTAATCTTTGTGTTTGAGTCCCTAAGTGTGAAAAGATGGATCTCAAAATCATACAGTCACTGCTGGAAAGGGTTCAAATATGCAAAAGATGCTGGAAACCTTAAGAATATGCAGGAATATTCTATTCTGAAGAACATTAGGCAGCTTAACTGCTCAGGACAAACAAGGAACTCAAGAACAACCATCACAAAAAAACAAACAAAAAAACAGTCGTGGATCATCCAAGTAACAAGGTCCAACGAATCCAAGTATTCCAAAGGTTCATTAACTTTTCAATGGGGTCATTTTTATAAAATCAGCTATTTTTTGTCTTGTGAACATCTTTTATGTAAAATATCTTATTCAGGACAGCACTAAATACAAAGTAGCATGCATTTTGTATGATCCCTCTTATTTTGTTAAAATGATTAACATTTTTCACAGATTCTGCAAGGGGTTCACAAACTTTCAAGCAGCACTGTATAACCTACAATAAAGATGGATAGATTCTTACATTCTCTTGGTGTAAATGGCACTTTCTTCCCTCTGACCTTTACTGGAAGTGGCTTGTTTTTGCATTTTCCTGGAGGTGCTCTCCTGTAAATCCAAGACAGACAGAGGGAATGCAGAGAAAATTAACACCCATTAACCTTAAAAAATGTAGGCCTCCTTTAGTGCCGTGAGGTAAAAAAGACATTTTAAATTGCATCATCATTTTTGAACACAAACTGATACACAGGGTTGTGTTTGTGAGACGACAATGACCTCCAACTGCTCCTATTAGTAATGAATCAATTTTTTTTCACTTGGCTATTTAAAGAGGGATAAAGAATATGGAACATCTGGGATTAATGTATGGTATTGCTATTTGTGAGATTGATTTCAGATGTGCCGATTAATCTCCTGTAGTCTTGCTGGTTCCAGCAGGATTATTTTCTTGATATTTTCCATCAGTTAATTATTTAAAACATCAAACAGCTTATGTTTGGTTGTTTACAGTCATTTCGATCTTTAAAAATAAATTTGTCAGTTATTTATCCTTTACTAGATTCATTTTATTTAGAGACAAAATAAAATAATAAATTAAACACACATCAGACCCCCTATTTTACAAAATAGCATGAACAAATCATTGAGTTATGATCCGTGATAGATAGATAGATAGATGATAGCAGATTTCCAGAAGTTTGGATTGAAACCATCTGGTGAAAGCATGCGCCACAGATTCCAAGATTCCAAAGGAATATAGACCACATGATGCTTAAACTGACACGTCCCGTCCTTTTGTTTCCCAGCATGATGTCTTAACTGAGAGTTATCCGTTACATTTTTAGTACTCTTATAATTGGGAATTTACCCAATCTGTCTATATGATTGGTTATATAGACATTGCTCAAAGATTTATTTTGACAGTTTATTTCTTCACTTACTGTACTGCCTGCATATTATATAGAGAATCAGTGTAAGTTGACAATATGTATCAAAATATACATACCTGGATGGATCCACGAATTTGTAAAGTGTGCCAAAAGGAGACATTGCACTTGGGTAGGAGGTTGCTAGAAAATAAAGCTCTCCTTCAGAAAAAGCAAAAACAAACATATTGTATGAATGATTTTAAGCCATATTATTGCTTTAATATTCATATTACACCTTTACAGAACTGTGCACAAACCTACCTGCTTCATCCTCAGCAAATGAGATGATGAACTTGTGGTGATGATTTATAAGCCCAGGAAAAGAGCAGGTTGTAGTGTCTCCCATGCACACATTCTTTTCCTTCCAACTCCCAGTTTTCTTCTCCTCCTCCAGAGCCATTAGTTGTCTGAATAAGAACAAAAGGCTTGAATTGTCATCTCTCCCAGACAAAAAGTAGTGACCGAATTACCCAAAATGACTCTCATGTGCTGTAACTTTATAGTTATTTTCTAGAAAATCGAATTGAAAGTTGATTATGCATAAAGTTTTTAAGCTGTTGCAATACTGAACGAGCGTTGGTCCTTACCCACTCATAAAGTCTCCAAAAATATAAAGACCATTGAGGTTGGGTGATTCGCATCCTCTATACACATAACCTCCTGTTACGGATTTCCCAACATGGTGTCCATAGGCAAATATTGGAAGAATGTCATCTATTAAAAAACAAACAAAAAACACGTAGGTGGATTATAGCAGGTTTTGCCATTAAAACAATGTGTAAAGAAATGAGAATTTGTTCATTATTTAATTTGACACAGACCTTGTCATATTTTTACTTTACTCAAGTTATTATGCTTCATTACGTTTCATTCTAGAATATTCTGTGATAATTTTCTCACCTTTTGTGTTGCTTTGATCCTGAATTGTATTTCTTTCATAAAATACAAAGGCCTGGTTTCACAGACAAGGCTTGGATTAAGCCAGGAGTAGGCCTTAGTTTAATTAGGACATAAGCTTTTATAATCATGCCTTAAAAAAACATTACTGGTGTGCATCTTAAAACAAAACAATGGCAGTGAAATGTTTTAAGATATGCCATTGCAAGCTGCCTCAATTAACACAGCTCAAACATGCATTTAAGTCTTGGACTGGGACTATGTCTGACCTGCTTTGCACAAGAATGGTTATTTGTACTGCTAAGCCCTAAAAAAAACATCATAAATGTGGTCCATGCAACTTGTGGGTTATATTCCAAGTCTTCCTATAGCTTTACATTAACGTTGTCTGAGGAGTACAAAAATATAAGCAATTATTCAATGAAAATTCTCTCCACCGCTGCAAGCTGCTTTTAGGCTCATTGCACTATTAGACCTGATTTTCACCAAAGACCATTGTTTTTTTTGTGTGCAATGTGTCCATTGCAATTTAGTAAGTTAGCAAATGAGATTTGAAAGCTATGCATATTAGTAAATGACAAATTTTTTTCTCACACAAGTCTTTCATAGGACTTCAGAAGACAAAATTCAAGACAGAGGGACTAGTTTGAGAATCTGTCATTGTAAATCCCATTTAATTTACCACTATTCTGAATATTAGGGGCTTTTGATACTTATTTTTTTTTCTCTGGGCCTTTTTTGACCTTATTTATTTGATTTGATTTATTAGACAAAAATAATAGTCAAAAAATACACTAATTTGTCAAGTATAACACAACAAAGTTTAAAAAAACTTGTTTCCATTGTGGTCCTTGATGTAAAGCACAACTTCACTCTTGGCACTGCATACTGTTATACTTACAACACTACAATAAGAACACACATTACCAAAATATTAGGGCTGGGAATCGATTAAAAAAAAAAAACTAATTAATTGCACAATTTCTGTAATTAATTGCAATTAATTGCGTTTCCCCCAAGCTTGTAATCGTCAATATTTAAAGGAATAGTTCACTTTAAAATTAAAATTCTGTCATCACTCACCCTCATGTTGTTTTAAACCTGTATGAATTTCTTTCTTCTGCTGAACACAAAGGAAGATATTTAGAAGAATGTCAGTAACCAGACAGTTTCTGGTACCATTGACTTCCATAGTATATATTTGTCCTACTATGGAAGACAATGGGACCCAGAAACTGTCTGATTACTGACATTCTTCTAAATATCTTCCTTTGTGTTCAGCAGAAGAAAGAAATTCATACAGGTTTAAAACAACATGAGGGTGAGTGATGACATAATTTTAATTTTAAAGTGAACTATCCCTTTTAACTCAGAATCACCTAATTAAACAACACAGGGAAAAAAAGGAACAGAAAATAGCCCTATATTAAACATCAATATCAATATTTTTTTTTTCAATAATCAATCAACATAATCGATTTAACAGATTTTTTTTTTTTTTAACTAATTATCAAAATAAAATATAGTCCTACAAAGCTATTATTACCAGAGCATGTAATCAGAGCAGGTAATTTTACCATTGCTGCCCAGCATGGCTATACCAGCTCAGCAAACAGAATTTCACGTTATTTGAGTGGACTTTACTTTTCCAGTGCTCGGTACATGATTGAAGCGTTTGGGCCGTTGTCGACAGAGCCGCCGACACACACACACACACACACACACACACACACACACACGTGACACACACACATACACGGAACGGAGAGCGCGCCGCTAGGCCGTTAGAGCCGCCGACACACACACACACACACACACGATACGGAGGACGCGCCGCTGGGCCGTTAACGACAGAGCGCGCCGACACACACACACGCGGAACACAGCGCGGCGCACACACGGAGCGGAAAAGACCAGCTCATGAAAGCTGCGCGAGAATGAAACGTGATCGCCGAACACGGAGGGGCGGGACGGCCTTTTCAATAGCAGCCGCAACAGGAAATCATTAAAACGAGGCAAAAAAAAGTGTGCTGCGTTAAATGCGTTAATTTTTTTTAACGCGTTAAACATTTCAAATTAATCGCAAAGATTAACGCGTTAATTCCCCCAGCCCTACAAAATATACAACACACTTAAGCATCCACCCAAAAACATTAACACAAATGAATTACTAAAACAACTTTTCTAATAGCCAACTTTTAACTCTCACACTAAAACCAACCATATTTAACATACTCTTTACATCTAGAGGCAACTTATTACCCTGAGTATTCAAAAGACCTTCGACCGTACATTGTTTTGAAACAACATAATGTAATATCCATTAGACTCTGCCTAGTATTATAACAGTGTTTCTCACTTACCCTAGAAAAATGCATTTTAAAATGATGGAGCTCTTTTATTAATTATCTTGTGTACCATCTTTAATTTAAAGTGCACAACTCTGCTTTCTATAGGTATTAGGTAACCACTTAAGATGTCTAAAATGGGAAGCATCAACATGTGTAAAGCTATTAAAATTTAATTACATTTATTTTGAGATCTCTGTAACTCTGTAAATTCTTATGAGAATTTGGCAGTATAAATCACCATACACTTTCCTTGTACGGAAAACAGGCTCAGACATTCTGCTTAATATCTTAAGGATTCCATGGAACTGAAAATAGTATTAGTGTCGGAATGACATGGGGGTAAGTAAATCTAATTTTTTTGAGTTAACTATTTTTTTTAAATGTTTGGAAAACTTCACCATTTCCAGAAATCAGGATCAAAAATTTATGGACAGGCCTGTGGTATGAAGTTCTTCAGTGACCAGTTTCATAAATTGAGCAGTAAAAAATCTTGGAATGCTCTGTTTGATTTGTCATTTTCTCTGACCCAAATGTGTGTGTGGTTATTCTACGGTCCAGCTCACCTAGAGAAGAGTTCTGGCACAGTTTCATATCAAAGCATTCAAAGCCTTCTTTGGCCCTCCATCCATAGTTTCCTCCCTTCACAATGATGTCAACCTCCTCATATCGATTCTGACCCACATCGCCACAGAAGATTCTCCCTCTGCCATAACGGGTGAGCGGATCGCCTCGATCCACTGAGCAGCGCCACATATTCCTCACACCATAGGCATAGACCTCTGGCTTTGCATCAGGCTCTCCAAGAAAGGGATTGTCAGGAGGAATCTTATAGGGCTTTCCATCTAAACTGCTACCATCCACATCAATCCGAAGCGCTTTTCCTAACAATGCTGATCTGAAACATATTTGAATAACAAAGCTTTTATGATAACGTGTCCAAGAGGGAGGTACTGGAAAGAGTTTTTTTCAAAGCACTAAGCATGATTTGTGACATTCATAATATTAACTCTACACTAATTATTATTAAATGTTTCAAAACTGTCCTCACCTGTTTTGAGAATTTCCAAACTTCCCAAAAGGGTCTCCTGCTTTTCCACCGTCTCCTGTGAATATGTATAGATATCCATCTAGACCAAACAGAAGCTGCCCACCATTGTGGTTTGCTGCAGGCTCCTCAATCTCAAGAAGAACTCTGTAAAGACAGATTTAAAACAGATTAAAATGTAAGGAAGATAAATATAAAGTAGCCTACTATTTCCAATGTACTGTCAACTTAAAGGGATAGTTAACACAAAAACGAAATTTGTCATTACTTACTCCCTTATGTCATTCCAAACCTGTATTCTGTTATTTTTTTCTTTGGAACAGAAAGAAAATATAATTTTTTAAAAATGTCTTGCAGTTCTTTTCTACACAACGCCAGTTATAGTGACTGTCTGTTTTCAAAAACAATGACGTCGGTTTTGACTTCAATGACATTTGGTCATGAGGCACGAGAGAACCAATGAGGTTTGATGTCATTAACATGCAGCTTAACGGGGCGCATCAATTTATGATAGTTTGAAATCTAAAGCACTTTATGTGCCTTTTGAGAACTTGACTATAGGAATATATGCACAGAGTAACTGTGTGGATTTTAAACAACTTGGGTTAAAAAAAAAAGATTGCGTATTTTTGAGAGAACCATTTCATATTCAATAATAGCATATGCATGACAACATGGATCAAACCTATTAACCTCTCTGAGTGGGGGTCTGCCATGTTCATGTCATGAGCTGAGACCTTCATTTCGCTGATGCGAACTTTCTCCAGTTTGCCGTTGATCAGAATGGAGTAGTAGATGAAGAAGCGGCCATTGTTTCTGTACTTGGGATGGAAGGCGAGACCCAGGAAACCTCTTTCATCTCCCAACCACGGTGTGGTCAACACCTCCCCGCTGATGTCCAAGAAGGGCTGCTCTAAGCGGCTGCCATCTCTCAGATACACCCATACAAAGCCTATCTGCTCTGCCACGAACATGCGGTGGGTGTCATCTCCACTGTGGAGCATCAGCACGGGGTTCCTCAGCCCATTGGCCACTTCTGTCAGGCACAGCTGCAGGCAGCCTCTGGGGTCCTCCACCACTTTGCCCAGATTGCTATACAGGTTATTGTTCTTCAGGACATTGGGGTAGCAGTAGTCCTGGTCAGGGAGGTTAATGAGGTTACAGAAATGCGAGCGGTCTTTCTCACACGTCTCCAGCAGGGTCCGGCTGTTGGTTAGGTACTTCACCACAGAATGGCACTTGCTGTGAAAGTCTGAGCAGTAAGTGAAGCACAGTCCTGGTAGGTGGCGCACTGGAGTGTACGGGTCTTCAGCATCAAACAAGTGTGCTGCGTAAGGAGAACACTCCTGCAAAAGAGCAATACAAGTAAGAAAAGACAACTAGACTTTTGACCTTTTCTGAAGCTTATACTGGCCCACTCAAAAGAGCCCACCCACAAGTCTTTATAACGGGTGCCCAATCCAAGAGTTCAGTTCCAACCAGTTTTGTAAGACCAGATTTGAGTCCATCTTGAGCCTGCTGAAAAATCCAGCATTGTTAGTTACCAGCATAAGGTAGGTTTTGCATGCTGTGACCAGCATGGGATGCTGGTTGTTGACCCCCAGCATGGGAAGCAAAAGTGCAGGTGGACCAGCTATACCAACTCAGGCACTGTTTACACCTGGTATTAAGATGCATTTTGGTCGAACGGATCACAAGTAGACAAGGGAGAAACATTCCTGTCTCTTTTGTCCACTTTTGGACCACATCTGATCTGGTTTCTTCGAAGGGAGGGTCTATGTAAATGTATGTTTTTTTTCCAGCTCTTTCGATCTTATGGACAAAATAAGCTTGTGCAATTTACATATGAACGCGCCCGAAGACGTCAGAAAAACATACGGAGAGCATCAGCTTTCGTTTCTGCTCTGAAAGCCACAAGACCTCACCGAACGCTGTGAGTGTTTGTTAGAAAGAATGGTGAGAGAACATTGTGCTTGGTATGTTTTTCATCCTCAAACCAAATTTGGGAATTCAGCCGACAAAGTTTAAATCCCGTCTGACTAGCACGCTTGTTTATGAGTTAGGTCAGTAGGCGGTTTTTGTGGCTGTTTGAACGCTTTCAACCTCATGAGCATCTACACTACGAAAGCATTCTGGTCGAAAGCGTTTTTGACCACCTCTGGAAGGGGTCGAAAGTGGACAAGCTCAAAACGTTTTAAACCCGTTAACAACTCTATCTAGAGCTGTCCACTTGTGATCAGATCGACCAAAACACATCTTGATACTAGGTGTAAAACAGGGCCGTATTTGGACCTGGTCTTGACTCGGTGTCATCGTGTCTCTGGAACATGCTACAGAGGTTCATGTGACACTGATGCAAAACCAGGCTTCGTTTACCCTAAAGGAAAGCCTATTTACACTGTCTGAATTCTGGTCTTGGTCTTAACTCTCTCTGACTCAACCTTTTCAGGTATTGGCCTGGACTCAGACTCGAATGAGCTGGTCTCGTCTTCAACACTGGTTCCAACACACCTGATTGTAGTTTTCAAATATTCCCGAGGAGCTTAATTGGTTCAGGTGTATTTAATTAGGTTTGGAGCAGGAAGGTATATCTCCTGGAACAGGATTGGCACTCCTACCCTGTAATATGACTTGGGTCCCACTTTAAACGTACTGTAAGTTAATGAAATTCTTTCATCCCCTAGTGAAAATTACAAGTAAAATTGCTTTTGAAAGGTAACTGTACACGTTTAAAAAAAGCCTGATATGAGGTATCATTCATATCTGTATAGATTGGCCAGTGATTATTTCCATGCGATGCCTCATGCTTGCCACGTGACACCGCTGCCACAATGGCTGTATTACTGATGTGTTGGTTTTATTTAATTTTCATTAATTCAAAACATTCCCAGACACGTGTTAAATATATAGGCTATCATGAAATCTGATATTACGATTCTCAAATATGTGTAAGACAATGTATTTTGTTGTTTAAATACCTTTATAATTATATTTTAGTAGATCTATAAAGGTTAGTTGATCTGAACACTAAAAAAGTTGCTGCTTTAATTTAAGCACAATCAAATTGGATGGTTTGGATCAAAATTACTTAACTTTGCTTTTGCTTTTACAACACGTGGTGGCTAAATTCATCAACTTCTCTCAAAAGACATGAAAGTATATCGTTGGTGAACTGGGAAAAGAATAGATGACTATTAATGCCGCTTCTATAGACAGTGTGTACTTTACAAACTAAAAAAAAAAAATTGGTTAGTAGGCTAATGCATTAAAATATCAGAAGCATAAAATACACATATGTGACTGCGTCTGTCTCTGGTTCAAACCTTTTTACAGTCTATGGTTCAAACCAGCCAAAGCGCGAAAGCATAAATTTAGCAGATGCTGAACGTGCCGAACTGAACGTTCCAATCATACCTGTGTGATCGTATCAAATGTAAAAATATTATAATTATAATATTTTATTATTATTATTTTTGCATTCAAATTATATTTAGCTCAAAAATCTGAGGGGGCAAGTACAACAAACAAAATATTTAGATTTGGGGGTTTGTTCAAAAGCTGTCATAGGCTATCTAACCAAATGGTAGCCAAGTAAAATTACGCTTGTCTTAATAAAATAATTTACTCTAAATTTCTGCATCTGTATAACTGTATGCAGCCGCATATCTACTGGGAAGAGCAGCAATAATTTAAACAGGTGCAACTTATAGCCTATTAATATTTTCTTACACACACAAGACAAACATTTCAAAAACCACGTTAATAAATCAGTAGCCTAACACAGTTGAAACGTCATCATAATTGTTCACAGAATATCAGACATACCTGACACATAATATCTTTTACCAAATCCCCGCACACTGCATATTCTTCTTCACCAATCAGGTCCATTATGTCCCAGTATCTCGTTGCAATATTGTTGTCCGTTTTTTGGTCACAGCAACCAAATTTCTCATAGTGCCTGCAAAACTCAAGGTGGTAAGGGGGTCTGAAAGGTGGCCGGTAGTCCAAACACTGAGGATGTGCCACAGTATGTCTCAAATAAGAGAAGTAAATGATTATAATGAGGCGTGTGAAGAGTCCTTGGAGCCATGCAGTCCTCTTGGTCAGGGAACTCACCTCAGGGCAATTTACACGATGATGATGATTTCGTGAATCCGGCGCTCTCGGCATTTTCCCGTGTGCTTGGGAGTGAAGGTGTGTTTGCTCTTGAGCGTGTGTGTGTACGGAATTTTGCTTAAGCTATATATTGTGTGTGCGTGCGTGCGCGCGCCGCACTCTTCGTTAAATGTGCGCCTTTGATTACAGGATATCGTATTCTTACCCTATACTAAATTGGTGATGTACAATATTTGTGATTGGCCTATAAAACGTCCATATATATATATATATATATGTATATAAAAATTAAATACATATATATATATATAAATTAAATACAATAAATAAAATTCATTTTTAAATTCGATACATTTTCGATATATAAAACTCGCTTCTATTTAAAAATAAATAAATAAAAAACGAATTCATTTTATGGATAATTAATTGTTTTTTTTTCTGTCAAGACTTTTGGTATAATAATTGATTACATTACCTTTAATGAAATCGATGTAAATTTTGTTTTATACAAAAATAAGTTATAAGTACGACAAAATATCAACAATAAAATCATATGAAACAAATGAATTAACAACTTAAGTTACATTTAATTAAATTATTTTAAAATTAGGCTATATTTCTTTACAGTTTTGTTTTATTTAATTGCAAAAATCAAGATTAGTTTCTATTGTGTTTATTAAATTAAGAATTCCACCACAATTCAGTTGCCAGGTAGATGAGTAGATGATTTCCTGAAAACAAACTCATGTGTGCTACCTAGTGGGGAAAAAAATATGATCTTATCCAAAGCATTGTTTCCTTACAACTGGTTAACTTTCAAAATTGCACAGTTTCTGTGTATTATGTTTGTCTTAAGAAGAAAGTCTGTATCGAACATGCATAAGTCATCTGTTGCTCTTCAATGACAGACAAGCTCAAAGATAGCTCTTGATTTTAATTTTACACATTAAAATTATTGTGTAATAAACACAGGGGGAACAGAATCCGACGGCAAATAGTTCAGCTGTCGAAATCCGTTCCCCCACCCCAATGATGAGAGATGTTGATGTCCTATTGGCTTAAAATACACTTATTATATTCTGTGTGTGGATGGAGCTTAAACAGCATCAATTTGATAAATATTAGAACCTCAGTGTGTCAGAAAAATGGGGGGAACAGAATCCGACGGCAAAAAAAAAAAAAAAAAACAGCTGTCGGAATCCGTTCCCCCACTCCCATTATGAGAGGTGTTGATGTAATGGCTTAAAAATGCTGATTTTATTTTTGTGTGTGGATGGAGCTTAACTTGCATCAGTTTTTATATTTTTTTGCCTTGTATTATGATAGGACAGTATAGTATCAAGAAAGTTTGACGAACCGGGTCTTGAACTCGGGTCGCCCAAAGCTAAAAAAAAGACATTGATTAGGCACTGACCACTAGGCTATTGAGGAGAGTCATCTTCTTTAATTTGATAAATCTTAGAACCTTACAGGGGGAACAGAATCCGACGGCAAATAGTTCAGCTGTCGAAATCCGTTCCCCCACCCCAATGATGAGAGATGTTGATGTAGCCTATTGGCTTAAAATACACTTATTATATTCTGTGTGTGGATGGAGCTTAAACAGCATCAATTTGATAAATATTAGAACCTCAGTGTGTCAGAAAATGGGGGGAACAGAATCCGACGGCAAAAAAAAAAAAAAAAACAGCTGTCGGAATCCGTTCCCCCACTCCCATTATGAGAGGTGTTGTTGTAATGGCTTAAAAAATGCTGATTTTATTTTTGTGTGTGGATGGAGCTTAACTTGCATTAGTTTTTATATTTTTTTGCCTTGTATTATGATAGGACAGTATAGTATCAAGAAAGTTTGACGAACCGGGACTTGAACTCGGGTCGCCCAAAGCTAAAAAAAGACACTGTCTGGGCACTGACCACTACGACATTGACGAGAGTAATCTTCCCTAAATTGATAAATCTTAGAACCTTATTGTATAATAAACACAGGGGGAACAGAATCCGACGGCAAATATTTCAGCTGTCGAAATCCGTTCCCCCACCCCAATGATGAGAGATGTTGATGTATCGGCTTAAAATACACTTATTCTATTCTGTGTGTGGATGGAGCTTAACTTGCATCAGTTTAAAGAATATATATTTTTTTGCCTTTTATTGTGATAGGACAGTATAGTATCAAGAAAGTTTGATGAACCGGGACTTGAACTCGAGTCGCCCAAAGCTGAAAAAAAACATTGTCAGGCCACTGACCACTAGGCTATTGAGGAGAGTAGTTATTTATTTTCTGATAAATCTTAGAACCTTATTGTGTAATAAACACAGGGGGAACAGAATCCGACGGCAAATAGTTCAGCTGTCGAAATCCATTCCCCCACCCCAATGATGAGAGATGTTGATGTAGCCTATTGGCTTAAAATACACTTATTATATTCTGTGTGTGGATGGAGCTTAAACAGCATCAATTTGATAAATATTAGAACCTCAGTGTGTCAGAAAAATGGGGGGAAGAGAATCCGACGGCAAAAAAAAAAAAAAAAAAACAACAACAAAAAAAAAAACAGCTGTCGGAATCCGTTCCCCCACTCCCATTATGAGAGGTGTTGATGTAATGGCTTAAAAAATGCTGATTTTATTTTTGTGTGTGGATGGAGCTTAACTTGCATCAGTTTTTATATTTTTTTGCCTTGTATTATGATATGACAGTATAGTATCAAGAAAGTTTGACGAACCGGGACTTGAACTCGGGTCGCCCAAAGCTAAAAAAAAGACACTGTCTGGGCACTGACCACTAGGATATTGAAGAGAGTAATCTTCCCTAATTTGATAAATCTTAGAACCTTATTGTATAATAAACACAGGGGGAACAGAATCCGACAGCAAATAGTTCAGCTGTCGAAATCCGTTCCCCCACCCCAATGATGAGAGATGTTGATGTATCGGCTTAAAATACACTTATTCTATTCTGTGTGTGGATGGAGCTTAACTTGCATCAGTTTAAAGAATATATATTTTTTTGCCTTTTATTGTGATAGGACAGTATAGTATCAAGAAAGTTTGACGAACCGGGACTTGAACTTGAGTCGCCCAAAGCTAAAAAAAAAACATTGTCAGGGGCCAGGGCACTGACCACTAGGCTATTGAGGAGAGTAGTTGTCCATTTTCTGATAAATCTTAGAACCTTATTGTGTAATAAACACAGGGGGAACAGAATCCGACGGCAAATAGTTCAGCTGTCGAAATCCGTTCCCCCACCCCAATGATGAGAGATGTTGATGTAGCCTATTGGCTTAAAATACACTTATTATATTCTGTGTGTGGATGGAGCTTAAACAGCATCAATTTGATAAATATTAGAACCTCAGTGTGTCAGAAAATGGGGGGAACAGAATCCGACGGCAAAAAAAAAAAAAAAAAAACAGCTGTCGGAATCCGTTCCCCCACTCCCATTATGAGAGGTGTTGATGTAATGGCTTAAAAAATGCTGATTTTATTTTTGTGTGTGGATGGAGCTTAACTTGCATCAGTTTAAAGAATATATATATATATATTTTGCCTTTTATTGTGATAGGACAGTAAAGTATCAAGAAAATTTGACGAACCGGGACTTGAACTCGAGTCGCCCAAAGCTAAAAAAACATTGCCAGGCCACTGACCACTAGGCTATTGAGGAGAGGAATCTTCCCTAGTTTGATAAATCTTAGAACCTTATTGTGTAATAAACAGGGGGAACAGAATCCGACGGCAAATAGTTCAGTTGTCGAAATCCGTTCCCCCACCCCAATGATGAGAGATGTTGATGTATCGGCTTAAAATACACTTATTATATTCTGTGTGTGGATGGAGCTTAAACAGCATCAATTTGATAAATATTAGAACCTCAGTGTGTCAGAAAAATTGGGGGAACAGAATCCAACGGCAAAAAAAAAAAAAAAAAAAACAGCTTTCGGAATCCGTTCCCCCACTCCCATTATGAGAGGTGTTGATGTAATGGCTTAAAAAATGCTGATTTTATTTTTGTGTGTGGATGGAGCTTAACTTGCATCAGTTTTTATATTTTTTTGCCTTGTATTATGATAGGACAGTATAGTATCAAGAAAGTTTGACGAACCGGGACTTGAACTCGGGTCGCCCAATGTTAAAAAAAAGACATTGTCTGGGCACTGACCAATGACCACTAGGCTATTGAGGAGAGTAATCTTCCTAATTTGATAAATCTTAGAACCTTATTGTGTAATAAACACAGGGGGAACAGAATCCGACGGCAAATAGTTCAGCTGTCGAAATCCGTTCCCCCACCTCAATGATGAGAGATGTTGATGTATCGGCTTAAAATGCCCTTATTCTATTCTGTGTGTGGATGGAGCTTAACTTGCATCAGTTTAAAGAATATATATTTTTTTTTTTGCCTTTTATTGTGATAGGACAGTATAGTATCAAGAAAGTTTGACGAACCGGGACTTGAACTCGAGTCGCCCAAAGCTAAAAAAAACCATTGTCAGGCCACTGACCACTAGGCTATTGAGGAGAATAGTTGTCTATTTTCTGATAAATCTTAGAACCTTATTGTGTAATAAACACAGGGGGAACAGAATCCGACGGCAAATAGTTCAGCTGTCGAAATCCGTTCCCCCACCCCAATGATGAGAGATGTTGATGTAGCCTATTGGCTTAAAATACACTTATTATATTCTGTGTGTGGATGGAGCTTAAACAGCATCAATTTGATAAATATTAGAACCTCAGTGTGTCAGAAAAATGGGGGGGAACAGAATCCGACGGTAAAAAAAAAAAAAAAAAACAGCTGTCGGAATCCGTTCCCCCACTCCCATTATGAGAGGTGTTGATGTAATGGCTTAAAAAATGCTGACTTTATTTTTGTGTGTGGATGGAGCTCAACTTGCATCAGTTTTTATATTTTTTTGCCTTGTATTATGATAGGACAGTATAGTATCAAGAAAGTTTGACGAACCGGGACTTGAACTCGGGTCGCCCAAAGCTAAAAAAAGACACTGTCTGGGCACTGACCACTACGACATTGACGAGAGTAATCTTCGCTAAATTGATAAATCTTAGAACCTTATTGTATAATAAACACAGGGGGAACAGAATCCGACGGCAAATATTTCAGCTGTCGAAATCCGTTCCCCCACCCCAATGATGAGAGATGTTGATGTATCGGCTTAAAATACACTTATTCTATTCTGTGTGTGGATGGAGCTTAACTTGCATCAGTTTAAAGAATATATATTTTTTTGCCTTTTATTGTGATAGGACAGTATAGTATCAAGAAAGTTTGATGAACCGGGACTTGAACTCGAGTCGCCCAAAGCTGAAAAAAAACATTGTCAGGCCACTGACCACTAGGCTATTGAGGAGAGTAGTTATTTAATTTCTGATAAATCTTAGAACCTTATTGTGTAATAAACACAGGGGGAACAGAATCCGACGGCAAATAGTTCAGCTGTCGAAATCCGTTCCCCCACCCCAATGATGAGAGATGTTGATGTAGCCTATTGGCTTAAAATACACTTATTATATTCTGTGTGTGGATGGAGCTTAAACAGCATCAATTTGATAAATATTAGAACCTCAGTGTGTCAGAAAAATGGGGGGAAGAGAATCCGACGGCAAAAAAAAAAAAAAAAAACAACAACAAAATAAAAAACAGCTGTCGGAATCCGTTCCCCCACTCCCATTATGAGAGGTGTTGATGTAATGGCTTAAAAAATGCTGATTTTATTTTTGTGTGTGGATGGAGCTTAACTTGCATCAGTTTTTATATTTTTTTGCCTTGTATTATGATATGACAGTATAGTATCAAGAAAGTTTGACGAACCGGGACTTGAACTCGGGTCGCCCAAAGCTAAAAAAAAGACACTGTCTGGGCACTGACCACTAGGATATTGACGAGAGTAATCTTCCCTAATTTGATAAATCTTAGAACCTTATTGTATAATAAACACAGGGGGAACAGAATCCGACAGCAAATAGTTCAGCTGTCGAAATCCGTTCCCCCACCCCAATGATGAGAGATGTTGATGTATCGGCTTAAAATACACTTATTCTATTCTGTGTGTGGATGGAGCTTAACTTGCATCAGTTTAAAGAATATATATTTTTTTGCCTTTTATTGTGATAGGACAGTATAGTATCAAGAAAGTTTGACGAACCGGGACTTGAACTTGAGTCGCCCAAAGCTAAAAAAAAAACATTGTCAGAGGCCAGGGCACTGACCACTAGGCTATTGAGGAGAGTAGTTGTCCATTTTCTGATAAATCTTAGAACCTTATTGTGTAATAAACACAGGGGGAACAGAATCCGACGGCAAATAGTTCAGCTGTCGAATCCGTTCCCCCACCCCAATGATGAGAGATGTTGATCTAGCCTATTGGCTTAAAATACACTTATTATATTCTGTGTGTGGATGGAGCTTAAACAGCATCAATTTGATAAATATTAGAACCTCAGTGTGTCAGAAAATGGGGGGAACAGAATCCGACGGCAAAAAAAAAAAAAAAAAAAACAGCTGTCGGAATCCGTTCCCCCACTCCCATTATGAGAGGTGTTGATGTAATGGCTTAAAAAATGCTGATTTTATTTTTGTGTGTGGATGGAGCTTAACTTGCATCAGTTTTTATATTTTTTTGCCTTGTATTATGATAGGACAGTATAGTATCAAGAAAGTTTGACGAACCGGGACTTGAACTCGGGTCGCCCAAAGCTAAAAAAAACATTGCCGGGCCACTGACCACTAGGCTATTGAGGACAGCAATTGACCAATTTCTGATAAATCTTAGAACCTTATTGTGTAATAAACACAGGGGGAACAGAATCCGACGGCAAATATTCAGCTGTCGAAATCCGTTCCCCCACCCCAATGATGAGAGATGTTGATGTATCGGCTTAAAATGCCCTTATTCTATTCTGTGTGTGGATGGAGCTTAACTTGCATCAGTTTAAAGAATATATATATATTTTTTTTGCCTTTTATTGTGATTGGACAGTAAAGTATCAAGAAAGTTTGACGAACCGGGACTTGAACTCGAGTCGCCCAAAGCTAAAAAAAACATTGTCAGGCCACTGACCACTAGGCTATTGAGGAGAGGAATCTTCCCTATCTGATAAATCTTAGAACCTTAATGTGTAATAAACACAGGGGGAACAGAATCCGACGGCAAATAGTTCAGCTGTCGAAATCCGTTCCCCCACCCCAATGATGAGAGATGTTGATGTATCGGCTTAAAATACACTTATTATATTCTGTGTGTGGATGGAGCTTAAACAGCATCAATTTGATAAATATTAGAACCTCAGACTGTCAGAAAAATTGGGGGAACAGAATCCGACGGCAACAAAAAAAAAAAAAAAAAAAAAAAAAAAACAGCTGTCGGAATCCGTTCCCCCACTCCCATTATGAGAGGTGTTGATGTAATGGCTTAAAAAATGCTGATTTTATTTTTGTGTGTGGATGGAGCTTAACTTGCATCAGTTTTTATATTTTTTTGCCTTGTATTATGATAGGACAGTATAGTATCAAGAAAGTTTGACGAACCGGGACTTGAACTCGGGTCGCCCAATGTTAAAAAAAAGACAACGTCTGGGCATTGACCAGTGACCACTAGGCTATTGAGGAGAGTAATCTTCCCTAATTTGATAAATCTTAGAACCTTATTGTGTAATAAACACAGGGGGAACAGAATTCGACGGCAAAAAAAAAAAAAAAAAACAGCTGTCGGAATCCGTTCCCCCCATTATGAGAGGTGTTGATGTAATGGCTTAAAAATGCTGATTTTATTTTTGTGTGTGGATGGAGCTTAACTTGCATCAGTTTTTATATTTTTTGCCTTGTATTATGATAGGACAGTATAGTATCAAGAAAGTTTGATGAACCGGGACTTGAACTCGGGTCGCCCAAAGCTAAAAAAAAACATTGCCAGGCCACTGACCACTAGGCTATTGAGGTCAGTAATTGTCCATTTTCTGATAAATCTTAGAACCTTATTGTGTAATAAACACAGGGGGAACAGAATCCGACGGCAAATAGTTCAGCTGTCGAAATCCGTTCCCCCACCTCAATGATGAGAGATGTTGATGTATCGGCTTAAAATGCCCTTATTCTATTCTGTGTGTGGATGGAGCTTAACTTGCATCAGTTTAAAGAATATATATATATATTTTTTTTTTTTGCCTTTTATTGTGATAGGACAGTATAGTATCAAGAAAGTTTGACGAACCGGGACTTGAACTCGAGTCGCCCAAAGCTAAAAAAAAACATTGTCAGGCCACTGATCACTAGGCTATTGAGGGGAGTAGTTGTCAATTTTCTGATAAATCTTAGAACCTTATTGTGTAATAAACACAGGGGGAACAGAATCCGACGGCAAATAGTTCAGCTGTCGAAATCCGTTCCCCCACCCCAATGATGAGAGATGTTGATGTAGCCTATTGGCTTAAAATACGCTTATTCTATTCTGTGTGTGGATGGAGCTTAAACAGCATCAATTTGATAAATATTAGAACCTCAGACTGTCAGAAAAATTGGGGGAACAGAATCCGACGGCAAAAAAAAAAAAAAAAAAAAAAAAAAACAGCTGTCGGAATCCGTTCCCCCACTCCCATTATGAGAGGTGTTGATGTAATGGCTTAAAAAATGCTGATTTTATTTTTGTGTGTGGATGGAGCTTAACTTGCATCAGTTTTTATATATTTTTTGCCTTGTATTATGATAGGACAGTATAGTATCAAGAAAGTTTGACGAACCGGGACTTGAACTCGGGTCGCCCAAAGCTAAAAAAAGACATTGTCTGGGCACTGACCACTAGGATATTGACGAGAGTAATCTTCCCTAATTTGATAAATCTTAGAACCTTATTGTGTAGGCTAATAAACACAGGGGGAACAGAATCCGACGGCAAATAGTTCAGCTGTCGAAATCCGTTCCCCCACCCCAATGATGAGAGATGTTGATGTATCGACTTAAAATACCCTTATTCTATTCTGTGTGTGGATGGAGCTTAACTTGCATCAGTTTAAAGAATATATTTTTTTTTTTGCCTTTTATTGTGATAGGACAGTATAGTATCAAGAAAGTTTGACGAACCAGGACTTGAACTCGAGTCGCCCAAAGCTAAAAAAAAACATTGTCAGGCCACTGACCACTAGGCTATTGAGGACAGCAATTATTCATTTTCTGATAAATCTTAGAACCTTATTGTGTAATAAACACAGGGGGAACAGAATCCGACGGCAAATAGTTCAGCTGTCGAAATCCGTTCCCCCACCCCAATGATGAGAGATGTTGATGTATCGGCTTAAAATACACTTATTCTATTCTGTGTGTGGATGGAGCTTAACTTGCATCAGTTTAAAGAATATATATTTTTTTGCCTTTTATTGTGATAGGACAGTATAGTATCAAGAAAGTTTGACGAACCGGGACTTGAACTCGAGTCGCCCAAAGCTAAAAAAAACCATTGTCAGGCCACTGACCACTTGGCTATTGAGTAGAGTAATTGTTTATTTTCTGATAAATCTAAAGAACCTTATTGTGTAATAAACACAGGGGGAACAGAATCCGACGGCAAATAGTTCAGCTGTCGAAATCCGTTCCCCCACCCCAATGATGAGAGATGTTGATGTAGCCTAAAATACACTTATTATATTCTGTGTGTGGATGGAGCTTAAACAGCATCAATTTGATAAATATTAGAACCTCAGACTGTCAGAAAAATTGGGGGAACAGAATCCGACGGCAAAAAAAAAAAAAAAAAAAAACAGCTGTCGGAATCCGTTCCCCCACTCCCATTATGAGAGGTGTTGATGTAATGGCTTAAAAAACACTGGTTTATTTTTGTGTGTGGATGGAGCTGAACTTGCATCAGTTTAAAGAATATATATATTTTTGCCTTTTATTATGATAGGACAGTATAGTATAAAGAAAGTTAGACGAACTGGGACTTGAACTCGGGTCGCCCAAAGCTAAAAAAAGTGACATTTTCAGGCCACTGACCACTAGGCTGATGAGGACAGTAATCTTCTACAATCTGATAAATCTTAGAACCTTATTGTGTAATAAACAGGGGGAACAGAATCTGACGGCAAATGGTTCAGCTGTCGAAATCCGTTCCCCCACCCCAATGATGAGAGATGTTGATGTATCGGCTTAAAATACCCTTATTCTATTCTGTGTGTGGATGGAGCTTAAACAGCATCAATTTGATAAATATTAGAACCTCAGTCTGTCAGAAAAATTGGGGGAACAGAATCCGATGGCAAATAAAACAGCTGTCGGAATCCGTTCCCCCACTCCCATTATATGAGTTATTGATGTAATGGCTTAAAAAATGCTGATTTTATTTTGTGTGTGGATGGAGCTTAACTTGCATCAGTTTAAAGAATATATATTTTTGCCTTTTATTATGATAGGAGAGTATAGTATCAAGAAAGTTTGATGAAACGGGACTTGAACTCAGGTTGCAAGCTAAAAAGCAATAAATGTCAATGGTGAGTGTACTGACCACCAGGCTAAATACACCCGGGAATGAAAAATGTGTGATTATTCCTAACTGCTTGAATGACTACAAGTCTAAAAAAATCTTTAGTCGTTGGCAACTTTAATCAATAGCCTACATTTAATATTTGACATTATTTAATTAGTAGCCTAATTAGTATCCAGCTCTTTACATTAAATTAGTTGAGTTAGCATAATTAGTTAATTAACTAATAAAATAAAGTTTAAATTAAGATACTAACCATATATTTCTATATAGCATTGCTTATACCCCCACACAACGGACTGTTTATAAGGTGACAAATTCGTTATACATGTGAAGATGTGTAGGCTGTATCTTGAAGATTTTTGTATTGTATTGTATCGTCTGTTATAAAGACGAAGATTTACATTTCATTAATTCAACAAAATAAGAACACAATGTTTGACTATTTTTTGTTTAATTATATCTCTGTAATGAAGATATAGCCTATTAACAAAAATAAATCTTATATATAATATATTATATATATAAAAAAAAAACAAATAGGCCTATATAAAATATATTTTTTTTTAAAAAGGGCCTCATTGATTAATTTTGCCTGATTGGGGGCTGCTACTATTTGCTTAAGCTTTTTGAACGTAGAAGTGTGATAAAGGCGTGATACACTATCAATTTTATGTGGATAAAGGCATATTTTGTACATGACTACACATGTCCTTATAAGGCCAAGAAAATATGTCGTTTTAACGACATAACATCTCGTTATTACGACATAATTGAGGGAAAAAAAATATGTATGTGCCAGCAATGCGTCACCGTACTACACTGTAAATGATTTCTGTTGTTTTCACAGCATTATACTGTTTTTCTCAACAGTTTCTTGCTGTATAACCTATGTACATTATGTTACTGTAGATTTTGTTGCTTTCACAGTATTATTGTGTATTTTCAACAGTTATGTACTGTGCACACAGTTGACAGTATTTTACTGTAGATTTTCAATGCATTCTGGGAAATTATTAGTTACTGTAAAGCTAAATACAGCAGTGCAAAGTGGCCGCGAAAAACACCACACACAATTCCACAAGTAAAATTGCTAGCTTGTTAACATTATCCTTACATAAAACATTTGAAGGACTGGTTGACCATTAACAGTCTTCATTTCTGTCAGTGGGGGGCATGAGAGCGCATTTGAATGAGTTTTTCTGTTGAGTCAGTGCATCAGAGCTGTCGTTTCTGCCGACCTGGAACTTCGTCATATGGTAAGTAATAAATCTTAATATTTAGGCTATATGCATGGATTCTAGAAAAGTTAAAGTTAAAGTTTAAAGTTATTTAGAGAATGGCTGACCACGAGTTTGATATTTATTCTCAACATTTTACTATAAGCTGTGTACAATATGATAGGTTTCAATGTAGTTTGGAACATGTTACTGTAAATTTAAATACAGTAGTACGAAATGACCGCGAAAAATAACCACATGCTGCCGTTTTATGAATCTTCAGTTCCCTGAGTAACTTTGAGAGCGCAGGCCTTTGCATCCCGTCGCTGTGTCGGTCGGCGAAGTGTTCGCCATAAATATCTGGTTAGTGATGAATATTTATATGTTTTTATGCAAACTAAGTAGTGGCAGGTTAACGTTAGTTTAGAAGAACTGCCCGCGGCTTCTGACTTAACGTTACAGGCATTAAAGAACATAAGCGGATTTCCTTTATGTTGATAGCTAGCCTACTTGATTAATAAATGTGATTTTATGAACATAGATTGCACATGTAGCCTCTTATAAGGTCAGAATGATCTAATAATTTTGTTATTTACCATTTTAAGTCGGTGGAAACGCCTGCGCGTTTATTATTTTACATATCATACGGTTGGGAATTGAAAATCGATCAATGTATCCTGAAATTGGATACCCAAGGACTCGGATTCTTGTTATAAAATTACATTTTCGATTCCTCTTATTGATTTATTCGCGCTTATTTTCGGCTAAATCAGAATTTTCTTTTACACGTCTGTGAGGACCTGACCTGGCGATCTGCCAGGACCTTGTGCAGTTACCTCAGTCAGTGTTCATTCCATAGACAGTATGGTTCATTCATACACTTTTGTTACAAATTGATTTCTTTTAGAAACACCAATGGCTTTTTGGTGATGGTTTAGAGCTTATATCCCCTATTGTGATGTGACTTATTACAGATTATGCTACATATTGTGATCACTCTTGATTCAGTTGGAAAATATATATATATTTTTTTGTATTTACAGGTTTCTTGTCAGGATAAATCCTGAAAATTCGAAATGAACATCACAGTTCCAGGTGAGCAGAAAGAGTGGGAAGGTTGTTCGGAGGAAGACCATGGCCTTGAATCCACACGTTGCATCCTACATCAGGGACATTGCAGAATATGATTGGCAAAATCATTAAGGTAAGAGTAATATTAGGGATGTGCAGTGGAGCCCATATCTGTAGAAATGATTTGTGTCTGAATCTGTATTTAGAAAAATCCAGAAAGGGTGGAAATGACTTAAACCATACATTTTTCAAATTGATAGTCTGTTTTAAAATGTAATTATGTTCCCTTCACAGTTTCCATTTAACAAATATGCCTTGTATAAGTCAAATAATTTGTATTTTTATATATTATAATTGTAAAAAAAATAGTGTTGAGTGATATGGTCAAAATCATCTTGATAAAATGTTTCATATCAGTTAGTATTGATAATTATTACAATCAATATCAAATATTTATTTAAGTTTTAAATGTTCTCAAACATAAATTAAATAATGAAGACAACAGGTAAAGTAAAAATATAATGAAATATAATAGGGGTGGGAATCTTTTTGATTCAACGATTCGATTCAAATCGATTCTTTGGGTCACGATTTGATTCAAAAGCGGTACTTTTGAAATTGGGAATTCTCTTTTGAATCAAATTTCAATTTGATATATGCATTGAATAGATTTAAAATCTATGATCAAATCTAAAATCAAATCTATGCATATATCTAAATGAAATTTGATTCAAAATCGAGAATCGAACACAAGACAAATGATCAGCAGCTACTGTTAGTCCTTATCGAGTGGGAGTTATTTAATTGAAATTATACACACCTCATATCTGCGTTAATTTAATCTATCCCGCTGCCACTCAGCATTCACATTCACCTCTCACGGCGTGAACTCACGCACGTCTTTTTCATCATTAAAATTAGTAAGCATTAAGTCGACAGACATATCTATGAAAGGAACTGACTATCGTAAGCATCGTAAGCCTAAATTGATCATAGAGACCATTGGTGGTAATTGTCTATAATCAATTTAAGGTTACAATGCTTTGGGGAAACGCAGCCCTGATCAGTGGCCAATTGTTTGGAGTCAGAAATATAGAATACGGGCCATTGCCTTCTCAATATTTATTACTTCAGCTTCTGATACAAGACATGTTCATTCTCTTTTATAGGCGGGTATTTGTTCGTTACCACAGAAAACCGTTTGCGTATCCATGTTGAACGTGTTTCTTCAATGTAAAAACTGAAGTAGCCTACCTAAGCTATTTTCTGTGAATGTGCGAGACTTCCGGTTCATTAGCCGCTATATGGAAATAATGAGATGAATAACAAAATGCTGTAAATGATAAAAATATTTGTTTAATTAATTGAAAGAAGGCCATTAATTGTTGTTTACAATTATGACAAATTCAATACATCAAAATATCAAGAAGCATAACAAGTTTTTTTTTACTGCTAGAAATAACTGTAAGCGGATGACACCGGAAGCCAGACACATTTCATTTATAAATGGCTGTACCCACTCTTCCGTGAAAAATAATGTGGATACCATAGGCAAAACAAATTCTTCTAAAAAGGTGTTGATAATGTGAGTTAGTTTTTTTTTAATTATTATTAGTTGTATGTTTTGCCTCTGATTGATTTGTGCTTATCATTCCTTGCAGGATTATCAGAAGTGCTGTCTCTCTTCTTCCACTTGACACCATCACTACCCTCCTCACCTGGCCTTCATCCTCACCTGTCTTGCTTTCTTTCTAAGTTTCTTTTTTACCTGTTCAGGATCATTTTTGCATGAATTGAAATACATTAATTCTTCACTGATCTTAATTATTAAATATATATTGTTCATTAGTCTTCTTTTAAAACAGATTTTTATTGTTGTATTATATTACATTATTATTACTAATGTATTGTTTAAAAATACACAATAAACCTTGTTGTGCAGTTAAATCTTCAATTGTTATTTTTTTCTATTTCCCATTAACAGTTAAAATAATATTCCTACAGATTTTCTACATATTCTACAGGTAACACGGTAGCACTATAAAAGTAAATAAAATAACATTTCATAACTGTATAATACTATACAGTATTATTAAAAATCAACAGTGTAATACTGTGCTTTAATGTGGTAAAAATTACAGTAAAATAATGTATTTAATTTTACAGTATGCTTAACAGTACTGTATTTAGTGTTACAGTAATTTTACTGTTGAATGAAATACAGCAACTACTGGATAATTGTTGCCAGTAAGTTACTGTTAATTTGACAATAAATTTTTTACAGTGTATCTAAAACCCCATTAAACTTTTTTTTTTTTTTTTTTGCATGACCAATATTTTTACTTTAGTCCAAATTTACACTTTGTTGTCAGCTTGTCATAATGTTGACAGTGCACCTGCCTTTAACTTGTACATACTTTCATCCACAATTAACCTGGATAAGTGCACACTGAAATTTAATAACAATAAACTTAGATGTAAAGTTAACTTGTCATTTATTTAAGAAATATTCATCATTGTTACAGTCCATACTATTTGATAGCTGTCCAGAATGCAACGCATTGTGAAAGTCAGAAGAAAAATAATTTAGAATACTTGAATTATATATATTGTGTTGTGGGAAAGTTAAATTAAAGTCCAACTGAAATCAAAATTAGCCCTATTTACTTTGTTAGTGCATATTAGTCTTGTGGTGAAAAATTAATCCGTGCGAGTTAATACACAGAAAAAAAATTGTTTGCCATCGTAATCTTTAATCAAAGTCTGAAAAGTTACTTCCGGTCTGGAATGGCGTTCCTTCTCTGATGATGTAGGTTTGACGGCTTGGGTTGGGAAACGCTTAACCACTCCCCTCAAACCGTTAGTCTGCTATGAGCAGAGATGGAGAGGAGGAGCACTAAAGTGAAACCCTGCCCTCTGTTCAATATTCCTTTTCACTGGGAAATACGTCACAACACTGGAGAAAAGTCGTTTGCAACTTCCGGTTCACGCGGACTTACATAACATAATATGCAATGATCTAATGCATAGTTCCTTCATGAGCAAAAATTGTGAGTTTATTTAATTTTTGATTATTATTTTTTTATTGCCTTTCCTTCCCTGGTGTGCTCTTCATTAAATATCATCCTTATGAGCAGCAATTTGGCCTGTGCAATATTGTTCAACAAAATCAGAAATAAATGCTGAAATAATTATCAGCGGAGTGAAACAATCTCATTTTCAGTTAAAAGTAACAATCAACAGTCCTCTTCACCATCCTCCACGAGAGGAATTTCTGCAAAATACAAAGCAAAACATTGGTCATTGGTATGATAAAACAGTGTGTTATACCACTAGGTGGCAGCAGCCTTACCGTCTGCAATGTCTATGCTAGGGCTTGTGGAAGCGGTTTCTTCCATTGAGGTGATGGCATTGGTTTTCTCAGACATGTTATTTAGTCCACCAGCGTGCGAGGAAGATGGCTGTATGCCTTGAAAACATTCTGATGTGTCCGAGATGCTATCGCAGGTCTCAGCCTCACCAGTGTCCAACGGCACACTATTTTGACTCCCTGTATGCCCGGGATATGAAGGTGGGTTTTGCTCTTCTGAATGCTGTGAGCTCCCCAGACCAGCAGGGGGCAGATCGTTTGGGGGCTGACAGTAATTACCACTAACAGCTTCTTCATAAGAGGGAAGTGGCACAGCAACACCATCTACAACCAAGATGTTCGGATCCCGGCTTTCATCTTGCTCTTCACTAAAAAAGTAAAAAAAAAAGAAACTTTTAATGAGTAATGAAAAAAGATCAAACGACACTGTGAGTATTATGTTGGCTGTACCTTGGCCTTTGCTGGGATTTGCATTTGAAGTGGAACATCTTGGCTGTGATCACCAAGAGCAGGGCTAGCAGCACACTTGTGGCCGTACAAGCCACTACTTTCCATGTGGTTAGTAGAGAGTCTTGAAAATCAGGCCAGGATGTCTCTATGGAGGGGAAAAAAACTGTACTTATTAACAAGTACATCCAAGTTTAAAGGGATAGTTCGCCCTAAAATGAAAGTTAGGTCCTAAATTACTCACCCTGGTGTTGTTCTAATGCCCATATGCCCTTCTTTCTTTTATGGACCACAAAAGGAGAATAAAAAATATAATAGCAGTGAATAGCGACCAGCATCAAGCTTTTTAAAAAAGACTCAAAAGTATCACAGAATGATCCCGTGCAATACGTGTCATATATTCCAAGTGTTCTGGGGGCATACGATATGAAATTTAATGTATTATTTATTGAAAAAATACCAATCACTGGAAGCAGTATTAGCCGATACCGATCACCTAATTAAATAATACTATATGATCAATAGAAGGCTTTAAATAGTAAAGCCTTTAATTCTTTTAAACTGGGGCTATTTAGCTATTCTTAACAACAATGTATTTTAAGTATAAAAAATTAAGAGATGATAAAATATCATTAATTGACAACTCTATTTATTGGCAACATATTCCACCCCCTCACTTGAAGACGATTAGGAACAACTTATAATAAAACATACTAATAATAAAAAAAAATAAAAAAGAAACAGTCTTTAATCAAAGGTAAAACCACTGCATAGTCTTCACTGTATAAATTAAATATAGATTAATCCTACTAAATTACTAAACAGCAGTGAGTGGTTTTCTCTTGTCTTTTCTTGTTTGATCAACATTAAGGACAGACGGCAGAAGGACTATTAGGCTACTGTCACTTTAAGACCTAATGCACGGATCCAACATTCTGTTCCATATGTGACTTATTTCCCAACTCTTTATGTTCACTTAAGACATAACCGAATGTGTTTAAGCAAACACTCACCAAGCCAGGCATTTTGACATTTCTGTTTTTAACCACTTAGGCGCAAACCCGAAGTCCAAAGTTCACTTTGCTTGACTGTGTTGTCTAAATACTGTTTTAATTACCCTTTTTATGATCGAGCACGTCCTGCAGTTTAGTGACAGTTTAGTAACTGCATTTTACAACAATCACTGATCTAGCTGATTTAGAAGTTCAGTTTTGGCTTTTAGGCAGGAACGAAAGCGCTTTAAAGGAAAGAAATGCCTTGTCTAGTCCCAGACTAAAATGCATGTTTGAGCTGTTTTAACTGCGAGCAACTTGCACTGATATATATTAAAATGTCATTTTTAATATATTTGCCATTGTTTTGTCTTAAGATGCACACTGGTAATGTTTTTTTTTTCTGAGGCATGTTTATAAAAGTGACTTAAATGTTCTAATTGAACTAAGGCCTAATCCTTGCTTAATCTAGACCCTGTCTGTGAAACCAGGCCCGGTAACACTTTAAAATACGGATCCTTCGTTAATGAATAACTACACAGGAACAAATGAGTAACACAATATTAACAATCTAGTAACTACAATTAACTAACAAGTAACTCTGATTAATGAATTAGTAAGTAATAGCACACAGATTTAAGTGGTAGTTCACTATTAACTAATCAATAACTACTATTTTTTAATACTTCACAGAGAACTACTGAATTTTTTTACAGATTTAAGTGGTAGTTCACTAATAACTAATCATTTTTCAATACTTCCCAGAGAAATAATGAATAAAATTCACAATTCATGCAAAACTAATTAATAACTAATGCAGGACAAATTACTAGCACTAGATTAACATTACTGCTAGATACTGTACACTAATTATAAATATGTAATAGCGTAGCAGACTTATGATTTGGGAAAGCTGTCAATAATTAGCCTATGCACTGCTGTCTTTTAGAGAACTATTCATAAACTAAATAATTTTTAAGAATTGTTTTTATAAATGCACTTGTCTGGAACACTTACCCTGTGGCCGATTTTCCGGCATTCCTCTTGACTGGCTTTGAATAACTAGACTCATCATGGTGAGTACTGGAACATACTGAGTCATCAGCCATCCAAATACCAGTTATTTTATTATAGCTTGAGTCATTTGAGACACTTGAGTCATTACTAGTTAGTTAACATGATCTTCACTTTAGAATACGGATCCAAATAATTAGTAGTTCCTATAGAGGTATGTAGTAACACTTGAGTCATTACTAGTTAGTTAACATGATCTTCACTTTAGAATACGGATCCAAATAATTTGTAAGTCCTATAAAAGTATGCATTAACACTTGAGTCATTACTAGTTATCATGATTCCATGCTGTAGTTACTAATGAAGAGCCAACCCGAAAGGGTAGAATCATCTAATCATTCACAGGATATATATATACACACACATATTTATATATATATATATACATATGAACAAAGAGACATACATAAAAACAATTTTGAGAGGTAGGTTAAATAATAAAATAACTGGTATTTGGATGGCTGATGACTCAGTATGTTCCAGTACTCACCATGATGAGTCTAGTTATTCAAAGCCAGTCCAGAGGAATACCGGAAAATCGGCCACAGGTTAAGTGTTCCAGACAAGTGCATTTATAAAAACAATTCTTAAAAATTATTTATTTATTTATTGATAATTAGTGTACAGTATCTAGCAGTAATGTTAATCTAGTGCTAGTAATTTTTCCTGCATTAGTTATTAAGTTTTGCATGAATTGTGAATTTTTTTCATTATTTCTCTGGGAAGTATTAAAATTTTTTAGTTATTGATTAGTTATTAGTGAACTACCACTTAAATCTGTAAAAATTCAGTAGTTCTCTGGGAAGTATTAAAAAAATAGTAGTTATTGATTAGTGAACTGCCACTTAAATCTGTGTGCTATTACTTACTAATTCGTTAATCAGAGTTACTTGTTAGTTAACTGTAGTTACTAGATTGTTAACATTGTGTTACTCATTTGTTCCTGTGTAGTTATTCATTAACGAAGGATCCGTATTTTAAAGTGTTACCCCAGGCCCTTGTTTCTTGCTCTCATTCCTGTATGTTGCTTTCGTTGCAATCTCTCTGCTCTCCGCAAAGATGTTGCAAATTTATTGTTCTTTTCAGACACTTGGTAGAACTGCCAAACCGGTTTTAGGTGCGTATAGAAAAATTGTCTCACGAGTTTTGCATCATCAGCTCTTCTGATCAGCCTTTACAGAAACCACCGATCAAATATATAAAGCTATTATCGGCCAATAGCAATCAGCACCCTTAAAAATTCTCCTTTTGTGGTCCATAAATGAAAGAAGGGCATATGAATATTGTGTTTAGGATATGAGAGAAAATTTAACATAAACTTTAAGGAATCAGATAAACAGAGCAGAATTAATCTATATAGATATATCTTACTGACACCAAACTTTTTAACAGTAATATATATATATATATATATATATATATATATATATATATATATATATATATATATATATATATATCCTGACCAAAGCTGCATTTATTAATAAAAAATACAGTAAAAACAGTAATTTTGTTCAATATAATTACAATTCAAATAATTGTTTTCCAACTGTTAATGGTTTCAGCATCATTACTCCAGTCTTTGGTGTCACATGACCCTTCAGGAATCATTCTAATATGCTGATTTGGTGTTCAAGAAACATTTCTTATTATTAGTGTTGAAATTGGCTGTGCTGCTTAATATTTTTGTTGAGACCGTAATGTTAAAGAGAGCAGAATTTACTCGAAATATAACTTTTTGTAACAGTTGCATAACATAACTGCATAATTAACTCATACACATAATCAGTTTTATAAATTTCATAAAACTTATTCAACATGAAAGAGAAATTGACCTAATAATTTCTCATTGCACATTCATTGTGCTGATGTGCAAGCTTGATTAGACTAGGTTGTTCCAAATAAAAATGCTTTTATCGAAACTGATGCAGACTGATTTACCATCTTCGATGCAGTAGAACTGCAACTGTGGGAACCATTGCCCGTACTGGCAGGTGATGTACTTGTAGTCATTCGCTAGAGAGTAGCCAGGATAACAGTAGTATTCTACGACCGTCCCATGAATGTAGCGGTCACATGGTTGTGGGTGGCACATGTAATCTCCATGTTCTATCATCGAGGGTAAGGAACATGCTGCAAAAACATCAGAGACAGAGAAAAAGACATCTGATACAGAGAACTCATTTCCTCTTCCTGAGTCCCACACCACATTTTAATATGTGTCCCTGAATTTGTTTACAAACAGTTCAAAATAACACTATTACGCAGCTTTCGTATTTGGACGTATAAAGACGTATTTGGCGCGTGCTCTCTGTCTAGTGGACTTTGTTAGTGGACTTTGTTTCTCAATTCACTTGCATATGCACTGACACAAACATTGTGCTGCACGTGGACGTCCGTGGACCCTCCTGATGACGTAAAGTGAAGAAAATTATGTCACATGGACAGTGCGCAGACCGTCACGGAACGTGAACGGCCGAAGTATGCTTTGGGATTAAGACCTATAACTGTAAACCCTTAACTAAGGTTCGTTTACAAGACAATAATGTACTAAAAACTCCTTTTTGCTTCCAGATGACAACGTTGTCAAAACGAGCCCGTTCATAAGGATTCGCAAAAACGACTAAAAACGCTGTATTATTCATGCCAGGCCAGTAGTTGGCGATGTCACTTTGTAAGGAAACACTTTGCGCCTATATGACGCATGACGTCACCGTTTTCACAAATTCACGTTTTTGTAGTTTACTTCGATAGACGATGACGATTTCATCAACTTGCACTTTGAAACCTAAAAGTCTGCATCTTCAGGCCCAAAACGCAGTTGTTGTGTAAAGAACGGCCAAAACGCATAAAACGTTTCAAGTTGAAAGCGGTGACATATAAACGTTTTTAAGTTTTCAAGGGTACTAAAAATGCAATTATAATGCAATCATAAAATAATTCTAAAAAGATAATAATAATAAAGAACATTGTTATTCTGAACATAGCTTGTGGATCTTGATTCTCTCAAAACTGAGAACTGATTTAATGATATTTACCCTCAACATCAAGGCACCGGGGTGGCGTGTCCGACCAGATGAGGTTATACATGCATTCCAAAAGTTCAGGACCCTCCAACTTGTAACCAGGAAAACACTGGTAGTGGACTACAGTTCCAACAGGCACAGAGAACTCTGTTTCCGAGATGTTCATGTAACTGTGTGGAGGTATCAGCGGCCGTAGACAGCCTGTGGAGACAGAGGAGCACATCAAACCCACATCTTAAGTGGAGGACATCATATCACATGAACATTTTTGAAATATAGTCAGATTTGTTGACTTGCATCAACCTTGACAAGTTGGCTGATTATCCCACGTCCCATCGGCTTGACACACTGATTCCATAGTTTCCGTGTCAGGATACCGGATCTGAAATCCCTCATGACAGCTAATAATGAGGCTGTCGCCAGGCCTGTACGTCTTATTTGTGACATGGGCATCCTCGATGAATGGAGGAAGACAATCTTTGAAAGATAGATTCTCCAAATAAATAAACGCTGCAACATTTTCATACAATTACAGATAAAACAGTAAAAATGATTACAGCTACAGAACAGAATTATTTAAGACTGAGTAGCCACACCTTCTGAAAGGCACACTGGTTTAAGGCTTGGTTTCCAGCCTACCGATCCATTGTGGAAGCGCGTGCAGATAATCTTGGCCGGCCCCTTTAAGTTATAACCATCCACACAAGAGAACCTCGCCACCGAGTTTTCGAAGAACACACCGGTGTTTGGAGTTCTGATTCCGTGCTCAGGAACACCGGGATCGTTGCAGAACTGCCCCACTAAAAGTGCACCGGGAAGAACCAAAATCATGCATTTAAAGCAAAGAAGACATCTTACGATTGTGCAGATGTATATGTATATTCAATGTATATGTATATGATTAAAATCAAGGTATTAATCAATATTTTTCCTTCTAAATATCACATGAGTTGAATGACTTCTCTGGAGATTTTACTTTGTTATAGAAGTTACCAGTGTGATCACTGAAATGTTCTTTTCATGTATTTGATATCTGAATGCAGTAAAAGTGCTTGCTTATTTATCCCGGCTTCCAGAAATGAAATAGGGACTTGTTTTGTGTTTGAGAAAGGTCTTCAACGTGTTAAAACATATAAGGTTCATTGAAGCCAATGGTTTAAGGGACCATTTCTTTGTTAAAGCCTTACTTTCCAGTTAGACTAAAGTGTAGCTCTCCTTCAGAGAAAGAACTTGTTATCTTGATGTTTTGAGTGGACTCTTCTGGTTATAGTTAGAGCCTGGCCAAATCCAACCTTGGAAAAGATGCGTGTCGGTGTGTGTGTGTGTTAGTCTTCTTGCTTACAGGTTAAGGAACCACTGGTATTACTGGAGATTGACTGAGTTGTTGTTCGGGACATGCTGGCGCCCAGCAACCCAAATCTGCGACCTGGAAGGCCTAACTTCAGGGTCAGAGTGTCAGCTGCATAATCGATGGAGATATGCTTCAGTCTATCTGTATATGTGTGGAAAATTACTATGTTTATCTATTTCTTAGCCAATCAGAAACTGCAACCTGTAAGTAATGATGTATAGCTTAGACCTTGATGAAGGGTATAACTGCTGTGATCTTTGTAACTGTAAGTGGGGCGGCCTACGAACTCCTGTGTGAGTCTTGAAGCTGAACTTCTGCTGATGAAACTGCAAACTATCTTCAGTAAAACTTTTCTTCAATTTTTTATAATTCTGACTCCGGGTCTTCTTTCAAACATCTGGTCCTTAGGTCCTAAACTGTTAACCCCTAACAAGATATCAGTGTTGGATCCTAGTGTCTGTAATTTGATCATTTTTTTGTTCCATACCATCCAAGCTTTAATATACTCTTATTTATATCTGCAACATATGAAAGTATTTCATAAAAAAAAAAAAAAAAAATAATAATAATAATAAAAACACTGACTGGTCTAAGGTACATGGAAGCTTGTTTCCGCCACAGAATAAAAAATAAAAAGGGTAATTGTGACTTTTTATCTCACAATTCTGATTTTTTTTCCCCCTCAGAATTGCGAGTTTAATCATGCAATTCTTACAATATAACTTGCAATTCTGACTTTTTTTTTCTTGCAATTGCGTGTTTATATCTCACAATTCTGACTATCTTGCAATTCTGACAACTTTTCTCAGAACTGTCAGATAAAAACTCTTCTGAGGGGGGAACACTGACTTTCTCAGAATTGTGTCACTCAATTCTGATTATATCTCGCAATTCTAATTTTATTTCTTGCAATTGCAAGTTTATATCTCGCAATTCTGACTTGAATTGTAACTCAATTGTGAGGGGGGGAAAAGCAACTGCTACCTGAGTTCGATTCCCAGCTTGAGGTCCTGTTCCCCTCTCTCCCTAACCCATGCTTTCCTATCAAAATCTCTACTGTCCTATCCAATAAAGGCACAAAAAGGCCAAAAACATAACTCAAAAAAGTTGTAATTATCTTTTAAAGGGGTCATATAATGGTACATGCACTTTTACAAGTTGATTGCACTGAAATGTCTGTTGGCAGTGCCTGTACACAACCATCCTATCATGATTAAAATCCATCCAGTGGTTTTGTTTTAATCTCCTTATATGTTTGACCATCTATGAAATCAAGCCGTTCGATATTGTGACGTCATAAGATCGTACGCCCCTCCCGCGATTGTGATTGACAGCTGTGTTGCAACACAAGACCCGCCCTGAGTGAGCTGTGACAGCCGTCATAGTAGTCCGCCATTGTTGATATGCTGGAGTAGAATGGCGTCTACGCGATTGTGGTGTTCTCTTCTTAGATGTAATAAGGAACACAGCAGTCATTTGGATGTTCCTAAATCTGAGCCGTTATAGATGCAGTGGCTGAGTTTTGTTTTTGAAGCGATATGCCCAAAGGATTGACGCGGGGATTCCCTCACGGGGATTCCCCACGATCGTCCATGCTTTCATGTTTACGCGAATCATTTCACACCAGACAGCTTCACAAACGAGAAAAAACGGATCGGTACCAACGTGTTACTGCTGAACCTCCAGAAGATGTGAGTGTAATGTTTTATTAACCTTTATATTAGTATTTATATTAATGTTTGCGAAATTTGCAAACCTTGCTGCAGGCTTCACGATGAATGCATCTAAGGTTTACACTCAGGGTACATTACAGCATGTTTTCTATGTACGACGTTCTCATTCATAATCCCACGTTTATAATGAACAACGCGTGGTTATTGTGTTACAAACGGTGTACGCACAGAACAGAGGGGCGGGGTCAGCAAAGCTCATCATCATTTAAAGACACATGCACTGAAACGGCGTGCTGAAAACAGAGCTGTTTTTGACCAGGTAAAATTTGTGTTTTCTTACAATACTAATGAGAATTTTTAATTAAAGTATATTACAAACTTTTAATTTAGACCCTAAAGAATCATATTAGCTTGTACAAAAATGGCATTATATGACCCCTTTAAGTTGTTTTATTCCGTAGCGGAAACTCTTTCATACATGTATGAAAAACTAACAGTGTCTGGTGAGTCATGGTGATTCAGCTTATTCAGATGATCCCAGTTTCTGTTTCAGTTGCTTTATGATCACAAATTAAATCATAAACAACAAGATGGAAATTTGCTATCTCTTTCCACAACCTATATTTTCTTAAAATTGTTATTTTTCTTTATATTTTAAATATGGTCTCACAACAACTTCTATCACCTCCTCAAGAGGGTGTTGAGCGCATGATGGCATTTTGTCACCCGTATTTTTGTTGGGTGAAACTGTTAGTGTTACAACTCAGCCCGTGTTACAACAGTATCTCCAGCATCACACTATCAATATATCATTTCCTTTTACATGAGAAAACACTTTTCTGGTGAGATGTTTGTTTTACTGAATGGTTCTGGAATTTTATGAGTGTGTTTTTGCTTGTTTTGAATTTGTTTGCTTCGTCATGACCAAAGGTTATTCAATATACAACAGACAGCTGGAAAGCAGCATCGTCATGGCATTAAGTGAACAGAACAGAACGGGCCGGGGGGCTATCGACAATTTCAGAGTGTCCCGTTTCACAAGGGAGGTCCTGCATCCTCATCATATTCCCAAATATCCCTTATCATTTATATAATCGCAACATTTAAGCAGTTCTCTTACCTACTGTGTTAACCGGGAAGGCGGTGACCAGAAGAGGAAGAAGGAGGAGGAGGATGATCGAGAGAATAATCTGGCCGTAGACAGGATGTCCAAACGCAGATTTCTTGCCTTCTTTATCACCATGATGAAACATCTTTCACTGAATGAAATTCATCGGGTCACAATGCTCTGAAATTACGATGACAACGACAAAAACTAGGTAAAACGTGAACATATTAGGATTGCATCATGGATTTTCAACCCTGCAGAATCTCCTCGCCGACGCGCAGAACATGATGACCACAAAATCCCCATATCAATATGTAAATACCAAAATAGTCTTTTCGGGAATGCGTGTAGGGCATATCCGGCACGCATTATTATGCATTATGCTCGCGCAACATATCGATGCTGTTTAAATGTACGATGGTCGAGAGGATGATGAAAAATACGTCATAAGCGTCACTGGTCTACCTTACCCGGTTGAAAGCCAAGGTCTAATGATGACGCTACTGCTGTTTTAAAAAAAGTGCTCGTGTTTTCGGATTTTTTTTCTGTCACCTACCCAATGTCGTACATTGAAAATGAGTTTCGTCGGAGTTTCTCTCTCCCTCGAGCTGATCAAGCTGATTATATTCAATGGAATAATGAGGTTACTTCTGCTTTTGTAGGCTAGTTCATTTCTACACTGGAAAGTTGTCCAGCCTCTCGTGGTGTAATAGGCCATCTCGTGATGAGTAGATGAATTATTATACAGGTCAAAGTATACCTGTGTGGAGAAACATAAAATGAGCAATAGGGAAACAACGTTTTTAAATAAACTAGCAGGCCTAAATGCTAAAAGAAAGAGCAAGAATACATTTGAAAGCATGTGATATGATCTGATCAAATAAGGTTAAAAATTACATGACATTTTTGGTGATAGACAATTTTGATTTACACAAGTAAATCCATTCCTTTTAACACAGTCTATATATTAACAGCAGGCAATGAATTTTGTTCATTTCAGAATGGAACTTTGACAAATATGAAAACTAAAAGCGAATTACAGAATATCAAAAGCATCCAGAAATGGTTTTATCTTATGCATTCAAGGTAAAACTGTAAATATCAGTAAGATTCAACAGTTAATGTAGGCTACTAACAAATTAAGTGCAAAGCTTGACCACTGAATGACTCAGATGAAAGTTTAGGCTGAAGGAATTAAATTTATTAATAGAAATCATCTAGTCAGATATCTTAAAGATCACAGGGCTAAAAGAAGGCTGCATTTATTTATGTTTGTTTGGCAAATTATGTCTTATCAAAGTGCATATACATCAAGAATATACTTATAGAGGCATTATCATTTTAAACATCAAAAGCAACTTTTGAAAATTATAACAAAAATATGTAAACTTTAGTCAAGTCAAGTCACCTTCATAATGCTTTACACATTTGTTTCAAAGAATCTTTACAGTAATAACAAGAAAATTATTCAGTGATGCAAACAGTTCATTTCGGCTGGCAGCTCTAAAAGAAAATAGTGTCATTGTTCAGCTGAAGTCAGTTCAGTGTTGATTCAGTTCCATTGTAAATATAATCAATTATTAAATCAGTTAATCTATAAAGCAGTTCTGCAGAAAAACAGTGATGTCATCATCCAGCTCAGTTCAGTTCTCATTCAATAGTGTCAGTGCAGTCAGATCAATAATATTGTTGAATATTATATCCCCAAATAAGCAAGCCAGAGGTGACAGTAGCGAGAAACCCAAACTCCATTAGGTGACAGAATGGAGAGAAAAACTTTGGGAGAAACCAGGCTCAGTCGAGGTGCCAGTTCTCCTCTGGCAACGAACAAACACGGTGTGATCATGATTCAGGCTGCATCACAAGTTAGAAATCAGATAGTGGATCAGTAGCATTCAAATATTTAATCCAGTTCCTTTAGCTTGAAGATTGGATTCATCACACCCCTATGGAGACGAAGCAGCATCAGAGAGTCATGTGCAGGCCTACATAGCCTATATTTTCACATGGTCTTTATGGCATGCTATAAGTTAATAATTTTTAATGGTTAATTTTGCTATGAGAATCTTTTAATCATTTTTCAAGAACTATTTTAAAGCTTCAACGCATTTTGAAATAATATATTTATTACATAACATTTCTATTTTAGATAGGGACATAAGAGTTTCACTGTCATACAAAATTCCAATCCTTCAGAGAATGTGTAGTCACAAAGAAGATTACTTGACGTACACTGTAAAAACTAAAGGAGCCTCAAATATCCTGTCGGATACTCAAGGAACTTAAAAATGTAATTTAGGTGCCTCAAAGCTCTTTCTCCTATAGTAGGGTTACTGGAGGAGCATTGACAATATTTGAGGTTCTTGCTGGAACTTATGGGGTCCTTTAAGCACTTTGTATTTAGTTCAGAGGTTCTGGAGTCACCTTTTCATTACCATGAGTCCTCAAAGTGCTTTGGGGGAAAATAGAGGAACTTGAATGTGATAAAAGGGTTATTGGAAGATCTTTTAACATTTAAGTGGTTCCTGGAGGATCTCTTATGTTAAAGCCAGCTTCTGGAGGAACCCAGTGGTTCAGTGAGGCCAGAATGATATTATTATTATTATCCTATTATTACTTAAGTTTGATTCAGTATATATACCCAGGTGAAAAATACGTATAGGCTACTATTAAAAATGAACTTGAGTGTGTTTTTAGTAGGCCTTCAATACAAATATAACCTACTTTAATGCATTTTAATACATTTAACAGTAGCCTACGTCTTTTTCACCTGGGTAGCTTACATTTATTTAGTATAGGCCTATTTTATTGATTAATTTAAACCTTAAACAACAACACTAAATAATAATAATATTAATAAAAAAATTCATTAATTATTTTTGAATAAATAATAGTAATAAAATAATATTTTTTACTTCTTCATAAATTATTATTTGAAGAAGAAGAACCAGGAGGATAAAGGTTTTATTCAGTCACGAAACTGCTGCTCGCGCTGCTCGCGCGCAACAAAGCTCAAAAGTAACGGCTCTCTCCTCATCAAAGCCTGCCGCATCTTCCGCCGTTTGTTCGGCTCTCCGTTCCAAGGTTTGTAAACTCGCCAACGAAATATAAATACTCACTATTCAAACACACACATATATAAACTAAATTTATTATACATTACTACGTTTTTACAGTGTTTACCACTCGTTTATTGCTATGGTTTATTGAACAGTATCTGGTATGAAGGTTTTAGCTGCGATGCAAACTACGTTGATCTAATGAACAAATTGAAATTATTGACTTATTGTCTTAGATTGATTTAAAGTTAGTCATTCAATTCAACATATTCTGTACAACTGTGTCTTCAAATTGCTGATATAACTTACAGCCTAACTAATTTAGCTGATTCCTGCTGTCGTCATTGGCGTTTGTTATGAATAACAAAAGCAGATTAATATAGTTTGGTCTGTTTTTGTTTAGCCTAACTTTACTTACTACAGCCTACAGGTGCCCTCATTCTCTCAGATATCATTTTGAATCCATTTAGTGGTCAATAAATACTATGTTGTGAATAATCAGCTTTGTTATTTTGTTTCCCCAGAACAACCAGTACAATGTTTCAGTGGCAACATTGAATTACAGTAAGTACCTGCACCACATGCAAGTACTTTATTACTATGAACTTTCTCTGTGTGCAGTTGTATTGTTTGACTGTGTACTTGTGTTTTTTAATCAGTTATTCTCTGAAAATCTTCTTCCCTCATGCTCTCAAATCTCATTCATGTTACATTCATGTAATATCACTGGTTTGGAGCCAATAATGCTATGCATTTTTTATAGGCTATACCTTAATCATATGCATTTGAATATAAGACATTTGAACCCTGAATTATAACTTCAAGTTTGGTCTTTTTCGACAAAAAAAGGAAAAAGCTATTAAATGGCTTCATAAGACTTACAACACAACCCATAACACATGAGTTGTGAATTCATTGATTATTTTTAGGATCTTTTCTGGGACATTTTTGGAGCTTAACCATTTTTATATAAATTGTTGCATTGAATTGAACTAGACAAGTGTACATAAGAATGGTTTCATGAATGATTTACACAATATTTTTCTGCTTGTGTTTCATGCAGTGAAAGTGAATGGTGACTGGGGTTGCATTATGCCTGAGATCTGCTTTTGGGTTCCACAGACAGAAAGTCAAACAGGTTTGGAACGTCACAAGGCTGAGGAAATTATTTGAATTTCACAACAATCACTTTAATAACCTTACTAACAGTAAATTTTGTATTTTGCAGGGATCTCGGTAAGCTGAAATACAAGTTTGAAGAAGAATAAAAATCCTCCTGTAGACCTGAAAATCACTGAAGTGCCTAGACCATCCACCAGAAAAGAGGAAAAACAAACGGAAAATGAAGCTGATGCACCTTTTCACTTTTCTAACTCGTTAAAGGGATACTCCACTTTAAAATGAAAATTCTGTCATCATATACTCACCCTCATGTTGTTTCAAACCTGTATGAATTTCTTTCTTCTGCTGAACAGAAAGGAAGATATTTAGAAGATTATCAGTAACCAGACAGTTTTTGGGTCCCATTGACTTCCATAGTATATTTTTTTCCTACTAAGGAAGTCAATGGGACCCAAAAACTGTCTGGTTACTGATAATCTTCTAAATATCTTCCTTTCTGTTCAGCAGAAGAAAGAAATTCATACAGGTTTGAAACAACAAGAGGGTGAGTATATGATGACAGAATTTTCATTTTAAAAGTGAACTACTCCTTTAAGTACCTCACATGTCCCTTGTGAAGATTTTATAATTGATTGCATTTTATGTTGCAGCGAGTAAAGGTGCGTCACATTTGTGAATTTCGTGAAATTACACAGGCAAAAAGGTCCATTGACCATTGTCAGCAGTGTAGCAATGTAATGTATGAAGCACCACACAAAATTGCTGAACAGTAGCGTCAGACTTAGCGAACTGAAACACGTTTTAAAATTAAGTGTAGATGGACATTTTTAATTAGTCAATTTTAATTTTTTACATTGATTTATTACATGGAACATGTGTTTTCCATGCATTTTGTTGAGATGTCTTTTCTTGTGTAGCCTATTGTATACACATGGTTGATTATTCATGTTACTTAGGCCTATGTATTATACAATTTTTTTTGTGTGTATTCATTGATATTAATCTATTACTAGCTTTTTTCCCCAAGTGCATTGAAGTGTATGTATTAAAATGGATCTAAAATATGTAATAAACAATTCTTATTTTGTATTTGGTTCAGTTTGTTTATTATAATAGAAGTTTATGGTAACCGTAGTAACAACATGAAATTAATTTAATACAAATAATAAAAAATAATAAAAAACTGAAATTTGGTTCCTGGAGGCACCCACAGTGGTTCCACACAGTGCTTCATATAAGAGTTCCTCAGGAAACCTGTGTGGTTCCTCAGAGAACCACCCCTTTTTAAAGGGTGCCTAGAGGATCTAAAGACGGTTCCGCCGGTGTGGCAAAGTGAAGAACCCCAAAAGGTTCCTCCAGGCACCTTTAATTTTTACAGTGTATAGCTACACAAAGAGACATTACTATCAACTTAGTTAGCAAGTTATCATTCACTTGGATACACTTCCTTGAAACTCGTCATAATCTGGTGGATTGCATTCCTGTACAGTTGCTTTACGTCCGCGCAAATAACGCACAAGTACTAATAGAGCAAAAGCAGCTACAACTAGGAATATGATCAGCCCAACATATTCTCCTGGGGTCGACATGCCCCCCCGTGCTATATAATTAGGGAACGGTGTTGTGAATACTTGACCATTAAATATATCAGGACCGAGAACGCATTCACTTCCATTAACGAGGATAAAGGGCTGAAAGCAATCACATCTATAACTTCCTATCGTATTTATACACTTGTGAGCACAGCCATGATTTGATTCACATTCATCTATATCTTCGCAGGTTTTTTCGCTTCTAACAAAACCATCCGGACACCAACACGCCGTCCCGCTTCTCAGACACAACGCTTCACAAACTGTTGTTGTGCAATATAAGTCACAGCGGCGTGGATCCAGTGCATTAGGACGGAATCGCTCCATACACGAACACCTGTATCCGGTTCCCATAGGAATACATTTATGTTCACAGGGTGCATACATACATCGATTATCATCCAGAATGACCACACTTCCTTTGCAGAGATCCCGCTGAGGGTCCTCACACAGAAATCCATCCAGTTTTTCTGCGCATGGTTTCACAGTCAATCTTCTGTCGCTGGAGACAGACACGCAGAGAGGAACGCACGCCGTTTCTGCGCTCTCCAAGTTCGTCAACTCCGTGGTCATTTCTCTTTCGCCTAATGCACTCGTATTACACTTATCCTTTGGAAAATGTTGTCCTATCCAAAAGTGCCCTATCCTGTTATCAAGAAGAAAGCCGAAAACTTTATCAGATCCATTCGGCTGGATAGACAATTGACCGCCCCGTTCTCTGCAATTCTCTTGAGCCGTTTGAAAGTCCGCTGGTATTTGGTACAAGTTTGCACAATGTTTTAGATTACTTGAGCAAGCACAGCTATGCTCCAATCCAGCACAAGACGAAATTAACACGATGAAAATCAAAATCGTTTGTCCATAAGAATCCATCCTATCTTGATTTCAAGAGGAACGGCAACTTGAGCTGAATGAGGATAGTCTGTATGGCTTTAAAAGCATTGAATGTTCCCAACTTTAGAAAACCCATTAGCAGAGATAAGCCAAAACATAGGAAGGAAACCCCGCCTGAGGGAGCCGAGAAATATGGCCTACACCACAAGGTCGTTGACAAACACGGTCGGTTCTATCATGCACCAAGGCAATGACCTTGAAAATTACTCATGATAATTGTGATCCCACGAGAATGTTCACAGTTACCGATTCATTCATTCATTCATTCATTCATTCATTCATTCATTCGCTCACTTACTTCCTCACGTAGTCTGCTCTTTCGAATACACTTCACGAGGGCTATTCAATTCTGTTCCTGAAGGGCCACGAACCGGAGATTTTAGTTTCAACCCCACTTAAACACACCAGGACCAACTAGAATAAAATATTTTTTAAATAGAAATAGAGTAGCTTCTTAAAGTGCAAAAATAAAATAGTAAAATACAAGTAGGCCTATGATCTTATGTTCACTTAAAGAAAACTTACAAGTATACTTGCAGTATAAAACTAACTAGTTTACTGAGAGTATACTTCAATGTGGACTTTGATAAGCTAAAGAATGTGCTACAAGTATTTGACAAGATAACTATCAGTATATACTTTCACTCATAGTATAGTGTACTCAAAGTTTACTACTGTTACACTTAAAGTGTGCTTAAAAGCATACTTTTATAGGCTACTAAAGATTAGTCCCAGCTAGAAATAGTACACTTACAAGTATACTTCTATTTCATTGATCTGAGTATACTTACTACATAAAGTATACTTAAAATATACTTGAACTTTACTTAATAAAATTAACAAAGCATACTTATCTTTTGTTAGGGTAGCCCTGTCGAACAACAAATCTTTAGATCACTGAAAACAGTTAAATGTAGCTTTATTTGTTCAACCAGACTTTTTTTTACAACAGTAGCTACACATTGTGTACTTAAAACAACAACAACAACAACAAAGTCTTTATATATTTACATTTAGTGCCAGAAAGAAAGAAAGTTCACTGAAAAAACATTGCCCTTTTGTGACTTGTTCAAATTGTATCATGATGGGTCCTGTTCAATTAAATATTATTTTATAGGCTTTACAGCAAGACAATTATCGAACAAAACAATAAAACAGAAACTGTATTTAATAAGGTAAATGGTTAAACAAAAGTTGACATCACATATAACTTGCCCTTCCCTGACAGAAAAACACCCTGAAAAAGTGTTCATCTATTCGTTAAAGTCTAACTTCTTTATTGACCCTTGGTGCCTTGTGTAAAAAAATAAAAAATAAAAATCATACTCCACATTCCATACCAGATGGGGGCAGTATACCTCCAGAAAGTGAGTTGGTCTACTCTAGAGTATGAATATGACATCTTCAAGCTACTCCCCTTCACCTTTACCAGTGAATATGTTCATATTCGTTTTGTTCATATTACATTTTTATTGTTAGTTTGAATTACATTAATTTGACAGACAGCATTCGCTGATGTTGACCAAGCTAGCGCCAACGTAACTTACAGAGCTTCCAACTCTCACGCATTCACCGTGAGACACACGCAATTGACACTTTTCACACGCTCTCACGCCACACATCAATTTTCTCACGCACAGAAAAATCGTGAAGCAAAGAGGACAACGGAGACCGACAGACTAGACAGAGCAGGTTAGTTATGATATAAAAAATCTCAGCTCTCAGATTCTGTCAATTTTATTACGCAATTCAAACAATAAATACCGTTTTGGCGCTTGTAAATGTTACACGACAGATCCCTAGCGCACGTGAACCGATCATCTCTACTAATAGTAAAGCAGTAGGCTACTTTCCACATGATTGACATCAGGTTCAAGTATGCCCACAAGCCGTGCGAGTTATTCGTGTATTTGGATGTTTGACTGGTGGTTATGTTGCCCGCATACCGCCTCCCATGGCCGAAACTGGTATTACGACACCTGTCGTGCCGTGGCTAGTAATGCTAATGCTAATTCAGGTTGATATCTCTGCAGCACTATAGAGAGCCTAAGTCCCGCCCCTCCGCTTCCGGCTCATGGGACCTTACTTCGGAAAAAATATGTATGGAAGTCAATGGCGAGAGATAACTTATCTTTTTATTCCGTCTGAACTGTGCCCTGAATTACACATATGATGTTTGTCAATTTAAAAGGTAATTATGAAAGTCAAGAAAGTCGCAGTTTGTCATAAAACAGAAGAGTAACGTTTAGTTTTATGTGAAAATCGCTCAATGAACTACATCTCTCGTCTCGCACTATGTACGTCACAAGATCCGTTGCTCGTATGTGTGTATTCTGGCTCAAAACACTCAGGCATGACGGCGTTGCGTTACGATTATAAGGTAAGACTATAGAAAAAATGACAGACGTTAGCTTCAGTAAAGTTAGCTTCATTCATTGAGAGAAAAGGCATGACGTCGCATGCGCGCCTTCTGGGTTTGTAGTCTTTCTAATTACGTATTTTCACAGTCTTATACCTCAGCAGTTTTACATCAAGCTGCGACTTTCTTGACTTTAAAATGTATCTTTTAAATTGATAAACATCATATGTGTAAATCAGGGCACAATTCAAACGAGATCAAAATATTTGTTGTCTCTCGCCATTGACTACCATACAATATTTTTCCGAAATAAGGTCCCATGGTGGTCGACCGGAAGGGGAGGGACTTAGGCTCTCTATAACTTGTCATTTTTTTATGACATCATCGCCCTTATTTCTTCTCATTCTTTTGATGCGTGTAGCTCTTTTTTTTTTTTTATATTTTTACCTCAATTCTGACACATGGCACCTTTAAAGTATCCTGTGTGATTTTTTTATGCTATATTTTTTTTCCAACATATAGAGGGAAAAAAATATGATAATTCTGAAATCTGAAAAAAAATTCACTGTCCGGATGCCCAGTAAAGAGCACATTCAGGGCTTTTCAGGGATACCAAATGTTTGGAGATTTCAACATGACAACAACATCTCCTTGGTCTTTAACAATGATTTAGTAATCAAATGTAGTACTCTTTTGGACATGTGATAATATTTTGTCATTATCATATAAATCTGGCTAATTTTCAAACTGTTTATCATAAATCAACATCTCAGGAAAATGTTAATCAAAATATGACTTTCTGTTACAAAACAGTGCACTGATTTCATACATGTCCTCTGTAGAGCCACCAGAACTTAAAGCATCAGGCATTCTGGAAGACACAACAAGTGAATAGGGAAATAAATTATATATAAATATTAATATGAAATATTAGATATTATGAAAATGTTGCCAATTATTTCTCCCATTATTAAACTCCTGTTTTCATTACATGTTGCCCCAAGAACACATTGATATGCAAATCAGATACAGTGTATATATAAATTATTGAATGGGACTACATTTATGGCCATTTTACCCATATTGCATAAAGCAAAATGGTATTCATTCCGTTATTTGTTTCATAGTTGAGAATCACCTTTATACTAATTTTTGTTTACAAACAATTCTGACCTAATTTTTTTTTAATTGAATTAAAAAAAAAAATAATCCCTTTGTTTTTGCCAGTAATTTCACATCATTTCATTTTTGCCTGGTGTCCACAGAGGACATAACATAACATAATAACTTTTTTTTTCTTTACATTTTTTTTTTGTAATGCTCTAAACAATGTTATGACATGAAAAAATAATACATAAAAAAACTTTTAAAAGTTATGAACTGGTGTAGATAACATTGTATCTCTGTAAAATACGATGCTGACAGAAAATAAGTATTCACACTTGGAATAATTACATTCTATTATTCAGTTGAGTGTTGCTTTTTTTCCGTTCTTTGTCCAATCCAGATGAAACCCAGCAGTAGTTGTCAGCGGTGGTATTTTTCAAAGTGGCTTTTTTTGAACGTTTCCATAAAACGACAGATATAACCACAATGAGCGAAACCAATGCAAAAACTGAAGCTAAGACGCTCACCAATATCCAAGAACTACCGAGGAAACTTTCTCTGCGTTTAGTGGAGTCCACTTTAGTGTTTGTCTTGTTAAGTGGAGGGGGGTTGATTGTTGTCGAGTCAAAACTGACAGGTAAGTGACTCAATTTAGTGATGAATTCTTCTCTATGAACTGGAGGAGGAGTGTTTTGAGAATTCTCAGTGGGATCCTGGATGCAGCTGATGCCATTTTTAGCCAAAATGAAGTTTTCTCTGCATGAACATTTGAAACTACCCATAGTATTGTTGCAGATGTCTTCACATGGTTTACCAAGACATTCATCTATATCTGTACACCCGCTATCTGATAATAAAACGTAACCTGCGTGGCAGTAACAAGAGAATGAACCCTCCGAATTGAGACAGCCCTGCTGACACCTTGATTCGGTGCATTCGTCCACGTCTTTACATTTGCCAGCAAAAAGCCTGAAACCTGGGTTACACTCACAAAGAAAGCTTCCCGGCGTGTTATGACACCTGTGTTCACCGCAGACACTCTGATGACATTCATCGATATCAACGCAGCTGATGTTGTCTTCAGACAGCTGAAATCCATCCGCGCATGCGCACGAAAATCCAGCAGCTGTCGGAATACACTTTGATTTGCAAGGTGAATTTTCGCAGGTGTTTCTGAGAGCACAACTTACTTGATCATCCATCAGATAATAACCGTCACGACATTTACAACGAACACTTGCTCCAGAAGTCTCTGCACAAAGGTGATCACAGCCTCCGTTTTTACGCGCACAACGTCTATTATCTCGAGCGCAAAAACGCTCTGAATTTTTCCAGCCAAAAATGCCATCTTTGTTGTCACAAAATGAGATAAAGGATTCTGCATCTTCCGACCCGCCGCACAGTATTTCAGCCCATGTCCCGTGTGGTAACATCGCCAACTTTTCACTTTGAGTTTGCGGTTTGACTAAGAACGGAAGATTGTACTTGACATCACCTGGTTTTTCCATCACTATAGGTTTGCACATGCCTTTGGAAAGAAATTTACATATATAAAATGCACTTTCTTTGCATGAGCCATCTGTCCACTTGAGATCATCAGTCAGCGAAATCGACACGCATCTTTTTTCCGTGCACGTGCTCAAAGGTCGCTTTTTCCATTTGGAATATTTGGACTCGCTTGGCTCTGACGTCCATCTGAAGCCGTGTAACTTCTGAGTGACATCAGTGCAGCGTCCTTTCAGCAACTCAAGTCCGATCCAAAGTTTAGAGTTAAGGATGCTGTCTTCTGCTGCTAGAAGAGCTAATTTAACGCTCTGGAATTCATTGTCATTTCTCATTGTAACCAAATTGCCGCCGTTATTGACACAGTTTTCTGAAGCATTTTCAAAATGCTTCTCCTTCAAATGCAGTGTGAAGCAAGCCTCGGCTGTGCAGGTTGGGATCACCCGGTCAGTTCCGTCAGCGACAAAAAAGGACAACATCAGAATCAGTACACGCATCATCCCGCCACTTTCATTAATGTTAAAATACTTCTCGCTTTGTGGAGAAATATTCAGTTCATCTCAGAGAATGGAGAAAGAGTTCTTCATAGGAATTCCAAGACTCAAGCTAATGCATCCTGTTTAGTGAATAACCTACAACGGAAATAATGTTTCATTTGTGTCTTCTCAGGGCGAGTTCCTGACGCCAACAAAAAACAACTGACCAGGCTGCTGATTGTTTTGACTACTTTCCCAGATGTATCAGCCTATGGCAGTTCAACAACGTGACACCAGTCCAATTTTAGATTTAGCCTAATATCCATGTTTCAAGCTGTTATAGTTTCTAATGAAGAATCACATTCACACCATATCAACCAAGAGAGATTCATAATTTAGTTTTCCATGAGTAATAAGTGCCTAAGGTTTGTCAAGTATCAAACAAACAAATCCTGATGTTCTTGTGTCATCAAAATTAAACAATAATAATCAGACAAACTGGGAGAGTAGAAAATCCATATATTTTCATTAATCATAATTCACAAATTAATGTTATCAAAAAGAGGGAAAAAGTTGAGTATTATGTTTTCATTATTACCCCAGCCCCCAGCCAACCCTAACATAATTCTGGATATACTTATTATAGTAGGCTAATTACAATAACGGTAATAACTAACCTTGAATCTACCCTTAAATCTAACCTTGACCCATGTAGTTACCTTATATTACTCCAACCCTTTAGGACAATAGGGTTAGTTTTTACTATAGGGCTGGTTGTCACACTTTTTACTTTTTTTTTTCAAAATTTTCTGGAACAAGATATATTTCTTTGCACAAACACTGACATTTTGTGCTGATAGTTGGTAAATGAACTGCCTTTTATAGGTTATTCAGCAGTAAAAACGAATACAAAACTAGGTGTTTGAAACTAATATACAAAACCACGGCTATAGAGAATACATACATTTGTGTAACTAAACTTTTAATTAAAATAGTCACTAACATAAAGCGCTGTGCATGTGACAACCCTGAATTTAACATTTAATGCATACTGCATACTCAGCCACAAAGGTTATGATCTTGTACACAGAAACAAACACACAACATGTCTTGCCATTGTGTCTGTTGCCTGCCTGATGCTGATAAATCTAGCCATGGATCACATCCTGTGTTTGTGTTGAGCAGGGCAGCGCCTCCACTTGAATGGCAGGAAATGACCTAAGACACCCTTCCGGTGGGCCCTTAAGACCCTGTGTCGATGCATTGAAGTTGCTTTTTTTTTGTAGTCATTGGGAATTGTACTCTTTCCTACTATTTTGCATTATACAGGGTGTTGGAACTAGTGAAAAACATTGTCTTCACTGCATTAATACAAGTTAGCATAACTGTGATGATAAGGAACTTCATCAGAAATGCAAAGGACATATTGATAACATACAAAAAGGATGATCTACTTAAAAGGATGGACATAGATACTTATAGTGGGTCATGTCAATGAAGCCCATACTCATAATCATAATTCACTCTATCCAAGTTTATTAATATTCCATTTCAGTACAAAGACCAACCCATTGTCTCTCCCCAAATATCTCACTCTTTTAAAACAGAAAACCTCCACAGACAAAGAAACATCTGCTGTCCGTCCCATGAGCTCTGCCTTGTAAACAGACAGTTTCCTTCCTCTGTATATTTTCTGATCAGACATCTGCTTGTTTGCAATTTTGCGTCTACCTACTGGTGCAAAAGACTACACAGCTAGCAAAAAGTTGTCTATTAGATGTTGAATAGACGTAAATCTTCAACGTCTAATTACGACTTTTCAACGTTGAAAATAAATCGATCTTGATGGAATATGTAAAACTTTTTAAATTTATTTGAAATAATAATGAACATGGTTTGGTAGTTTGTTTTTCTCCGTTATTTTAGCATGTATAACAGACTTATCCTGTCTTAGATGATCAGTTGAAAACACATAGTCAAACAGTCCAGCCGAAACTAGTTGAAATCACGTTGTAAACCAGTCCAAGGCGGACTGACTTATTTTCAACCATATTTCAAAGTTGAAAGACTGGTGAGCATAAATATTAAATTCAAAATGTATTGTTGAATTTCTGCAAGACTTTTTAGCCTATCAATAAACAAAACAAAAGTCACCTTGAAATTAAAATTGATGATCCAATCAGTTCCCGGTGGACAAAATCAAGTCCCGCCCTACATTTTTTTTCGTTCGAGAAACAATCACTTTGATATAGCCAAGGCCTACATCACAATAGGAAAGAAAAGACTATCCCAACTTCCGTTTCACGCAGACTTTAAAGGCACCATGATTCCAAAATGGACAGAGATCTGAGCACCTTGTTTATTTCAGGTGCTGTGTTTGTGTTTTTCTGCTTCTCTTTTTTAGTCTCACAACTGGGAGGAGCGTCAGTGTGTGTGAGCAGGCCTGACCCTCCTCTGAGGAGAGCTATTATCTTCTTTTATGGATTTTATCGAAACACAGATGTTTTAATCGTCGTTTTAATATTAAACAGCCATTTTAAGGGCTGTCTCAATCACAAAATGATCCCAGTGCACTGAAACGTTCATTCCCTAAAAAGTCCCACAATGCACCATGAAAACCAGGGAGATAATGTCGGAAAGATATCAGTTCTGCTGTTGTTCATAAACACCTGTAGTGATGTTGTACAATGAGGACGTTGTCATGCTGCTGAAAATAGAGTAATCAGTGTCCTGATGTGTAGTGAGCTGGGTCCTTACTGTCCTTACCAGTGCCTGAATTCATGTACAAGATATAGCCTACTGATTAACGACCCCGGAAGCTATAGGGAGCATGGTCAGCTAGTAAAATAGCCTAAAAGATGTTTTAATATTCTTATACATTTTGTGTTTATTGATTCTAATATTGTTGTTCCTCCTGCCTTCATTAGGGGATGGCCTAGTCGGTTTGAGTTGCTAGTACTACATTATCATGAAGATATTGATGTTGAAGATATTGAATTAATTTAGTGTCAGTGACCTCTGGTGGAGAACTGGTGACATGACGGCTGTGAATATCAGTTTTTACCAATCAATTTAATGTGCATTTTTTATGACTATGGAAGACAGTAGAAAGCATTTTGTTCTTGAGAATGCAGAAGGAAATGTTAATCTGAGTTTTTATCACTCACAAAAAACAAACAGTGATGAAGATATTGACCAGAAATGCTCACCTTAAATCCTACAGCTCAAACAGTAGAGTGTTGACGCTTGCATCCCAGGGAAAACAAGAATTGATAAGAATGTAAATTTGTGAACCTTGAAATGCAGTGTAAGTCACTTTGGATAAAAGCGTCTGCCAAATGCATAAATGTAAATGTAAGTCCACATTTTATTGACTCTTTTGTGGGTATTTGTAGCCTGCTTATTGTGATGTTTAAAAAATGGTTAAGCCTACATGGTTGATTTTACCAACAGATAACTAAACCCTAAACCTTTAGTTAATGATCTGTAATAACGTAATAGTAATAATAATCTAATAATAATAAATAAAGTTAATTAACTAATATTTTTAAAATCTCTAAAATGACTGAATATAAGACTGTAATTGTAAACCATAACACATTTTTTTAGCCTATATGACCAGAGAAATTGGGTGCCAGACTGAACCAGTCAGCTCCAGATCTTTAGGTGTGCAGGCTATGAAGCCCATGAGGAGAAGCAAAGGTGATTTTGAATACTATGGGGCTTTTGAACGTTTCATCATATAGTCAAGATTATATCATTTTGTTTTGTACTTTTGCTGCTTATTGATAACAAATCTATTATTAATTTGTGCAGCCACCCAGGCCAGAATGCCTATCAGGAGTGTGTTGTGTGACACAGGCACACTGATGGAGCCTTTCACAGAGTGTCCCGGGGAAACCTCTACACCAATAAGAGGAAAAGATGTGGTGTCCACTAATGACTCCACAGTATCAAGATGGAAGTGAGAGCTCAATGAACAGTACAAGGTAATGCGTTTAGTCCCGTTAGGTTTTTCAGTTAGGCTATATTTGAATGTTTTAATTTAGCTACTTGTTTTTAAAAACTTTTGATTGATTGTCATTAAGTTATTTCTGATACATACACATTACATAACCAAATTATGATTATTTATGCTTTTATTTAAATTAGTTTTTTTCTTTTACATAGAGTCTCCAATGAAGTATTACCCCACCAAGTGACTACATTGTTTATGAAGATAAACTGCTAGAGCTTTTTAGACTTCTCTGGACAAATGGCTGTACCAGAAAAACTGTGTGCTCAGTTTATTCGCCCCGACGAGGAGGAGGCAGTGAGCAGACACAGGTCAAGGTTCTTTAAAAACACATGAGTTCTGTGATAATATCTAATCTTGAAACAGCGCATGAAGTTGTGATCACTTGTACAGGTTGCTCTTGGTATCCTCCACCAAGCAAATTCTCTTCTTTATGGAATCAGCCTTTTTAACACTGGTTCTTGCTTTTTAACACTGTAGTTACCAATAAGTTCAATAGACAGCTTCCATCAAACACAAAGTGAAGAGCTACTTAAAGCTTGGTATAGATGTTACACCTGTCAGCTTGGACACACCTGTCTGTCATCTACAACATTAGAAAAAAATGGTTTGCACTTTTTTTTTTTTTTTTTTGGTGGGACTCCAGTGTGTAAGCACTACTGATTCAAATTTAGACTAAAGAGGGCAGAAATAGGTTGGTACATATTCATTTTGAGTTTTGTAGCTGATTTAAAAAAAAATTGTGTAGTGTGTAACTCTAGTGTGTAAAAAATATTCAAAAATGCAGTGGGGGAAGGAAACCTCTGTATGGTCCTTCTTCAGGAAACTCTTCCCTGATCCGTGTCACAACGCATGAAGGTATGACCACCCGAACATGTTGGCCAACACCACCTAATGACATTGCGATATGCAAGGTGTCCATAAGCGCTGAAAGACAGGTGGTGCACATGTATATTGAAGTGGAGGATAACATTTTTTTAATAAATTATTTCATTATTTATTTTTATATACATTTATTTTTTATATTTATTTATATAAAATTTAACCTTTCTTCCTGGAACTAACCTGTTTGTAACTGTCTCTTCCATCTCACCATATAACTGTACGTAAGTGCCATATACAGCTTGTAACACATTGGGGTTTAGTGCTACTGGCTCAAAGCCTGGATGTGCTGTTACACAGCCCACTCCACCAATCTGGTCACACCTGTGTACTACCTACAACATGAGAATGTTTATTACTACTTTGTTAGGATTTATTTAATATTTGGTATGTGGAGGTTGTGTGTTTTTTTCAGGGTTCGTACAAGGTGCTTAAAATGCTTGGAAGTACTTGAATTTGACTTGAAATTTATGATTTATGAAATGGAACTTAAATTATTTAAACACAATATATGTGAAATTAGTGTTTAATTTTATTGATAAAGCAATCTTTTCACACAAAATTATCTTTATCAGATAGGCTGAAGCTTTAGAACCATTTTGCATGGCTATGAGTGTGATATTATTCATAAATATCCGAGTATATGATACAGCTTTCGTTCTTCAGGTGAATCATATTCATAAGGTGGAAAATCTGTTTGAATGCGATATCTTTGTTATAGTAACCTTTAAGTGGTTAAAGTTTCCACAGTCATTGCATCTACTGCACTTTATTTTGTACCTTTATTTTATTTTGTTTAATTTGTTTATTTCCGTTACCTATTTATCTGTATGAACCCTGGTTTTGTGTATAGTACTTATTAAATGAATTAACTGGACTTGGCCTTGTCATATTTCATAGCTATACCTTGGGTATCTCCCTACAACAGACATTCTTTACCAGGGACAGTGAGCTGCAGTGCCCACAGTTGCATCTGTTGAGACAGAATAATTAGAGGGATGCTTGAAATATCTGTTTTTCGCTTCAGGGGAAGGTGGGGGAGAAAAGTCCTCGACTTCAAATGACAGGTCTGGCCCGCGGGAACTAAGGGTGCTGAGGGTGCACACTGACGACAGCTGTTTCACTACATTGCAATTTAAAGCTACACTGTGTAATATTTTAAGTTGATTTTTAGCAAAAAAAAAAAAAAAAAAAACATGTTATTTCAAAATTATACGTTCTCATTAATGTGTAATCACTTCAACCAACTAATCAAGTATTCTCGTAAGTGTATAATCTGCCCTTTAGAATATATACGAGCGAGTCGCTCGAATGGCGGAAGCCATGTTGCGCATCCATCTTGAAAATACATTAGACAAAGAGGGACATACAAGCTTCGCCTTTCGCGTTTTTACACGCAGTGGCACCGTGACGAATGTGAGAGGGATATTTGCTCGCGTTTGCTGGCAGATTTGAAATAATACGGCCATGCACCATAGGAGTTAAAACGCCTTCGGAATGGGAGGAGCTAGAAAGTAATATTCAGTTGGTAGTCATATACAATTTCACCGCTAGATGGGAGTAAATCCTACACAGTGTAGCTTTAAGATGACATGACTTTTTACCTGGTAGTTAGCATCGGCCCGAGGACGGGGGGCGTTGGGGCGTGTCTATACTTTTATTACTTTTTTTAACCTTTGTTTTATAACAAATATTCAACTGACTATCATAAACTATGCATCATTTGAAAGCTAAAACACTCAAGAATCATGTTCTACACTTGTTGTTGCAATCAATACACCAGAGAGGAAAGGGTTAAATTAAATGCAAAAGAACTGGTCTTGTAAACATAAGCAAAATGAACGGCAATACTTATCTTTCATCTCCTATGGTTCAGTTCAGTTCGGACGAATCCAAGAAACAACAGCATACATTTCAATGTAAGGGTCCACTCTTCAAAATGCATCCCACTTTTTAATCCAAAACAACGAAAAAATAGGAAAAAAAACTCAACCAAAACAGTAAGGGAGGTCCTTCTTCAGGAAACTCTTCCCTGATCCGTGTCACAACGTTGCCACTGTTGCCTTTGGCTTGCTCAGTTGGGGACATTTGGGGATATTTAATTTAATTAATCAATCAACAATACTATTGATCAGCATTACCAAACGTGGACATTTTCCACTAGAAACAAACATTGATGTATTATTTTAATTTAATACTGTGAAGCTGCTTTGATACAATCTGTATTGTGAAAAGCGCTATATAAATAAACTTGACTTGACTTGACTGACTTGACAACGCATGAAGGTATGACCACCCGAACATGTTGGCCAAGGTACCTACCTAACACTACCTAGTTAATCATAAATTTCAAGTCAAATTCAAGTACTTCCAAGCATTTTAAGCACCTTGTACGAACCCTGAAAAAACACACAACCTCCACATACCAAATATTAAATAAATCATCCTAACAAAGTAGTAATACACATTCTCATGTTGTAGGTAGTACACAGGTGTGACCAGATTGGTGGAGTGGGCTGTGTAATGCTACTTTGAGCCAGTAGCACTAAACCCCAATGTGTTACAAGCTGTATATGGCACTTACGTACAGTTATATGGTGAGATGGAAGAGACAGTTACAAACAGGTTAGTTCCAGGAAGAAATGTTAAATTTTATATAAATAAATATAAAAAATAAATGTACATAAAAATAAATAATGAAATAATTTATTAAAAAAATGTTATCCTCCACTTCAACATACATGTGCACCACCTGTCTTTCAGCGCTTATAGACACCTTGCATTTCGCAATGTCATTAGGTGGTGTTGGGTAGGTACCTTGGCCAAGTTAAAATAAATTCAACTAAAACACGCCTCGAGACCTTGCGTTTTCCCCCTGTTCCACTGCCAGCGTTTGGCGTCTTGCGTTTTCGCTTTGAATGATTATGCTTTCTGTGTGAACCGGCACTCCTGAGTGAGCACCATAAGGTAATATGTAGGCCGGAGGTCGATGATCGACCTTTGTTGCAAAGCTACCTGCGTCACTCCAGTCACTCTCCATTTTAGAGTCTGACAGCAGCTGTCAACTGATCCGTCACTGCCAGGGGGATAATCCAGCTCTCAAATAGCGTACCATCCCCTAACAAGCCATCACCTGCTGTTAGCATTCCATTGACTCCCATTCATTTTGGCGTCACTTTGACAGCGAATAACTTTACATCTGAGGCGTTTAAAGACTCTATTTGTCCATTGTTTATTTATAAAGAAACACGACAATGTATAAAAGGCTCCATTACCTTGTATCTTACATTATTGTCCCGTAGAAGCAGTTTTTTTTTTTTATTTTTTATTAATGAAAAATTATTGTACATATATATGAATACATCAGTAAACATGTCACAGGAAGACAATTTAAAATATTTAAATTTCTGTTTGTGAATGTAGTGTTTGGATATAAGTATAAACAAATTGGTAACAAATTCAATACATTTCTGTTTGTGTGTAAAATAAAAAACAACATCTCGTTTTGTAAAAGTGTAAGAATTATCAAGAAAACCAAGGTGATTAGATAACATCAACCAGAAATTACGTACAACATCACATTCATAGAAAACATGCAAAATGGATTCATCATCTTTGTCACACAATGAGCAATTTTGGCCAATGTCCATGTATTTGGAGAGCAATAGATTACAAGGGATATTTTGTGAAGTATTTTAAACTGAGTCTCTATTATCCTGTTGGAAATGCAAAACTTGTATGGTAACAACCATGTCTTTTTCCAATCAACATCTGGAATCTGGTTGTCCCAAAAAATTTCCCTCGGGGAGAGCTCTTATTCTTACTATGTATCACATTTCTAATAAATTTGTTGTTACATATTCTATCAGTGAGCAAATAGCCATTAATGGTGAGTGTAGGATTATAACAACTCTTTTGTAAATATGAGGAGTGACATTTCATAAGTTGTAGAATACCAGAGGGGATGGCTTTACAAACAGTGATAAATTCATGAGCACGTATGGGTAAATTAAAACAAGACATGAAGTTTTCATAAGTCAAAATGTTACCTTGCTTATCAAAAAGGTCAATGATAAAAGAAACACCATGTGCATGCCATGTAGGGAAGAAGATGGATTTGTTTTTGACAGTGATGTCTTGGTTGTTCCATAAAAGTGATTTGTGGGGAGAAAAGTTATGGACATAAATAAAATCAGTTTCCAAGATAATAGAGCTTGTTCGTGGAATTTGGACAAATGGAGAGGAAGTTTAGAAGGGGAGTAGTTACATTTGAGAAGAAATTCTAGACCGCCACATTTTCTAAATATATTGTAAAGAATAAAATACCACAATGATTTTTCACCCACTAGTAAACATCTTTTCAACCAGGTAATTTTAAAAGTGTGGTTAGTATCAATAAAATTAATGATTTCAAGGCCTCCATCTGACCTATTGTTTGACAAGACAGATTTTTTAAGCTTGTGTTGCTTGTTTCGCCAGAGGAAGTTTAAAAAGATGCGATTGATGTCGTTACAAGTGGATTCTGAAACAAAAAGGGATAGAGAAGGATATACAAAACGTGAGAGACCTTCTGCTTTCGACAGAAGGACTCTGCCAATGATAGAAAGGTCCCTCTGTGTCATGATTCCTGTCCTGTGTTTCCCTTGTCTGGTGTGCATTTTTGTTATTTCCTGTTCTGTGCCATGTTTTGTAGTCCTTTGTAGTCTTTCTTGTTTATTAGTCTCCCCAGGTGTTTCAGATTAACCACGCCCCCTTGTTATCTTGTTTAGCTTGTTAGTCTCTGTATTTAAACCCTGTATCTTGTTTTAGTGTTTGTGGGTTCTTGTTTGTGTATGTTGGCTGTTTGGTTCCTGTGTCCTGTTTCCCGAGTCTGAGTTTGTCTAGGTTTTGGTTTATTAAATAAAGTTTGCTGCATGTGGATCCTGCTTCCTCCTATCATTCAGCCAGCAGCGTTACAGAAGAACCCACCACTCAATGGATCCAGCAGCAGCTTTGGGGAGTCTCCAGCCAAGATGGCGGCCACGTCTGATTCTGGTTCCCAGGATGGCCGCCACCACGTTGTCTGAGAATCTCCAGCCAAGAAGGCGGCCACGCCTGATTCTGGTTCCAAGGATGGCCGCCGCCACGCTTCCTGAGCCTCTGTCTGTTCCTGAGACCGCATCTGTTCCTGAGTCTGAGCCTGTTCCTGAACCTGAGCTTCTTCACGTCGCTTCTGCTGATCCAGAGACTGTTCACGTCACTTCCACTGATCCAGAGACTGTTCACGTCGTCGCTTCTGCTGATTCAGAGACTGTTCACGTCGCTTCTGCTGATCCAGAGACTGTTCACGTCGCTTCTGCTGATCACGTCACTTCTGCTGATCCAGAGACTGTTCACGTCGCTTCTGCTGATCCAGAGACTGTTCACGTCACTTCTGCTGATCCAGAGACTGTTCACGTCGCTTCTGCTGATCCAGAGACTGTTCACGTCACTTCTGCTGATCCAGAGACTGTTCACGTCGCTTCTGTTGATCCAGAGACTGTTCACGTCACTTCTGCCGATCCAGAGCTTCACGCCATCCCAGAGTCTCCTTCGCCGCTGGTCCCGCCCAGCTCAGAGTCTCCTTCACCGCTGGTCCCGCCCAGCTCAGAGTCTCCTTCGCCGCTGGTCCTGCCCAGCTCAGAGTCCTCTTCACCGCTGGTCCCGCCCAGCTCAGAGTCTCCTTCAACGCTGGTCCCGCCCAGCTCAGAGCCCTCTTCGCCGCTGGTCCCGCCCAGCTCAGAGTCCTCTTCACCGCTGGTCCCGCCCAGCTCAGAGTCTCCTTCAACGCTGGTCCCGCCCAGCTCAGAGCCCTCTTCGCCGCTGATCCTGCCCAGCTCAGAGCCCTCTTCGCCGCTGGTCCTGCCCAGCTCAGAGCCCTCTTCGCCGCTGGTCCTGCCCAGCTCAGAGTCCTCTTCGCCGCTGGTCCGGCCCAGCTCAGAGCCCTCTTCGCCGCTGGTCCTGCCCAGTTCAAAGCCCTCTTCGCTGCTGGTCCGGCCCAGCTCAGAGCCCTCTTCGCCACTGGTCCTGCCCAGCTCAAAGCCCTCTTCATCGCTGGTCCAGGACTCTTTACCGGGGAGCCTCCCCAAGAAAATTTTGGGGGGGGGCAATACACCTCCGGACCAGCCCGATCCGCCAGGACCGCCAGAGGGGTGGTCTCCTGTTCCGCCCTGGCCGCCTGAAGGGTCGTCTCCGCCGTGGCCGCCTGAAGGGTCGTCTCCGCCGTGGCCGCCTGAAGGGTCGTCTCCGCCCTGGCCGCCTGAAGGGTCGTCTCCGCCCTGGCCGCCTGAAGGGTCGTCTCCGCCCTGGCCGCCTGAAGGGTCGTCTCCGCCCTGGCCGCCTGAAGGGTCGTCTCCGCCGTGGCCGCCTGAAGGGTCGTCTCCGCCCTGGCCGCCTGAAGGGTCGTCTCCGCCGTGGCCGTCTCCTCAGCCAGCACTGCCCTGGCTGCCAGCACTGCCCTGGCCGCCTGCACAGCCTGATCCGCCCTGGTCTCCCGTTCTGCCACAGTCTCCAGGCCCTCTGCCGTTCCACGGGCCTGGCCCTCCATCCCGCCCCCGGGTCCGCCTCCGCTCCACCACCCTCCTGAACTATTTCCTGAGGAGCATCTGGAATCTGCTCCTTAAGTGGGGGGCTATGTCATGATTCCTGTCCTGTGTTTCCCTTGTCTGGTGTGCATTTTTGTTATTTCCTGTTCTGTGCCATGTTTTGTAGTCCTTTGTAGTCTTTCTTGTTTATTAGTCTCCCCAGGTGTTTCAGATTAACCACGCCCCCTTGTTATCTTGTTTAGCTTGTTAGTCTCTGTATTTAAACCCTGTATCTTGTTTTAGTGTTTGTGGGTTCTTGTTTGTGTATGTTGGCTGTTTGGTTCCTGTGTCCTGTTTCCCGAGTCTGAGTTTGTCTAGGTTTTGGTTTATTAAATAAAGTTTGCTGCATGTGGATCCTGCTTCCTCCTATCATTCAGCCAGCAGCGTTACACTCTGCAGCCAGTTGTTAAAAATGCTTTTTGTGATTTTTATTCTGGGAATAAAGTTCAGTTCTTGTCACATTTTAGGGCTCTTACATATGTGGACACCTAAATACTTGACAGTGTCTTTTACAGGAATGCCATATTTTTCATCTGTGCTATAAAGGCAAAGGGCCTCACATTTACTTAGATTTAAATTTAGACCAGAAGCCTGGGAGAATGACTGAATATTTTGAAGTACAAGTGGAATATGTTTTTTGTCTTTTAGGAATAATGTTGTATCGTCAGCAAGTTGGGAGATTCTAATTTCTCTATCAAAGATGGTTAAACCTTGTAGATTTGGGTTTCTAAGGATCTGAATCGACATGAGTTCCACCACTAAGAGGAAAAGGAAAGCTGATATAGGGCACCCTTGTCGCACACCTCAATGTATATTAAATCTTCTGGACGTGTTGTTATTAATGATCACAGAGCTGTTAATATCTTTGTAGAACATCTTAACAGCAGATATGAACTTAGGACCAAAACCATATCTGTTGATGTTTAAGGACGCAAAGAGGAATTCATGTTCGACGGTGTCGAATGCTTTGCAGAAATCTAAGAATAAAATAATGGCGTCTGAGTTAATAGAGTCTGCTTAATCAATTAAGTCTAACACAAGTCTTATGTTGCAGCTAATATGCCGACCTTTCATAAATCCAGTCTGTGTTTCATTGATAAGGTGGTGTAGTCCTGTTTTGAGTCTGCATAAATCAAAGCAAGTAACTTGTATTCAGTGGTAAGCAGACTTATTGGACGCCAGTTGTCTATAAATAGGGGTCTTTACCAGGTTTTGGAATTAGGGAAATCACTGACTGCTTCATTGTGGTGACCATTTCTTCATTCTCGACACATTCTTTGAAGAGATTGTAGATGGGTTTCTCTAATATGTCCCAGAAATGAAGGTAGAATTCTACAGGTAGACCGTCTATACCGGGACATTTGCCCTTTTTCATAGTTTTTAACGCATTGTTTAGTTCAGATATGGACAGCTCTGCATCACAGAAAGATTTAAACTCATCGGCAGCTTTAGGTGTGTGCACATGTATCTCTTGTAAGAAGGTTTTACAGTCATCTTCATTAAAGTTTGACTTGTATAGATTTTCATAGAAGGTAGAAACAAAGTCAGATATTATTTTGGGATCTTTAGAGACAACATTATCAATACTTATGGAAGACAATGATTTGCGTTTATAATTTCTTTTTTTCAAGAGCAAAAAAGTAGCTAGTATTTTTTTTCTCCCTCCTCCATCCATTTGGCCATGTATCTTATAAAAGAGCCTTTGGCCATGTCTGAGTATAATTTATCAAGTTCAAGTTGTTTAGCTTTTAATTCAGTCAAATCATTTTTAGAGTGATTGTTTGTTTTCAATAGTTCGTCTAGTTTACTCATAAGGGAAGACTGTTTTAATAGTTTATTCTTTTTCAATTCTTTGCTACGTTTGATGGCAAGAGACCTGACATTATATTTGAAGAATTCCCATTTGTTTCCAATAGAGTTCATAGAAGAGTTTGTGAAGCATTCATCAAGGCATTCTTTAACAGAAGCATTAAAATCTGCATCAGTTTGTTTACTAAACAAAAAAAGTGCTTTTCTTTTAGTTAAGTCTCTTATACCTCTAACATTTAGGGATATAACATTAAGGGAGTTGAATACAAAGTTGTGCATAGATACCTAGGGGGGGGGGGGGGGGGGGGGGGGGAACAAAAAAGCTTGGTTACCTGGGTTACCTGAACTTAGAAAGGGGCCGTCCCAGAACATGACAGCAGTGATAAAGATTTTCGAACCAGTTCAGTCAGTCAAGGTTTTAGCCTAACAAGAGAAGGCATAACAATTCTCTTTTCTTTTAGGCTACCAGAGACTAGCTACAGTGAACAGCATCATAACAGTAAAGCTTTATTACGCTTACTCTTCCAGTGTAATTCTTTGGCCTTCGATGTACGCATGGGGGCCCTTGAAAGACGCTTTCTTTCCTTCCTCTTTGGCTTTTTTGACGAGTGGCCAGAGCTTGGCTCTAGCTGTTGCATCGTCTGGGGAGAGGGCTTAAGTGATGCGCAGGTTCTTGCTGAGAAGATATGCGTTGTTCTTCGCTGCTCTCCAGACGTGGTCTCGATAGTGTCTCATGGAGAATCACACGATTGTTGTTCGATGAGAGCCGTCCTTCCTTTTCGCGCCCAAACGGTGTACTATGTCGACTGTGCTGGGAATAAGGTCGCTGATATGCGGGGCAACTTTAGCGAGAACGTCAATGACTAGCTCTCGAATGTTTTCATCGTCTGCCTCCTTTAATCCATGAATTCTCAAATTCCAAAGCCTACTGTGTCGTTGCATCTCATTCATTTTCAATTTCAACTGGATGTTTTCTTGTTTAAGCTTTCCTGTCTCAGAGTCTATTTTCTGTATTTTTTCACTGTGGATAGATACTTGATTTAAAAGAGATTGTACCGTTGATGTGAGAGTTTCCAAGGCGTTAGCAGTGACATGCGTAGCCTTCTCGATCGACGACAGCTTTTCGAGGATGATACCAGTGGTTGAGTCGTCGTTGCTGATGGCTCTGAATTTAGATGGAGGGCTTTTGCTTGGGGTCGGAGGTAAAGGTGATGATTTGATTGAAGAGGTGCCGTTTTCGCATGAGTCCATGTCATCAGGAAACGTTAGCTGCGACATATTCCGCCGTTTGTTGTGATTCTTGCCCATAAGTAGAGGATTGCCGCACACAAAGAGTCACACAATATTTTTCCGTGTTATATTAAGTAAGCGTGATGAACTGGTTCGTTAGTTAGGTAATGTGTAAAGTTCACATCACAAACTGCCAAGCTCCGAGACAAGTACGAATACACCTGCTCACACTGTAGCCATCTTGGCTTGCCAGCGCCTCCCGTAGAAGCAGTTTTTGTAAAATGAGGCTAACGATTGCGTCATAACCACGTGACTCTCTGGAAATTGAGCACTTCTTGCGTTATTTTTGCCTCTTCATGATGACTCGCTTAACTTAGTCCTAATCTGTAAGTCGCTTTGGATAAAAGCGTCTGCTAAATGACTAAATGTAAATGTAAATGTAAATTACCGTATAGACAGGAAGAGAAGCTCGCAGTCAGTCGGGAGGACATGGAGGCATAAAGTCCGATAAAGTAAAGGGAGAAGCCCATAGAGAATCATAAAGTTGCTCCTGCTCCTAGCTCATGGACAGCTCCTACTCACGCTCTCCAACTCTGCAAGATTCGGAAGGGAATGATTCAGATTTCTCTTGGCACAGCTACTAGAAGACTTACAACTGTCAGACCAAACAGTACAAAAAGTACAAAATAAAGACAGGTTGCTCACGTCACATCTATGATATCAAGCTCAGTTTGAGTCTGCGCAGTACGCTCAGTCATCAGGAAGTGAGTGCTTCTAATTTGCTTCACTTTTCTCCGTTGAAGTCTATGGGGTCGCTGTGTCCATTTATTTTACTGTCTATGGTCACTGCGGGTCTCAGGTGCACGCCCCCCGCTCAGCCCCGCCCTCGGTTCTCCGCTGGGGTCTGCCCACTTTTCCACCATTTGTCAAATATTGCCAGTGGGTGGAGTCAGGCTCTGACCAGGGGTTTAGTTACCCTTTAAAAGATATTTTCCTTGGTATATTTTTTTCCAAACTAACCTCACAGTTCCAAACTGATTGCACATTCTTCTACAGTAGTCAACATTTGAAGTGGATCAGAACCTTTCATTAAAGTTATACATGAATTTTGAACAATACCCGTTCTTGTCTTAGGACAACTTTGATTAACTTTTTTGAGCCGCTTCAAATGCACTGTAGTTTTTCATTTGCATATACTGTATATGTATTGACACAAGGATTTAAATGCCTAATACATACTGGCATGAGTGTTAATTTGTTACTATGGCCATGATTTATATCATTTATACTCATCATTAAATAAATAAATAAATAAATACATTTAATTAAATAATAATTAATTTAAATGAATATAAATTGTAATTCATGATCATTATAATGATGAAGCCTGCAGTAGAATTCTACATTCAAAGCAAGTCCAGGCAGGATAAACTGGTTTCTGCTGCACTGAATGCATTTTTGGAGGCCTTGCATAAACCCATACTATAAAAGCAAACTAAACTGTAAAAAAACAGCATGTATTTTATAATATGAAAATAACAATAATAACTTGCTAATGTGAAACACGTAGACCAATCTTTTGTCCTTTGGCAAATGTGGAGGATTTCAGTGTCTTATAATGAAAAAGATTCAGATAAGTTCAGATGAGTTCAGATGTCAATCACTTCTTTGTTATAAACACCTACGCTGGGAATGGGGCAGGGCTTCTACAAGTGTTTAAAAGCTTGAAGTAAGGCAAAAGTGTGTAAAGACGGAGAAGATTACCAGTCACTTGGGTGAAAATTCATTGCATCTCTGAAGGTACATATTAATCTTATTCATGTCAGTAATGCAATAAGTTAAAGCTCAATAGTCTCATTGGAAGGGAAGACCTGTATTCAGTTTGTAGATCCAAACTAATTGATTTTAAAAACACTTTATGGATTGCATACTTGTATGAATATAATTACTTTGTTGTGCTGTAAGGATTTATTATAGCCTACTGTGTTTATGTATGTGTTATGTCTGTATTCCCGCAGAATAAACAGTTGAGCATTGTGCAAACAATAGGTTTGATAAAATGAATACTTTGAATGAATTGAAAGTCGTTTGGATAAAAGCCTCAAATGGCAACTGTAAAAGTTACAACACAGAAAAATCAATAACAGGATGTGTTCTGTTTAGGTTTAATCGAACATGTGAACAACTATATTCAAAGACTCTTAGCACGCATACCACGAGAACAGTCATAGAGCTGTAAGATGAACTGACACATTGATCTGTCAGGGTAAACATTGACCTTCCTCTTAAAATAAAGATTGCGGCTGGTATTTCTGGTGGCAGGGAATGGCACAGGTTGTCAATGGGAACTGGTGAATATGAATGTGACAGAGGTAACTTTTATTAAAGCAATGTAATATCTTTGTATTGTTGTTGTAATTTCCTCTTTTTAATAGTAAAGAAATCCAGACAGATTTCAAAATGCCTCCTCCAGCGGTTCCACACGGCATGTGCCTAAAAATCATGGATGACCGCAACACGAAGGGCGGCATGGGCTCTGAAACAAATCCATTGAAGTTCATGGATCAGGACTACAACTTTTTACAAGCCTACTGTCTTAAGACAAAACAGAGATTTGTTGATGAGTTTTTCCCACCAGACGCTCGCTCCATTGGCGAAGGGCTGCTGGAGCCAGAAGTCATGGCCCGAGTCGAGTGGATAAGACCATCGGTATGTAATCTATACTTCATCTTTAACGTGTTCTGATAATAATGCACACCTAAGTAGAAGTGTAAAATTGTATTTTTAATTTACAATTTCATTTTTAACAAATTTTTAAAGACACTACTAAAAACAACTTTCAATCACATTCCTTTGACAGAATGCATCAGTTGCCAAATACTGAAGATATTACTTATTTTCTTTCAGAAATTGTATCCAGATAAAGCTGAATTTATTGTAGATACAGTGTCCAGGTTTGACTACGCCCAAGGGAATATAGGTATGTTTGGGTCACCACAATATTGTTGTTTTAGACACTTAAAGCATGGGTAGGCAGTTTTGGAGATGCTAGCAATAGCATGTTAGCTTGGAAAGCATTCCACCCTCCCTTCAGAGCTTCTCTAAAGCCACACCTCCTTATGGCTCGTTCACAATACAGGATTTTAAGACCGATTTAAGTTAACAAGCTCGCAGACAGGTCAGGCTGTAATCTGCGGGTGATCCGTGCTAGCCAATCTTTAAGTGTGAAATACTTAACGACGCATCAAAAACGCTCGCTGACACATCGCCGATGCGTTGCCGACGCCAGACAAATATCTAGCATGCCAAATATCTGGAGCTGTCGGCCGACTCGATAGAGACAGAGCGCAACGCGTCATAATCTGAAGACCACGCCCACCAAGGGGCAAAACAATAGGCTTGTTTGAGATGAGCAAAATCTGCGCAGAACCGATCACCGGTGATCAGCGCGAGATGCATGCCGGTTAGAAATGTGTCCGAGTGCGGTCCGCCTTGCTCTGATGTCATGCTGACGTATGTCAAAAATCTCTTGCGAGCGCAAGGCGCACGTGTCTGATTCTGCAGTCGCGCGCAGTTGCTCTCCACCGAATGCGCTGTCAAAAGGTGTGTTCGACATCGGCTGCGGCTGGATGTATCCGATCGGCGAGAGTAGCCGCGTGCAGGCGGGGAGGAGCTGCAAACGGAGACGTGAAGTCGGACACTTTCTGGTTCCCGTAGTGACCGCTCACGTGGTGTTTGAATACTTTACCACAGCTGAAGTGAAATAAATGCAATATTTGCCAAATAATGTTTCAGAGACATTTTCATTCAATACTATGTTCTGCTTCACACAGCGTCTGTTTGAACAAGAATAAAGTTCAACATAAACACGCAACACATGTAATCGTTGTCATGCAATGGATCTGGCCAATCGTGGAACAGCTGTGTCGTCATCAGAGCTCCTGCAGCCCAGTGCAGCAGCTCTTGAGAAGCTGCACTGGCTGAGTTCTCCGGCTACTCTCGAATCGCTCTCGCGGTACTTTGATGGCATACGTCACAGTCACGTGGCGTCGGCGCTGGATCAAGTCGGACAAAATTTCTAACCGGCATGCACTGCTTCAAGTCAGCCGCCGATCGGTCTGCGCAGAGCTGCATGAAGTCGTACAAGCCTAAAAGCACGATGGGAAACGACTTGCTGACGACACAGCTTAATGCTCATTGGTTTAAACAACTGTGATGTATTGTTCTCTTTTAAAATGTTTGATTTTAAAACTCTAATATCATGTTTTATGCGTAGGATATGTTATGTGTGAATATTCCCAAACTATCTGACAGTGCGATCTCTTTGGGTTATGCAATTTAATTTTTATAAAAAAAATAAAAAAAATAAAAACACATATGTCTGTATTAAAGAAAAAATTATTGATAAACATGTATTTGGAATGGAATTAAATAACAAGTACTTTGGGTGTCTTGTTCATTTTTATTTATTTTCATATAAAAGCAACAGAACTTGAATTACATCTAGTTTATTAGCAACGCGTGAATCCCGCGATATTTTGTGGGAATTGGGAATTGTAAATTGTGGGATCCTGACACTCAGTAGCCTATGCACTAAAAATACACTAAGTCTGCAGTAAGTTTAAAATTTGGTCAAATATCCAAATGTCAGTTTTATATATTATATTTCTGTAAGACAAACTATCCTGTGTTGCCGATTACGGTCTCCTCCAGCGGGCGTCCGTTAGTTCTCACTGTAATGAGACGTGACGCTTTGTCTCAACTGCCTGTATCCACTTTTATGTCCTACCTAAACACTCGTTTTTGGGGGAGAGCTAATAAAAACTTATTGCTGTTTTTTTTAGCTTGTTTGCTGTACACCTTGTCAAACAGCAGCTTTTAGGCATTTTTCTGTCTTTTGTTAGAAGCAAGAAATGACAAGGAGGCAGCTTGCAATGCAAAGTCAATAGGCTTGTTTGAGATGCGCCTTGCCTCGCCTGAAATGTAGTCGAGAGTAGGCGGCTGCAGTAAGAGGAGGAGTGAAAAAAGCGCAGGCAAGCCGGACAGATCTCTCTTCTCGTAGTGGATTTGACACCTGTGATATCAAAGATGGATATCGCGGGATTCACGCTCGTGCAGTGTTGCTAATAAACTGGATGTAATTAAAGTTCTGTTGCTTTTATATGAAAATAAATATAATGAACAAGACACCCAAAGTACTTGTTATTTAATTCCATTCCAAATACATGTTTATCAATATTTTTTAATCTTTAACAGACATATGTATTTTTTTTTTTTTTTTAATAAAAATTACATTGCATAACCCAAAGAGATCACACTGTCAGATAGTTTGGGAATATTAACACATAACATATACACATAGAACATGATATTAGAGCTTTAAAATCAAACATTTTAAAAGAGAACAATACATCACAGTTGTTTAAACCAATGAGCATTAAGCTGTGTCGTCAGCAAGTCGTTTCTCATCGTGCTTTTGATCAGCGCAGTCCGTGGAGAGCAACTGCGCTCGACTGCAGAATCCGACAGGTGTGCCTTGCGCTCGCGAGAGATTTTTGACATACGTCAGCATGACATCAGAGCAAGGCGGACCGCACTCGGACACATTTCTAACCGGCATGCATCTCGCGCTGATCACCGGTGATCGATTCTGCGCAGATTTTGCTCATCTCAAACAAGCCTAATGGAGACTTTTGGATTGTAGCCTACCTAGTCTCGCGTCGCGTAGCCAGAGACCTTCAGACTGACGGCGTCCGTGGGCGTGACCGTGACGTCTGAGGCTGAGGCTGAGTCTGAGGCTGAGACTAGATTGTACCCTACCAAAGTCTTGGTATAATAAAAGCATTGGATTGCCATCTCGGTAATTATGCAGCATAAACTCGTTGTTTTGGTTCAGGAGGAACTGTAAAAGTAAAAACAGTGGCTGCCAGTAAACTCAGTAAAGAGTTTAAACAATAAGCATTGTAAACTCTGAACCCGTGCATGCGATAGCCTATTCAAAGCAACGCAATTTCTTCATACGTTTGCGATATAACGACATTTTAATTTTCATGTTTGTGCTTTTTGATTAGGCCTATTTATATGTGCAACATTTAAATTAATATTCAGAAACGGGTAAAGTTACTTCTACCGTTTGCTTTTAAGATTTTTAATAGCCTGCAAACCAAAATAAAATGGGCCTAGGCGGCTTCTTGATTATTATTATTATTATTATTAATAAATTGGATGGGCTATCTTTGCTATTCTGAATTAACAGGATAGTTATTTTTTTCTTATGCAGAACAAATTGTATAAAAACGAATAGCATACGAATAATAATAATAAAATCATATAAAGATCAAGAAATCCAGAAAAAAAAAAATACGAAAATAAGACAGGGAACGCATCTCAAGGTCGCATGCACAGACTCATGTTGCAGTTGGAGCAGTCATCACCGAACAACAGTCAAATAAAAAATTACGCTAATTAAAGTTAGAAAAGTTCAGTGAGTGATTTTCTTTTTCTTTTGCTCTTTGATCAACATTTAATGGTAGCAGCCAGCGAGTATATGCTGCCAGTGCATTGATTCAATAGACATAGGCTTACTGTTTTTCTTTCTCAACCATTTAAGACAAAACAGCGGGCATGCTCTCTCGCGTCTTGCGCTTAAAGAATGCTATCAAGAAGAACACCGTTCCTGTCCAGTGACGCAAGATCGGCCGCTTTTGAGGGGCCCCTAATTGGCACGAGGCCCTGGGGCGGCCGCACCTGCTGTTTCTTTGCAGCGCTTTGGCTGTCTGTCTACAACTCATGTTGACATGTGATGGAAATACAGGCAGAAAGGTCATCATATCATTGCATTTTGTACATTTACATTAAACTTAGACAACTTCAATTATTGATTGCTATCAAGATGAGACGGGAGTTTTAACAAGCATATATATATATTTTTTTGCCTACCCTAGCAAAAGTTTAAAAACCCTAGTAACTCAGTAATTACTCAGTAAATTCTAGTGCATTGGCACCTACTGCCACCTAGCGGCATCATAAATACGCAAAATGGTGTTCAGTTAAATTACTATGCCATTGTAGACATCCAGTAATTCAGTCAGCCATGATTATTTTTCCAACAATATATTAGAGGGGCTATTGTGACAAAGCAACCTGCTCTGTGTAAATACAAGCTTAGCCTATATTTAAGCCAAGTAGGCTAACCTTATTGTATTTTGTGCAGATTTGCATATTATTCTTTTTCTGCCCTCTGAGCAGCACACTAGGTGCTATAATAAGTGCATTTGAGTTTCACATTCCTTTTCCCTTTCAAATCCTTGTAAGCCCCAAGAATCATACATCTGATTTTGTTTGCCTGCAGGGAAATATTACCGCCATTTAGAATTTTCTGGAAAACAGATTTTTTGGTTCAATGGTTTGATTTGCACAAAACATGGCATGCATCATCCCAAGACCTTCATGACAAAATGTTATTGAAAGAAACATAATTTTATATTGCACTTACAATGTAGTTTTATATAATTTGTTTACAATTTATGCCAATGATATTGAAAACATAAATTTGTCAATTTGTGTGATGTGGTAGGCCTCTGTATTGATGTCTAAAATTAAGAGACAATATTATTTGTTTTTTATAATATACAGAATAACACATCTATAAAGACACACTTAAAGACTTGTTATATTTGAAAAGATGCATGGCAACATCCCTATATCCTTTAGTCTGAGCCATTGAAAAAAAAATAAAAACTAGATGTAGGCTACCGCATGGCGGTACAAAATATGACCGCCGCTCAGGCCTGCACTGGCTTTCCACAAAAATAAATGACGTGGAGCAATTTGGCTGTATTGCGTGTTTATGTATATACCTAAAAAAAGTAGTAGTATGTGCATGTCTGTCTGTGTGTGTGTGTGTGTATGTGTGTGTTTGTGTATGTGTGTGTCTGTGTGTGTGTGTCTGTGCGTGTATGTATGCGTGCGTACATGTGTGTGTGCGCGTGTGTGTTTGTGTCTGTGCATGTGGATTTGTATGTGTGTGTGTGTATGGGTGTGTGTCTGTGCGTGTGGATGTCAGTGTGTGTGCATGCTTGCGTTTGTGTGTGACAGTTAGGGTTGCCAACTTCAGAAAAGGAAAATGCGGGACAATCGTGGTTATTTATAGGAAAATGAGGGACACTCAAAATATTTGTACTGTATTTCACAGTGTACGTCATTTCAGTGTCTGCAGTTAAGTTTGTGTTTAAAAGGTTATCAGACATAAACACATTTGTATTGCTTAACCTATATGTATTTAATTCTAAAAATAATTTTAATGTCATACATGAAAAAAGTCACATTACAAACAAACCATAGTTCAAAATAACAGAATTTATCTAAAATAGAAAGCTTTTTTAACATTACACTAGGCTTACAGTTCAAAAGTTTGGGGTTAGTAAGATTATTTTTTGGGAAAAAAAATAAAGAAAGTAATTGCCTACTTTTATTCAGCAAGGATGCATTACATTAATCAAAAGTGACAGTTCAGATAATGTTACAAAAGCTTTCTATGTACTTTCTAAAAGCTTTAAAACATTAATAATAATAAGAAATGTTTTTTGAGCATATTATTCCCCCAGGTAGATTACATGTTTTCTTGCGTGGCTGGATGTTAGACTCATGATCAATTATCACGTTGTTTGCATTCGGCAAAATTGATTAGCCGAAATCAAAACGTGGACAGTGAAAGGAAATTACCGTTGGCGCGAGACGAGTCCGGCTTGAAGCGGAAGCGACCAGACGGCAGAGGATGTTCGCAAATCAAACAATGATTTGTCTCAAAACAGCGATTAAAAAAAGCTGTGATTGGATGATGACAGGTGTCGGTGATCATTCTCAAGTGTCGTTTGCTGTTGTATCAGTCAGTGGTTTATCAGCTTGTCAAAAAACGGGACACGGGAGCAGGGCCGGTTCTAGACATTAGGAGGCCCTAGGCAAAATTCATGTTGGAGGCCCCCCACCCCCAATAAAAAAACACTTGAAACAAATATGATTCCTAACCTTTTTATACAACATTTAATTTTAAAAGCAGTATATTTTTACTTACACAGTACTACATAAGTTTGGACACATTACTATTTTTAATGTTTTTGAAAGAAGTCTCTTATGCTCATCACGCCTGGATTTATTTGATCAAAAATACAGAAAAAATAATATAGTGAAATATTATTAAAATTTAAAATAATGGTTTTCTATTTTACTATACGTTATATTTCTGTGATGCAAAGCTGAATTTAGTGTCACGTGATCCTTCAGAAAACTTTATAATATTCTGATTTATTATCAAATGTTAGAAATGGTGCTTAATATTTATTTTATAACCTGTGATACTTTTTTTCAGGATTTTTGATTATTAAAAAGTTGTTTTAAAAAAGTCTTCACTATCACTTTTTATATATTTAACACATCCTTGCTGAATATTCCTGTTTCTTTTTTTTCTGTATTTTTGATCAAATAAATCCAGGCTTGTAGAGCATAATAATCAAAAACATTAAAAATAGTAATGGGTCCAGACTTTTACCGGTACTGTATGTACATATTAATCAAACTTTATCTAAGGTAATCTCTTTTTTGTTTAATGAAGATGTTATTGTTGTTGTTGTTGTTGTTATTTTGCTGTTTTATTCAATTTATTCACAGTTCCAGAATCACACTTAAGTAGATGAGCATATGTGCTTTATATTGCATTGCTACCTTAAATATGTTATACACAAATCAAGTGGAAGAGAAAAACACGATCGCTACTGAGCAGAAAAAAAATATATAAACTGATATTATTGGCGTAATGTCAGGAATCTAATCAGCAGCAGAATTTAGAAGATAGACCCATAGATATGAGATCCTTTATTTGAAACATTTAAAAATATTGTAGTGTGTTGGCTTTTTAACTTAGAATACAGACGTCTTGTCTTTTAATTTTGTAGCTTTTTTACTAGTCAGCTATGTCATTCATTGTACGCGCAAATTCAAAGCGTCGCGTCTGGGCACGTTAATGACGCTCGCGCTCTTTTAAACTCGTAATAAAGCGGTGAATGATTTTTCCAGAAATGACGCTGATCTACAGTACAAGTTTATATTTAGAATACATTGCAATCACTCCAAAATAGATGACGACAACTCACACACCTGCATTTTGAGCAGTGCTTCTTTGTGTGCTTATTAGGCTTTTGCCTCGCAGCACCTGATGGATGCGTTCGTTACACATACCTGTACTTTCAGAAGCCGGCACCCGCTTTGTAACGGACACATTCATTGGTTTAACTGCAGTAATGTAACAGTCTATGGTTAAGATAAACATCGTCACTATTTTTAGTTAACTAATAAATATTGAAATAAATTGTAGATAGGACTTTTTTTTTTTTTTGTCCCTCTGTCTGGGCCCCATCCCGCCAATCGGGCCCTAGGCACGTGCCTAGTTTGCCTTTGCGTTAATCCGGCTCTGCACGGGAGGTCAAGCACGGGACAAATAAATTAGGCCCAAAATACGGGACGTCCCGCCTAATTCGGGACAGTTGGCAACCTTAGTGACAGTACCAAGCTTTGGAATGCTCTCCCTTATCATGTGAGGTCTGCTCCTTCATTGGTCATTTTTAAATCTACTCTAAAAGCACATTTTTATTCTTTAGCTTTTGGAAACTTGTAATTGTGGTTATTTATAGTGTAGTCCTGTTATGCACTATGTACAGCACTTTGGATCAATTTGTATTGTGTTAAAAGTGCTTTATAAATAAAGGTTGTTGTTGTATCATCCTAAACCAGCAACCCTTCGCTCAACACCACCATCAGCTACGCTAGCGGCGGTCATAATAAATGTTGTTGAGTTGTGGAATATGTAAGATATCCTATAAAATTTACTGTTCCAATTTGTGTTTTTTCTTCTTCTTCAGGAAACTGCTGGTTTCTGGCCTCTGTTGGGGCTCTAACATTTCAAGACAAATTATTACAGAAGGTCGTCCCAGATGGACAATCGTTAAGCCACAATTATACTGGTTTATTTCACTTCAGGGTAAGTTCCTCTTATTTCATGCCATAATTTCCAATATTTTATTTTTTGATCATATTATCCAAATCGAAACCCCAAGCAATAGTTATTCCTGTTAGTTTTTTACTCAGTGTTCTGCTTATTTAAACTTACAGTTCTGGCGGTTTGGGAAATGGTACGATGTTGTGATTGATGACAAACTGCCAACAATCAACAACCAGCTGATTTTTGTCAGATCAAAAACATATAATGAGTTCTGGCCAGCCTTGCTGGAGAAAGCATATGCAAAGTAAGTGCCTGTACATCTTTTAGTGACTTTATGTGACTTTATAAAAAATCATTTCAAGTATATGTAAGCAATTGTGCTGTTGTATTCAATATAAGCACGACTGTAATTCAACCTGTGATTAATGTACTGTAGTCTTAAAATTTATGTCTATTACATTGCGGCATATCATTTTGAGTTTGAATGACTGTTACAGGGTGTGCGGCTCCTACGCTGACATGCACAGTGGCCGGGTATCTGAAGCCCTCATGGACTTCACCGGTGGGGTTCACATGCACTACGAACTGAAAACAGCTCCAACTGATTTGTGGGAGATAATGTACCGTGCTTTCCAGTCAAAAGTCCTTATGGGCTGTGAAACTCCAGCAGGGGTAAAAAAAAACAACAAAAAATAAATAAAAAAACAACAATATTTTACAGGGACATTTTAATTTGTGGGATTCCAAAAAAACACTTACAGCACATTTTAAGCAATGACGTTTACCCCACAACATCTGTCTTCTGATAATTTTTCTCTGTTTCCACATAATCAGAAAGAGAATGAGGAAAAATTACCAAATGGCATTGTTCTGGGCCACGCTTACACTGTGACAAAGGTTTACCAGGTAAGACTGCACAAAATCAAGTCTCAGCACGCATCAGACTCAAATAAGGTCTTAAGGTAAATATTTAAGGGAAAAAAGATAATGGAAGCCCATTATCTTGATACACCCCATGGAACTTGATACACCCCATGCTTTACATGTTTGTACATGATTTGTTTTTTTTTTTGCTTAAATCTTAGTGTTTGTTCTGCTCGGTGCTTGAATGTGACAAATCATTAAAAATAAACATGCATTTTACTTCAAAATTCTGTTAAATTACAAAATAAAGCTACTAAAGGCTAAATCTACTGGTAATATCAGAAAGATCTACTAATTATTTAAAATCATGCTCCACAGGTCATGAGTGGTAAATATCCAGTTCAGCTGGTGAGATTGTTCAACCCATGGGGAGGCATTGAGTGGAATGGAGACTGGAGTGACAAGTAAGAACTGATTTTATTTAACCACACATTCTCTTTTTAAATAAACAAAGAAATCAAGTGAACTCTACACATCTACCATAACTTCAACGACGAACACAGATCTGAGAAAACTGAGAGCTAAATACACAAGATGGCAATAAAAGAAACAGGGAACAGGTGTGCAACTAATCAGAAACCATGGTAACAAACTAGAAATCAGCAAAACAGTGTCAACGAAAACCATGACAAAGAAACAAAACATAACAATAAAACTATTAAACTATCCATCCATCCATCCATCCATCCATCCATCTTCTTCCGCTTATCCGGGGCCAGGTCGCGGGGGCCGCAGTCTAAGCAGGGATGCCTAGACCTCCCTCTCCCTGTACACTTCCTCCAGCTCTTCCAGGGGGACACCGAGGCGTTCCCAGGCCAGCCGGGAGACATAGTCCTTCCAGCGTGTCCTAGGTCTTCTCAATGTGGAGGAGCAGCGGATCTACTCTGAGCTCCTCCCGAGTGACCGAGCTTCTCACCCTATCTCTAAGGGATTGCCCGGCCACCCTGCGGAGAAAGCTCATTTCGGCCGCCTGTCTCCGAGATCTTGTAAGAACGTAGATTGACTGGTAAATCGAGAGCTTCGCCTTGCGGCTCAGCTCTTTCTTCACCACGACAGACTGGTACATCGACTGCATTACTGCAGAAGCTGCACCGATCCGTCTGTCAATCTCCCATTGCATCCTTCCCTCACTCGTGAAAAAGACCCCAAGATACTTGAACTCCTCCACTTGAGGCAGGAACTCTCCACCAACCTGAAGTGGGCAAGCCACCCTTTTCCGACTGAGAACCATGGCCTCGGATTTGGAGGTGTTGATTCTCATCCCAGCCTCTTCAAACTCGGTTGCAAACTGTCCCAGTGCACGCTGGAGGTCCTGGTCTGATGGAGCCAGCATGACAACATCATCCGCAAAGAGCAGAGATGAGATCATGTGGTCCCCAAACCTGACACCCTCCGGCCCCTGGCTGCACCTAGAAATTCTGTCCATAAAAAATATGAACAGAACCGGTGATAAAGGGCAGCCCTGCCGGAGTCCAACATGCACTGGGAGCAAGTCTGACTTACTGCCGGCAATGCTAACCAAGCTCCTGCTCCGGTCGTACAGGGACCGGATAGCCCTTAGCAAAGGGCCACGGACCCCATACTCCCAGAGCACCCTCCACAGGACGCCACGAGGGACACAGTCTAATGCCTTCTCCAAGTCCACAAAGCACATGTGGATTGGTTGGGCAAACTCCCATGAACCCTCCAGCACCCTGGAGAGGGTATAGAGCTGGTCCAGTGTTCCACGACCGGGACGAAAACTGCACTGTTCCTTCTGGATCCGAGGTTCTACTATCGGCCGTGTTCTCCTCTCCAGTACCCTGGCATAGACTTTCCTGGGGAGGCTGAGAAGTGTGATCCCCCTATAGTTGGAGCACACCCTCCGGTCCCCCTTCTTAAAAAGAGGGACCACCACCCCGGTCTACCAGTCCAAAGGCACTGACTCCGACCGCCACGCGATGTTGTAGAGGCGTGTCAGCCAAGACAGCCCCACAACATCCAGAGACTTGAGGTACTGGGGCCGGATCTCATCCACCCCCGGTGCCTTGACACCAAGGAGTCGCCTCGACAGGCACCGGAGATCTTATGGCCACAGCTCCGAGTGGCCACCTCAAAAATGGAGGTGGAGAACATGGTCCACTCGGACTCCATATCTCCAGTCTCCCTCGGGATCCGGTCGAAGCTCTGCTGGAGGTGGAAGTTAAAGATGTCTCTGACAGGGGATTTGGCCAAACGTTCTCAACAGACCCTCACAGTACGTTTGGGTCTGCCGAGTCTGTCCAGCTTCATCCCCCACCATCGAATCCAACTCACCACCAGGTGGTGATCAGTTGACAGCTCCTCCCTTCTCTTCACCCAAGTGTCCAAGACATCTGGCCGGAGGTCAGATGAAACGACCACAAAGTCGATCATTGACCTCCGACCTAGGGTGTCCTGGTGCCATGTGCACTGATGGACACCCTTATGCCTGAACATGGTGTTTGTTATGGACAAGCTGTAACTAGCACAGAAGTCCAATAACAGAACACCACTCAGGTGTTCTACTTCGAGTGAAACTAAATCTACTTCAAGTGAAACTAAAAGTAGCCAATACACATGCAATCATTTGCATCAGGCACTGGCATGGGAGACCTGAGGATTACGGTGAGCACGCTTCCTTCGGGGAACCAACCCCCTAGGGACCCTCTCACACTCCGCAGCCAGCAGTCTCACCATCGGAAAGTTATGGACCACCCTCGAGGTGTGTACCAGTCTCTTCCTTTGGTGCTCCCCGCGACGAACAGATGTCGATCACGGCATCGGAGGGTGGGTCAGACTTCTCCGCGGATAACAACTTGGCACCACTGACACACCCGAAGTAGGCAGCGGCGCCGAGTTGGCAATCATTTGCTTCAGCTGTTCAGCCTTGCAGCACGGGTATTTAACGAGCAGCAGGTGCAATTGCATTTAAGCTTTTTGCTTCGGAGCCAAGCACTTCAATGCTCTCTTTAAACTTCAAGAGTTGTAAAGACTATTTCGAGCAAGCTTCTTTTTTGGATTTCTCCAGAGGTGCGTGCGTGACGACACAGCAGCACGAGCAGTCTTTTTTCTCTCCCTCTTTCTCTCTATCTCCCCTTCTCTATTTTTTGTTTTTATCTTTGAGCAAACAAAAAGCTATTTTTACAGCTGGTAAGGTGCACAGGTGAGAGCGCTCAAAAGCCATTTTCACAGCTGGTAAGACCAGTGAGAGAGACACGTACAGACGGGTGCACATTCCTGTCTGTGTTTGCGTGACTGTTCCCCTGCGTGTCTCAGCACCAGTGAGAGCAGGGGGGGGGGGTCAGACTTCTCCGCGGATGACAGCTTGGAACCACTGACACACCCGAAGGAGGCAGCGGTGCCAAGTTGTCATCCGCAGAGAAGTCTGACCCACCCTCCAATGCCGCAATCGACATCTGTCCGTCTGACCGAGACGGACCCGGAGATGATGGCCATGCTTTCCCCACCAACAGGATCGGGCTCGTGTTGAATCCTCCACCATGTCCTGAGCCCTCGAGGCTGTATGATTGGTATCTCGAGGTGGTGCGCGCTGGTTCTCAGCAACCCACCCCAGTGCCTTTTTTCCCAGAAGTGCACGAGGAGCTCAAGTCAACGGCACCTTTTACTGCCAGAAAATGTTTCGGTGGCACCTCCTCCCTCACCACCCTTTATGGCGGGGCGACTAAGGGATACACACATATCCCGCCAGTGGAGCGAGCCGTTGCTATGCAAATGTGCCCTAACTCCACTTGGCACAGAGAACCGTGTCTCCCTTCCCGGGCCTGTAAGTACTCGTCAGACCTAACCGGCAAGGCTTACAAGGCCTGTGGGGAAGCCGCCTCTGCCGTGCATGCCATGGCGTTTCTGCAGGTCCATCAGGCCAAGGTACTGAAGGAACTGCAAGAGGGTGGTCACGACCCACAAGTTCTCTAGGAACTTCATGCTGCAACGGACCTCGCGTTTCATGTGACGAAGGTCAATGGGTCATGCGATGTCCACACTTTTGGTCCAAAAACGCCATCTCTGGCTGTGTCTGGCTGACATGAGGGAGACCGACAAGCTCAGCTTCCTTAACTTCCCCATGTCCCAGACTGGCCTCTTCGGCGACGCGGTTGAGAACTTCGACCAGCAGTTCTCGGCTGTACAAAAGCAGACTGAGGCCATCAAACACATCCTGGCGCGGCGGTCAGCTGCTGCCTCCACCCCACCGCCTGCGGCCCCTCAGTCTGCTCGTTGCCGGGGGCGGCCTCCTGCGTCTGCCCTCGCTCCCACGCCGCAGCAGCAGCCTCCACCTGAACGGCGCCGTGGAGCCATTCGCAGGCCCCCACCAAGAAGGGTGGTAAAGCCAAGAGCAAGCGGCCCTTGGACGGGCGACCCAGAGATGGATGGGACTGTTCTTTGGGAGATGGTGACCGCATCGCTCGCATTTGGTACCCAAATTTTCAATAAAGGTGATGATACACAGGGAAACTTTTTGAGCAATGTTGCAGGGCAATCTTGCAGAGCGATTGTTGCTTGGGCACTTTCCCATTGAGAATGGGCAATACATTTCTATCTGGATAATTTAGATCGGCCGTGGGCCCTGTGTCTCATCTGGTTGCCCGTTGACGGCAACATTGCTCAAAAATTTGCCCTGTGTATCATCATCTTAATAGAGCATTTTCTTCCATCTCTGGGTCCGAAGAGGGCCCGGAGAGCAGTGGGGGGAGAGAATTCTCACCACTCTCATCCGCCTCTTCTATCTCTTCTAATGTATTATTTTTTTAGGTACTTTGATAACAGATTATAAATTAATTGTTCAAATACTTAAACAATAACACAAATTATTGATATAGGTCTATCATTTTGTTGATCAAGAATGTCACCTTCTTTATAAATTGGAGTAATACAAGAATACTTCCATATAGTCAGTGGATCAGCCAGTGGATACATGAGGATATGATAAGCAAATTTAATGTATTATTAAGACTGAGCTGATCAATAATATTCAAAACTTCTGTAGGTATTTATTTTAGTAAAAGAAAAAATATGATATAGGGAATCATGAATTATATCACACAATAGTAGCAATTTAACATAACTAACTTTCAGAACAACTGGCAGTGAAAACATTCAACTACAAATTGTTATATTTTGTGCAATTCTTAAACTGCACAGTCAAAATGATCCTTTATTGTGATGTATGTTTTACATAATTATTTCAGCTCACCCTTGTGGAACACAGTGAGTGATGAGGACCGCAAACAACATCTTCGGGACGAAAATGGAGAGTTCTGGTGAGTATACTATGAACCATGTTTTAAAAAAGATTCTTAATGCATACTAAAACATGAATTACATATTGTCTAGGATTTACATATGTGTTTACAATTGTTTTTTTTTTGTTTTTTTTTGCAGGATGTCAATGAAAGATTTCCGTAGAACATTTGACAACATGGATATCTGCTGTTCCTGTCCTGATTTTCTGGAAGGAAAGTCTGCATGTCACTGGATTTCTAAGTTCCACCATGGCAGCTGGGTTACTGGGAGTACAGCTGGAGGCTGCATGAATCATTCAGGTGCTTTTCTTTCATTAGTGGTGCATAAGGCAAGGCACTACTATTGTTATTGCTCATACTTATTATTATTATTTTGTGCAAAACTTTGACGAGCCATAGCTCTGAGCAAGGATTTCGCAGAAACGTGTGATTTACCACATTTGAAAAGGCTGGCAGCTTCTCTAAGAACATACCCTGGGGGGCAGACCTATGAAACAGACATGTTTTTTTCCTAATATGGTAAATTGCATAGGGATTTTAAATTGAACATAACTCTGGATCACAGTGTCATAGAGATCACTCTTGAAAATAGATCAAAGGGATATCTTTGGATAGAAACATGAGGGTGGTCTCATTTGACTCGGGTCAGCAAACAGCCAATCATGACACACCTTCAACACTTCCTGGCCACACCCTAGCAACCATTGTCAAGCACTCTAGCAACCCAAATCCAAAGAAGGATATCTTCCATTCTGAATGTCATAGAGGCATGGGAGTTGGTTTATCATTCATACTGACAAGCAGCCTTTGGCGTATCATCACTGGCAGCTGCCAAGCCACTACCTAGCAAGCAAATAGAGTACCCTAGCAACCGTTTTGCAAGATCTATATCTCTGCATCAGAACATCATATAGAGATGGGGTTTGGCTCTTTTGACTCATGCTATCAAACAGGATTTCCAACATGCTACACATGCAAGCTGTGGATAGCTACATGCTAATTGCAATTTGCAACATGATAATCCTACTAGCATTACGTTAATCATGCTAATCATGCTAGCATCATGCTAGCAACATGCGAATCATGTCATTATCATGCTAGTCTCAGCCTCAGACGTCACGCCCACGGAACATTGGCTAAATGTCTGATGCATATGGTACACTTAACTGGAAACACTTCAGGAATGTCGAAGTCGTCATCTGATTGGTTGAATTTTATCGGATTTCCGGGGGGTGCGAGTGTCGCGTTTATTTTCGGTCCGACGGGAAACAAAGCGCAGACGTTTACATGAGTGACAATGAGCATTTATCAAGAACAGCTAAAAGATGTGGTAATGCAGACGTCATTATTGTTATACGTGCACGAACAGATCAATGACTTACTGCTTGTTTTCTTCTCCTTCTTTGATTTTCTATGCTGACTGACTTGTTGCTAGCCGGTCTGTTGTTGTGGGGACATTTCCACGCCCCGAAACGTGACGCTGAACGAAACGAACTGTAATTGGTTGTTTGACATGTCGGTCAAACAGCCTTATGGGTGGGATTGGCCAAAGAAAGCTGCTATGAATTCCAGACCTTCAGCCGTCAGTCTGAAGGTCTGGCTACGCGAGACTATTATCATGCAAACAACTTGTAAATTTTTTTAGCATATTGCACCACTCACATTTTCTTCAGGAAATGTACATTCTAGTTATGATTTTAAATCTACTAGTCATCAATGCAAATCTGCTTCTAACACCCATGTCCTGTAATTGTAGACACCTTCTTTACCAACCCCCAGTTTTGGCTGAAGATTAATGAGATGGATAAGGCCTGTGATCAGGGCCAGAGCAATGTCCTGGTGTCCCTCATACAGAAACCTGACAAGAGAAACAGACGCCTTGCTTCACACCATGGCATCGGCTTCTGCGTGTTTGCGGTCAGTATTCACAAAAAAACCCACAAAAAACACACACACAAAAACAAACAAAAAAAACAAAGAAACAATAAATATGCAAAGGCAGTAAATATGGTTGTACAATGATGCCACTGTGCTTAGAGTGTAACCTTTATTTTTGTTTTGAACTTTTACAGGTTCCACCCGAGGCAAGTAAAATATACTCAAAGTTTTTAATACATAATACATAAGTTGTCATACCTGTCTGACACGTTTATTGTTTAATTATCCTTTAGATGAGATCTGAGGGAAAGTTTGGATCAAGCTTTTTCTATAGCAGAAAGCCTGTGGCAACAAGCGGAGACTTTCAGGATGCAAGACAAGTGATGAAATTATTCAGACTGGAGCCAGGACAGTATCTCATTGTACCATCCACTTACATGCCTAATAAGAACGCAGAATTCATCCTGTCCATTCTGTGCAAAAATGAGATACACATTCAGTAAGTTACATGAAGGACTGAGAGATTGACTATAACTTTACAATATTCAACATTTGAGTAATTATTTATGCTTGGAATACTGAAAAACTGACTTTATACACTGAAATGTTCACAATCATGTGCTTTATTACACTGGTTAATTTTTTTTTTAAAATACTGTATGTGATTTTTTTATCCAGAAAGGACACGGAAAGGACAGAGAAAGATTTTCTTGTGGATTTCGTAGACGAGGTAATAATACACAAATTTATTTTGTACATTTTTTAGTATACTCTTGTGTTTGTCAATATGTGCAATCATTGCATTAGTTACTTTCAACATATCTCTGCAAATGCAACTAAACCCTATCTTTGTCTTGGTTTTTGTTAATTATCCTACAAGGGGAATGAAATTAATTGTACAAATAAAGTTAGTATAATTACAACTTCAGAATCTATTACATGAACACTCCTCTCTGCACATTGAATATTACATTATTGTTTATTCTATACAAATATTAATATATTGTTACATAAATTCACATTTTATTCATTTTAAAGGGGTGGTATAATCCCCTTTTCACAAGTTGTAAAATAAGTATCTGATGTCCCCAGAGTTTGTTTGTGAAGTTTTAGCTCAAAATACCCCACAGATATTTTTATATAGCATGTTAAAGTTGTCACTTTTTGAGGTTGAGCAAAAAACGCACCATGTCTGTCCCTTTAAATGCAAATGAGCTGCTGATTCCGGCACAGAGGGCAGAGCTACAACAGCTTGTGTCCTTTTACCTCACACAGATATGCACTGAAAATTTCAAAACCTTTTAGCCTTTACGATCAAACTGGAGTCAGACAAAAATAGAGAGACTCAAGAAGAAGTGACAACATGTAGACAACATCTCTGAATGGTTAGTTGATGAATTTATGTAGCTTATGCTGGGTACACACCAAAAGATAATCGGGCTAATTTTGGGCCGATTTCCCCCCCTTCCGACAATCCTAGCTATGTCCCGATTATCTTGATGGTTCTACAGGTTCTACAGACACTACAGGAGTTTTAAAATCCTAACCGATTGTGAAATCTGGTTGCAGCACACACTACGGAGAATCTTTGCATATTTTCTTCCTTTAAATCTTAAACATGCTCACACTACAAGATTTGAAATTCGCAGCGCATCACACGCTACACAATGTTATTAAGATTATCGTGCCAGAGGAAGTGCCTCACGTGATTTTCATTCATATCAAGTCATCTTCGTGAAAAGGTTCCCGGCCGTGTACAAAGGAAAGCGAAATCTATCAAAAATCATTCTTTTAACATTTAAGGATATTTCTAATGAATGGCGTCAGCGCTGGTCAATACAATGAATCAATGCCATTGATCTCTATGAAGTGAGCATCAGCTTCAGTGTTGTCCATGCGCCGCATTGCTGCTCAGCTGAGCCTTGTAAGAGGAGCTCAAAGTTAAAATTAAATATTAAAATAATTAACAGCTTGTTTCATTACATATACTTTATCTTTGAATGAATCCAAATTTCTTTTACATTTTCGTTGAATGGACAGTTGAAAAGGTAACTAAACCCTAAAACAACTTTTTTTAGTTAATGATCTGTAAGACTGGGGCTTTATTAATGCTGTTCATTGATTCAAGTAATTTTTTTGACATTTGGCTTTTTTGACAAGTGTTTTAATTCAATCTAATTCTATATAAAGTTTCTTATTGGCTATTGTGACAGTACTGATGCAATCACAATATTGGTCATCCCGATAAATATCAAACATGTTTGATATGATCGGGGCGAGCACGATTTGTGTGAGAGCAGCTTGGGAGGTGCAAGATTCGATCTGTGAACGCCTCACATTACCAGATAATCTACGCCGAACATCGGAACCGATCGAGGTCCACGACAAGATTTTTTCTCCGATTCTCGGGAGGGGAAAATCAGGCAAGGCAAGGCAAGTTTATTTATATAGCACATTTCATACACAATGGCAATTCAAAGTGCTTTACATAGAAGAAATTAAAATAATAAAAAGAAATAAGAATAATTAAAACACACCAGCACGTCTGATCTCCTCTGGAAGCTGGTTCCAGCTGCGGCTGGCATAATAGCTAAAAGCGGACTCGCCATGCTTAGAGTGAACCCTTGGTATTTCTAGCTGATATGATCCTAATGATCTGAGTGATCTGTTGGGTTTATATTCAGTGAGCATATCTGCAATGTATTGAGGTCCTAGGCCATTGAATGATTTATATACCAGTAATAATACTTTAAAATCAATCCTAAATCTAACTGGGAGCCAGTGTAAAGACCTGAGGACTGGTGTGATATGTTCATATTTTCTGGTTCTGCTCAGAATCCTGGCGGCAGCGTTCTGTATGAGCTGCAACTGTCTTATGGTCTTTTTGGGAAGGCCAGTGAGGAGTCCGTTACAATAATCCACCCTGCTGGTGATGAAAGCATGCACAAGTTTCTCTAAGTCTTGTCTGGAAACAAAGCATCTAATTCTTGCAATATTTTTCAGATGATAGTATGCTGATTTAGTTATTGCTTTGACATGACTACTGAAACTAAGGTCTGACTCTAGTGTCACACCAAGATTCCTTACTTGATGTTTAGTTGTTTGACCCCTAGAGTGAAGGTATGCATTCACCTTGAGAACTTCATCTTTGTTTCCAAATACAATGACTTCAGTTTTGTCTTTGTTTAACTGAAGAAAGTTTTGACACATCCAACTGTTGACTTCATCGATGCATTGGCACAGGGAGTCAATGGGGCTGTAATCGTTAGGCGATAGGGCTAAGTAGAGCTGTGTGTCGTCTGCATAGCTGTGGTAAGCAATTTGGTTCTTTCTCATTATTTGGCTCATTGGGAGCATACAGGTTGAACAGGAGTGGCGCAAGAATTGAGCCTTGAGGGACTCCGCATGTCATGGATGTCCACTCAGACTTATGGTCTCCTATACTCACATAATAACCTCTCCCATCTAAGTATGAACTGAACCATTTTAGGACTGTCCCAGAAAGCCCCACCCAGTTTTCCAGCCTGTCAAGAAGTATGTTATGATCGACAGTGTCAAATGCAGCACTGAGGTCGAGTAGTACCAGCACTGATAATTTGCCTGAATCAGTATTTAAGCGAATATCGTTTATTATCTTTATAAGCGCTGTCTCTGTGCTGTGGTGCGGTCGGAAACCAGATTGAAAATTGTCAAAGTATCCATTCGAGCAAAAGAATTTGTTCAGCTGAGTGAAGACAACTTTTTCAATGATCTTGCCTATGAAAGGAAGATTTGAGATCGGCCTATAGTTGCTTAATATGGTCTTATCCAGATTGTTCTTTTTCAGGAGGGGCTTGACAACTGCAGTTTTCAGGGAGTTTGGAAAACTCCCGGAGAGAAGTGAGGCATTTACCACTTCTAGAAGATCTGCTTCTAAACTGTTTAACACACTTTTGAAAAATGAGGTGGGAAGTGTGTCAAGAGCGCAGGTTGATGTTTTAAGGTGCTGTACGGTTTCTTCCAAAATGTTGCCATCAATTTCTTTGAAGTCAGACATAGTAACTACTTTCTCAGGTGTTCTGATCTGTCTGACCTCAGTGCAACTCAAGGAAGTGCTGATCACCTTTCTGATATTATTGATTTTCTTAGAAAAGAAAGAAGCAAACTCATTGCACTTGTTCTCTGAGAGCATTTCACTGGGAATCTGGCTTGGGGGGTTTGTCAGTCTCTCTACAGTAGCAAAAAGAGTGCGTGTGTTGTTTAAATTACTGTTTATAATATTTGAGAAGAAAGTCTGTCTAGCTTTGCCTAGTTCCATATTGAAAGCATGAAGGCTGTCTTTGTAGATGTTATAATGGACTACAAGTTTTGTCTTCCGCCACATGCATTTTCTGCATTGTCTTTTCATATTTTGCACTGCTGTTGAGTTTCTCCAAGGTGCTTTTTGTCTGCCACTCTTCTTCCTGACTTTAATAGGAGCAATATCATCAATTACACTTTTAACTTTTGAGTTAAAAGAATCAAGGAGAAAATCAACAGAGTCTGCAGATATGCTTGGTGTTAAGGATATAGCCTTCATAAATAGTACACTAGTGTTCTCATTTAAGCATCTCTTCTTGACAGACACAGATCTAGCTTCAGTGGCAGGAGAGATCAATATATCAAAGAAAATACAGAAATGATCAGACAGCGCTACATCCTTAATGACAATCAATGAAATGTTTAGACCCTTACTGATAAGTAAATCTAGAGTGTGTCCATGATTGTGTGTGGGTCCATGTACATGCTGAGTCAGATCAAAAGTTTTTAAAACAGTTTTGATTTCTTTTGCCATATTGTTTTCTGCACTATCTATGTGGATGTTAAAATCTCCAGCAATGGCAAAACAGTCAAACTCTGAGGTAATTGTAGATAACAGTTCTGTAAAGTCCTCAGCAAAGGCTGGAGAGTATTTTGGAGGCCTGTAAATAATGAAAAGTAAAATGCGTGGAGCACCTTTTAACACAAAACCCAGATATTCCAAAGACAAGTAATTCCCAAATGATATTTGCTTACATTGATAGATATCTTTGAAAAGAGCAGCTAGACTCCCACCTCTCTTAACAGTTCTGCAGACACTCATAAAAGTAAAGTTAGGAGGGGCTGCTTCATTGAGGATTGTTGCACTGCAGCTGTCTTCTAGCCAGGTTTCATTTAGAAGCATAAAATCCAGGTTGTTTGTGGTTATTAAGTCGTTGACTAGAAGTGATTTATTTTTAAGTGAGCGGATGTTAAAGAGTGCTAACTTAACAGACTTACTTTTCCCCACAGCAATATTAGTTTGACGTGTAATAGGCACCAGATTAGTTGGGTTTGCTGTACGGCTATTGAAGGCCTTAGACTTTCTATCTTGTAATAGAACAGCAACAGAGAAAGATACAGGCACACTGGGTTCCCGCTTGTTTTGTAAACAGTTGAGAAAGTTACTGTTATCAAAACGGGGACCCGACACATATCACTGAGAGCTGGTATCAGTTGTTTTTGATTCACCTCGAGCTGATGGAGGAGGGTGTGGGCCCTGGCGTTGTGGCAGAGGCCGAAGAGCTCTCACAGGAGGGGGAGGGCGAGCTGGGCCCGCAGGCTTTGGTGGTAATGGTGCCTGTCTTTTTTTGGTTGGTATCTGGGGGCTTGCAGCAAAAGAGTGGGATAGTCTGGTTCCAGCATGCACCAGTTCTTCCATTTTCTGTGAGAAGCACAGAAGTGGCGATGCTGGGGAGAGGGTTAACGTGTCTGGTGAAAGGGGCTGTTGCTCTGGTGTTATCGGAGGCTGTAATATGCTGTCCTGGCTTCCCTGGCTGTTTTCCAGGAAGTCGTCCTTGGGTGCTGAATCTTCAAGCAGTTCTGATATGTCTGTCTGTGGTGAGCTCCCTGGGCAGGGTTCAGCTGAGATTAAGTCCGTGAGCAGAGGTTGTTGTGGCGGAGTGGTGTTATCATTGTCCTTGTGTGATATGTCAACTGCATGTCCATTTTGCTGCTGAAGTGAAGTCCCGTGGTCATTCATACTGTGTCCAGGTGTGTGTGTGCCGTTCAGATTGAGTGGATTGGCACAAACTGCAGAAGGATAATTTAGGGAGAAGCAGATATTGTCCTTTAGCACTCTTGAACCAAGTTTGTTTGGGTGATGGCCATCCCGATGAAACAGTTGTCTCTGACTCCAGAATAGATTGAAATTGTCAATGAAGTTTACTCCTTTTATATTGCAGGTTTTTTGCAGCCATGTATTAAGCCCAAGTAACCGTGGAAACCTGTTTGTTCCTCTTGCTGGGAGAGGTCCACTGATAAATGTTTGAACTTTCAGTCTTTTAAGTGTTTCAAAAAGTTCATGGAAATCGTTCTTAAGGAGTTCTGACTGCTCTTTGTGAATATCATTCTTCCCCACATGTATGATGAGTCGATTTGCAGTTTTATGTTTCATCAGAATGTTCTAAAGTTCCCTGTTTATATCAGAAGTTGTTGCTTGTGGAAGGCAGCACGCAGTTGTATCCCTGCTGCTAATGTTTCTGATTATGGAGTCCCCCACTATCAGAGTCCAGTCTCTGAGCTGAGTGCCGCTGTCTGCTTGACCTTGTTCGCCAGTTAGCATCAGTGTTAGCCACTGGCCCATTCAGTCTGTGTTCGATCACATTCATCACGTTTGGAGATTCCTCATTTACATTCCTTAGTACTTCAAATCTGTTCTCAAGATGTATAGGCGGTGGTAGTAGACCAGTGTTTGCAATCCTTGTTATTAGAGCTGTATTTGGGGTAGAGGATGCTACTGCGGCAATATGTGATGCTCGTGACAATCTGATGTCCTGAGTGCCTTTGGGTATAGCTCCCTGTTTGTGCCATCGATTAGTAAGTCGATTGGCTTGTTTCTCTATCTGTCGAGGAGTACTAGTTTCATGGGACTCACCGGTATGCTGAGGGTGTCCATGAAGAAGCTCTGTTGTGTGCTTCGTCTGGTTTGGTGGTCCCGTAAGTAACTTTGTTTCAAGAACTGCAATCCTTTGTAAAAGTCTGTGGCAGTTGGTGCAGCAAGTAGATTCCAGAAGAGGCATTTTCTCTTATCCTTGAGGCAGTTGTGTTTTCCTTTCCCGGTATGTAAGCTGATCGGGTAAAAGAATTCTCAGTTTTTGTAGTAATCCAAACTTTGTCGTATGAGCACTGTGCTGATTTGCTGAAGTTAAAATTAGGTGATAAAAGGAAATAAAATAAAGGAAATAAAATATAAAAAAAATAGGAGATAAAATGTAAAAGCGATAGAGCAAAGCGCGGAGCAGTAAGCAAGAGCGTCCGAACAGTAGCTGAGCAGGAAGTAGACCTGTAAAGGAAATATAAAAAAAGGATACAATGGAAAATATCATAATGAAAATAAATATACTTAAATACATTAAGATAACAACTCATTTGTTGTTGTCACTTGGTTTGGTTAAAGATACTAATGGCATTTGGGATAAAAGATTTTTTAAAAATACTTTTAGGCAGAGGCAATCTGAAGCGCCTCCCAGACTTCAGAAGCTCAAACTGGCCAGAAATAAGTTTGCAGTTTAAATGGCCAAACCGAGCAGAGAGATGAAAGGTTAAAACACTTTCAATGTGTGTGATGTACACTAACTCAAAAATCTGAACTCTGACGCCCAAACAGTTCAGTCTTCTGAGGAGACTAAGTCATTGTGAGTCACATTTTGTATCACATATTGAAAATATCCTATCACATTTTGAAAATCTTATAAGATGTAAAAAATCTTTTGGTGTGTACCCAGCATTATGTATAGTTATCTTCTAGACATTGATTAGCATATTCTGTCTTGATCATCTATAAATCGTGTTCAGGGGGCGGGGTTTATGTCAATTTTAGGGTTGGCGACGTCACTAACCCGGGAGGAATGTCGTGTAGTCCCTACCAGCTGTTTGTTAGTCCTTAAAAAGCAATTTCTTTAAAAGAAAATATCTCCCTTTGCTTTGAACTTTGAGCGTCGTAACTTTGCAGATGTTGTTTATGCTCAAACAGCAACATTACACACTAAAGTTTTTAAAGATTTTTGAGAATCTGATCATCTGAAAATTGTAAAGAGTAGATTATCTTTAATAAGATTTAATAAGATAGATTATCAGCAGTTGCCGATGATACAGTTGTCTCTTTTCTCATATTTAGGTCGCATACAATGATAAACTGGATGAAGAATTCAAAACTAAAACTCTGTTTCGACAATATTCCGATCAGGTAAATATGTACGCTAATATATTATCAAAAAATAAAATTAGCTGCTACAAGCTTCAAACTCTTGAATGTCTTCTTTGGAAACAGTACAAAGTTGTTGATGCTGAGAAACTTCAACAGCTTCTTCATGAAAACCTACTCAGAGGTGAGTGTTTTAAAAATCCTGTACGTTCTATGTGAAATATAGCTTAGAAATCTCAAATTGCCTCATAAATCTCACAAATGTGACCTGTACCTTTTAGGAAATAAAAATACTGAAGGATTTGGCCTGGATTCCTGCAGAAGTATAATTGCCATGTCAGATGTATCCTTTTTTCCTTCATTAAAAACGATTAAAAAATAATTTGTTGAATGATATTATATGATTTATCCCCATGGTTCAGCTTGTGTTTCCAGTCATACTGTGAAGAAACATGTTGTAGCTCTAGAAATATTTCCTGACAATAAAAATAGTTCTCTGTCACTGGAAGACTTCATGGATCAGAATTTCTTCGTCTGTGGACCCGCATTATGATGTACAAGGTGAGTGGATTTTTTTAATCGTGAACGCCATCAGCGTTTATCACAGGTTCATGTTTAAAGTAGAGAGAATGGTGTCGTTTTGGCGGCCCATGGTTTGATAACAGATGATTGTTGCGACGGAGGCGAATCAATCAAAACTGGCTTTAGCTGGAGAATGGCTTTATTAAAGAGCCACCTTAAATTATACGTTTATCTCTGTAAAGATGCTTTGAAACAATCTACATTGTTAAAAGCGCTATATAAATGAAGATGACTTGACTTGACTTGACTTGACTTGGATTTGAGTCTGGAATTTAGCTTTGATTGTTGATTGGTGTATATGCCTTTTTTCTTTCAGACAAATTTAATCGGAATTATGTTAAAAAATATCCTGGCTCTTCCAAGTTTTATAATGGCAGTGGATTGCAACCAACAGATTGAAGCTCAAAAACTCGCATCCATCCATCATAAACGAACTTCACACGGCTCCGGGGAGTTAATAAAGCCCTTCTGAAGCAAAACAATGAGTTTGTGTAAGATAAATATTCATATTTAGCACGTTACAATGTAAAATTTAAACTTCCGGCCAAATGGCCATAAGCAGTCTACTTGCCCCTAAAGCACAACTTACGAAACTTGTGATGTAGGAAGTAGTGTAGTGCGTCATGGCGTAGCGTAAATATCCGCAGTACGTCGCACAAGTTGCGCTTTACACTTAAGTGGAATCCGCATGTTCGTTTGGCCGGAAGCTAGTTTTTTCACAAAGTTTTAAACATGAATATTTATCTCACACAAACTCATTGTTTTGCTTCAGAGGGGCTTTATTAACTCTCTGAAGCCGTGTGAAGTTTGTTTATGACGGATGGATGCACGTTTTTGAGCTTCAATCTGTTGGTTGCAATCCACTGCCATTACAAATCTTGGAAGAGCCATGATATTTTTTTTTAATATATCTCCAATTGTATTTCTCTGAAAGAAGGAAGTCATACACACCTAGGATGACTTGAGGGGGAATAAATCATGGGATAATTTTCATTTGAAAGTGAACTACTCCTTTTTTTTTTTTTTTTTTTTTTTACAGGAAATCTTCTACAACATGGATTCTTCCAAAGATGGGGTTATGGATTTGAACGAACTGCAAAATGCATTGGAGAAAACAGGTTAAAGCTTATACAGTTTATACTTTGCGGTAGTAAAATGTTGAAAATTTGTAATTTTATTAGTAGTAGTAGTAGTAAAGTACTCCATATTTGCATTAACTATTTTTTACAAACATCACTGCTGTGGTACAGTGCATCTGTAAGGCTGCCTAGTGACCCCTAAAATTGAAAACAGAGATTTTATGATACATATCATATTTTCAATCACACATTGTATAGATACTGTATTTATGTCATGGTTCTTGTGCCCTAGGCATGCATATAAATGAAGACATCCTGAGTCTCATGGTTGTGCGGTATGGTGGTGCTTCAGAACAGATCTCTCTGGAGGGTTTCATTTGCCTTGTCATGCGTTTGAACTGCATGGCGAGTGAGTAAGACTAGACAGAAAAGCAATTCGATGTTCTCTCTCTCTCTCTGACTTCCTTATACAGAAAGCTGGAGCCTTTCTCAGTACAAACACTCACATTCACACTCTCAGTGTAACATCTATGGGCCATTTCACCAGCCACCGTGCCGCCCTAATTTGCTGTTCAGGACTGTAAAATAAAATGTAAAAAATAAATATTTTTTTAGGGTAAGCTACCAAGAGTTGTGTCACACAAACTGGTAAACAAAATTTGGTTTGAACCTTTCATGCTCCTGAAATAGTTTGAGCTAAATATCCTGCAGGTATTTTTTTATTATTATTATTACATTTTAACAGCCTTTATTTTCTTCATCAGGAATATTCCAGAGACTCTGTGAAAGTGGGAAGATAACTCTTAATGAGAGTGAGGTAATCCTGGTGTAAAAATTTTTCTATATCTCAAAACACATACTGTACAAGTGTTTCATTTGTTCATTTTTTTTTTCATTCAAAGTTCATACATTCACAACCTATTTCTGTGCATCTGTGTTTTAGTGGTTTGGACTCACCATGTACTCATGAGGGAACGTCTGTTTGCCAGGAGGTTTGCCAACAAACGCAAGAACAGATTGGCGGTTTAGCCGGTCTAAACATTTCTTTCATTTCTTTTTTTTATTTTTATATTAAACTAATAAACAAATTGTGATGCTTATTCACTTATTATCCCTCTAAGAATTAAAATGTTTTTGCTTTTCTTAAAATTATTATTTGATATACACATTTCACATGATCAAATTTTGTTTGTAATTCTGTAATTTGTGCAAAAATAACTGTTTTAACTTTCTGTTTGAAAAGTGATTAATGTTATGGATGTAATATTTCTCATGTTGACCACCTGGAGTCACTGTTGTCAGATTGTTTGCTTTGGTTTTGAAACCTCATGCTATTGTTGGCATTGCTAGTTTTCTAGGTTAAGTTATTACATTTGAACCAACCATTTGTGTTGCTAGGGTCAATTAAAGGGATAGTTTCTGTCATTATTTACTCCCCCTTAAGTTGTTCAGAACCTGTATGAGTTTCTTTCTTCTGCTGAACACAAAAGATATTTTGAAGAATATGGGTAACCAAATAGTTGATGGGCCCCACTAACCTGTCCTTCAGGTGAGACGTCCGGACTTCTCAGGATCGAACACATCTGACTTTCTTTTCAGCATATCATGATGGAGCTGATTATTTGTCAAAAGTATGAAATAATGTCTTGTAACTTTTGTCTTGTAACAAAGTGGGTTGAGTGTGACCAAGATGCCTAATAAATAGTGTGGTGGTAGTGGAACTCAAAACAATGAGAGTTGAATTGACTAATTGTAAAAAGTACATTTGAAATTTATTGTGAGAAAAAAGTTGCAAATATGATGATAAAAGTCAAATTTATGAAAAACAAATGGGAATATATGGATTCAAGTCCTGCTGATAATGACAGCAGAAAGCCCCAAAAGGGAACAGGACGCCATTCAGCCCACATGACCATTCTACAGGTAACACCAAGAAGGACAATGGGCCAGATGAGCAGATGATTTAATACATGTTGTCACTAACAGAAATAAATGAGGTTTCATTCACAGATGACATCAGCTCAATTCCAGGAAGGTTTCCGGCGCAGTTCTAACAAAGAGAACCAGTGACTGTGCTTTGTAATCTCAGAAGAGGCTTGTGCATCGATCAGCAAAGTGATATTTGAGTCCATGCCTCTCAACTTAAAATACACCAACCAACTTTAGCAACCCTCCACAAAAGGAAGTGAGAGATCAAGGGCATGTGTGCAATGATCTTCCCTTGCCAATGAGAGAAAAAAGGCTTGTATTGCAACGACTCGCAGAGTCACCCTAGTGAAAGATGTAATGACTGATAAGACGGCTAACAGAATGATCAATACATGAATGGAAAAAGGAGACAAACTTGACCAGAAACACAGGAATGAAAGGTTGCAGAATGTGGGAAGCTCACGAGGAGCTGTGCAAAGAAGACACAATTAATAGAGTGAAAAGAACGAGTAAAAGTTCAAACAATAGTCAACATCAACCAAACTTTCCTGAAATTGAATGATTCAGCCCTTGATTTAGTAGCAACTTAATAATAACCTCACCAGAACAAAAATTTATTGAAGAGAAAAATATATCAAAGCAACATAGAAACGACGATAAACTAGAAATTAAGTTAAAATAATAAATGGTAGCGACTAATTCAAGGAATTGACATAGCACAGTGAGAATTAAGACAAATCATGAAGGAAAATAAAAGTAAAACTAAATATACCTTTTAAATAGATCCAAATGGGTACTCGGATGCAATTTGTCAATACAGATACCTTCATTTAAGGCTACAGTTGAAATTAAAGCAAGTATTAACACTTGGTATTAACAAATATTCAATTTCAAATATTGCTTTAATTCATAAGATTATTATTTAATTCAAAATGCTTGAAACTTGATAGACATACATCAGGCTTGATATACTTAAGATTGAGCCACTGGAGTCACTTGGACTATATTAACAATCTCTTTAATAACTTTTCTGGGCCAGCAAGTTTCAGTCCCTTAGAAGCCTATGGAGGAGTGATCCAGCTGTCAGATTTTATCAAAAATATCTTAATTTGTGTTCCGAAGATGAACGAATGTCTTACGGGGTTGGAAAAACATGAGGGTGAGTAATTACTGACAGAATTTTCATTTTTTGGGTGAATTAACCCTTTAACGTTTTGATACACTGAGCATTTTTTCCTTTTCTCTTTAGCCAAAGTCACAGAATGTTTGATAAATCATTACCGATTGTTGGCTTGCCGTCAGAAATTCGTGTATAGCAGCGGTGCAGTGCCCAGAATTTCCTAAGAAATAGAAAATGTATTCTTGAATATTATGAACAAACAATAACACATTGAACTTTTAAATGATCTTACTCTGAGGGTCTCATTAATAAAAAAATAAAATAAAAAAACTTTTCCCACTAATCAACTTGTTGGGACACAAGTCCACATTTGAATGACTCTTTTGTGGTTATTTGTAGCCAACATGAACACATCTGCTTATTGTGACATTTTTAAAAAACAAAATGGTAAATTCCTTCCTAAATGGTTAATTCCTTCCAAATGAAAAACAAAAAAACAACAACAGATGGTTTTAAAGCTTTTGAAAGATGTTTGCCTTGGTATATATTTTTTTCAAAGAAACCTCACAGTTTCAAAGCGATTGCACATTCTTATAGCTTGGTACTATCAAACTATACTCCTCTCTTTGTACAGTGGCAGGACTTGATCTGACTTGACTGGTTTTCATTTGCATATACTGTATTGGCTCAAGGATTTAAAGGAGAGTATGTTCCCCTGAATAGTGATTGGCTGGGATGTTTGCCTTGGTATATGTTTTTTTCCCCAAAGTAACCTCACAGTGATTGCACATTCTTGATTACACAATAGTGATTGGCTGGGGCTCCTTCGGGTTCCCTAGCCATATTCTCTATTTTTTTATTTTTTTATTTACCTTTATTATGACCGCCACTAGCATAGGTAGCGAAAGCAGTCATATAGGGATTGTCAAAGTGTTTTTTTTTGTTTTTTTTTGTCATCTACTGAATTTTTCGTCAACGATACCAGGGACACCGAAACACCGGGGAACATGATACCAGGGACACCGAAACACCGGGGAACATGAAATTTGGTATGGTATGTTGGTGTTAAGGGCCCACATCAACCTAGCCCATAATCACTCATTTGTGATTTGCGCCCCTTCCCATAAAAAATGAAAATGCAATATTA